>NC_072428.2:38607692-38910769 GCF_028878055.3 Symphalangus syndactylus | reverse complement strand
AAAAGCTACTAGGACTTTATTTTTATTTATTTATTTATTTATTTGGGTTTTTAATTTTTTATTTTTGGTGTTTCTTTGTTTTGTTTTGTTTTTTGAGATGGAGTCTCACTCTTGTTGCCCAGGCTGGAGTGTAGTAGGGCGATCTCAGCTCACTGCAACCTCTGCCTCCCGAGTTCAAGTGATTCTCCTGTCTCACCCTCCTGAATAGCTGGGACTACAGGTGCTCACCACCACGCCTGGCTAATTTTTGTGTTTTTAGTAGAGACCGGGTTTCACCATGTTGGCCAGGCTGGTCTCCAACTCCCGACCTCAGGTGATCTGCCCACCTCGGCCTCCCAAAGTGCTGGAATTACAGGCGTAAGCCACCGCATCTGGCCACCTTTCTAGCACTTTACATGTATCACTGGAATCCTTACAGTTGGTTCAGCATTATTATCCCCAGGTTACAGGTGGAGAAACGGAGACCAATATATTATTAGACATTAATAAAGCACTTTGTGCCGGGCACCCTCTGCTTTACTAATATAAACTCATTTAATCCTTACCACAACTATATGAGGCTTGAACTATCGTTGCCTGCATCATACAGTGGGAAAGCTGTGCTTTGAAGAGAGGGGTTAAGTGACTTGCTGGAGGACATTAGCTAATATGGATGGAGCTGAGTTTTTAATCCAGGTGGACAGGTTTCATTGTTCATGCTCTTAACCACTATACCTCCCAGATTCACTCTTTCCAGACTTGAACAACTACTTTCTAGAAAATGCACCAGGCCTAAAGTTAGGGAACTAACTCAAAACCAGGAACGTGTAATAAGCAGTAGAGCCAGGGTTGGGGTCCAATTCTGACACTAAAGCTTGTGTATTTTCTCTTGTCCAAGGTAGTGACTATGTTCTTTTTTTTTTTGTCTTAATTAGTATTATAGAACAGTTGGAATACACAAGGTAGTGACTATGGTTTTTGTTGTTGCTGTTGTTATTGCTTTTTGTTTTTTTTGAGACAGAATCTCACTCTGTTGTCCAGGCTGGAGTGCAATGGCATGATCTTGGCTCACTGCAACCTCCATGTCCTGGGTTCAAGCGATTCTCCTGCCTTAGCCTCCTAAGTAGCTGGGGTTACAGACATGCACCACCATGTCCCACTAATTTTTTTGTATTTTTAGTAGAATGGGGTTTCACCATGTTGGTCAGGCTGCTTTCAGACTCCTGACCTCAAGTGATCCACCTGCCTAGGCCTCCCAAAGTGCTGGAATTATAGGTGTGAGCCACTGCGCCCGGCCCATGTTCTTTAGATGTCTTTCCCACCAGGAGATTCTCTGTCAGTGCTAAACCTTCAAGTTTTAGTTTTACTTATTGTTATTATTTCACCACACAGGTTCATTTTATTGAGCTGAAAGCTTACAAAAAGTCCACTGGTCCCTGCCCTGCCCATGTTACACTCATTCCTTCCCATGCACACTCTTGAGTATCCACAAGTGCTTCCACATAACTGGTTTCCCCCAACAAAGCACAAAGGGTGGTGCTTCCAAAGCATCCGTTGTTCCTAGCAGCAAGACTTTCAATGCTGGGGTTTTATTTTTTCTTTTTCTTTTTCTTTTTCTTTCCTTTCCTTTCCTTTAATTTCGTTTCTTTTTTTTTTTTTTCTGAGACAAGAGTCTCACTCTGTTGCCCAGGCTGGAGTGTGCAGTGGCATGATCTCGGCTCACTGCAACCTCAGCCTCCTGGGTTCAAGCAATTCTCCTGCCTCAGCCTCCCAAGTAGCTGGGACTACAGGCGTGCACTACCACGCCCAGCTAATTTTTTGTATTTGAAGTAGAGACGGGGTTTCACCATGTTGGCCAGGCTGGTCTTGAACTCCTGACCTCAGGTGATCTGCCCGCCTTGGCCTCCCAAAGTGCTGGGATTACAGGCATGAGCCACTGTGCCTGGCCATTTTTTATCTTTGAAAGTGTTTTATTTCAATAATTTTGGGGGTATAGGTAGGTTTTGGTTACATGGATAAGTTATTCAGTGATCATTTCTGAGATTTTAGTGCACCCGGTCCCCCAGCAGTATACACTGTATCCAATACGTAGTCTTTTATTCTTCACCCTTCTCCCAACCTTACCTTCTGAGTCCCCAAAGTCTATTATATCATTCTACCTTTGTGTCCTCATAGCTTAGCTCCCATTTATAAGCAAGAACATATGATAATTGGTTTTCCATTCCTGAGTTACTTTACTTGGAATAATGGACTCCAACTCCATCCAAGTTGGTGCAAAATACATTATTTTGTTCCTTTTTATGAATCAGTAATGTTCCGTAGTGTATATATAACACATTTTCTTTGTGCACTTGTTGGTTGCTGGGCACTTAGGTTCATTCCATGTCTTTGCACTTGAGAATTGTGCTGCTATAAACATGCATGTGCAAGTATCTTTTCATACGATGACTTCTTTCCCTTTGGGTAGATACCCCCCAATAGACAGATTGCTGAATTGAATGGTAGTTCTACTTTCAGTTATTTAAGGAATCTCCATACTGTTTTCCATAGAGGTTGTACTAATTTACATTCCCAACAGCAGTGTGAAAGTGTTCCCTTTTCACCACATCCATGCCAACATCTATTATTTTTTGACCTTTTTTTTTTTTTTTTTTTTTTTCTGAGGCAGGATCTCACTCTGTCACCCAGGCTGGAGTGCAGTGGCATGATCTCAGCTCACTGCAACCTCCGCCTCTCCGGTTCAAGCAATTCTCCCACCACAACCTCCCCAGTAGCTGGGAGTACAGGCATCCACCACCACACCCGGCTAATTTTTGTACTTTTAGTAGAGATAGTGTTTCACCATGATGGCCAGGCTGGTCTTGACCTCCTGGCCTCAAGTGATCCATCAGCCTCAGCCTCCCAAAGTGCTGGGATTACAGGTGTGAGCCATCATGGCTGGCCATTTTTCTCTATTCTATTCCACTGGTCTATGTTCCTGTTTTTATATCAGTACCATGCTGTTTTGGTAACTATAGTCTTTTTTTTTTTTTTGGAACGAAGTCTCGCTCTTGTCCCCCAGGCTAGAGTGCAATGGCATGATCTCGACTCACTGCAACCTCCGCCTCCTGGGTTCAAGCAATTCTTCTGCCTTAGCCTCCCGAGTAGCTGGGGTTACAGGTGCCTGCCACCACACCTGGCTAATTTTTGTATTTTTAGTAGAGACAGGGTTTCACCATGTTGGCCAGGCTGGTCTCGAACTCCTGACCTCAGGTGATCCACCCGCCTTGGCCTCCCAAAGTGCTGGGATTACAGGCGAGAGCCACCATGCCTGGTGGTAACTGTAGTCTTGTAGTATAGTTTGAAGTTGGGTAATGTGATGCCTCCAGATTTGTTCTTTTTGCTTAGTCTTGCTTTGGCTATGCAGCTCTTTTCTTGTTCCATATGAATTTTAGGATTGTTTTCTCCAGTTCTGTGGAGAATGATGATGGGAATTGTATGGAATCTGTAGATTGCTTTTGGCAGTGTTGTGGGATGTGTTTCCATTTGTTCCAGAAGGGAGTATAACTGCCTCTGCTGCACATGAGTTCACAAAGGGAGTGGGGAGTAGCAGCCAGCAGCAAGCCTCACCCAGCTCCCATGAAGTTGGCAAGGCTGGTCTTGCTCCCTCGGTGCCCTGTTAACAGCACTGAGTTTAGATCCAGGCAGTCTGTGCACACTGTGACCTGAAACCACAGCTTTCAGGTCATGCCCTTCCCTATTTGCTGGTAAGGCTGAGCACCCAGCATGTATGCTTGTGTCTCCTGCACACTTCTCACTTGCCCACTGGTTTCTGCTCAAGGGAGTTCATCCCCACTCCAGATTATATTATAAAATTCAGTTGGGAGCTTCTTTCACCCTGTGACCCCTCCCTGAGTTTGTTGGCTGACTTCCCTGAGGGCCCCTGTAAGACACAGTCAGGAATGGCTTCCCTCCTTTCACGATGGAGACTGGGAATGCCTACAAGGCACTTCCTACTACTGCTTCTACGTTTATTTATTTCACTCCACTCCCTAAATCCATTCCGGCTCTGGGCAGGGTTAAAGCCTTCTCCTGTGGCAATGTTCAGATTCCCTGGTAGGAATGTGTGCTTGGAGGAAGACTCTCCCCTCTCACACTCTGGGAACTGACAGCTTTTCACCTGTCTCACAGAGTAGGCTGCAGCCTGCTGCATCTTTCAAAGGGTCTGTGGATTCTTTCCCAGCTAATTTTTAAAAAGCTCTTTTGTAGAGACAGGCGTAGGCCAGGTGCAGTGACTCATGCCTGTAATCCCAGCATTTTGGGAGGCTGAGGTGGGAGGACTGCTTGATGCCAGGAGTTCAAGACTAACGGGGCAACATAGTGAGACCCTATCTCTAAAAGAAAAGCGGGGAAAAGAGGGTTTTAGTTGACTGAAACCAGGACAAACATAAAGAAGGTCTCCCATTCAATTTATCTGGTTCTAAAAGCAGTTTTTTCCAATTGTGCACACAAATAAACTGTTTTAGGCAAGACAGGGTCTTGCTATATCGCCCAGGCTGAAACACAGTGGCTCTTCACAGGCGTGATCCCACTACTGATCAGCAAAGGAGTTTTTGACCTGCTCTGTTTCCAACCTGGACCAGTTCACACCTCCTTAGGCAACCTGGTGGTACTGAGACAGGAGGCAGAACTCAACTCTGGAGGCAGGGCTTGGTCACCGGACCAAATTGAGGACTAGCTGAAACAGGTTTGGAGCAGAAGCACCTCCCCATAAGACACGCCCACGAGTGTGCCATGTCAGTTTACCACTGCCATGACAACACCCTGAAGTTATGGCCCCTTTCTGTGGCAATGACCTGACAACTTGGAGGATACCACCCTCATTCTAGAAATTTCTGCATAAACTGCCCATTAATTTGCATATAATTAAAAGTGGGTATAGGGCCAGACACAGTGGCTCATGCCTAGAATCCCAGCACTTTAGGAGGCCAAAGTGGGTGGATTGTTTGAGGTCAGGAGTTCGAGACCAGCTTGACCAACATGGTGAAACCCCGTCTCTACTAAAAATACAAAAATTAGCCGGGCGTGGTGGCGGGTGCCTGTAATCCCAGCTACTCGGGAGGCTGAAGCAGGAGAATCACTTGAACCCGGGAGGTGGAGATTGTAGTGAGCTGAGACTGCACCACTGCACTCCAGCCTGGGTGACAAAGCGAGACTCTGTCTCAAAATAAATAAATAAATAAAAATAAAAATAAAATAAAATCAGTACAAACAGGAATACAGAACTGCCTCTGAGTTGCTGCTCTGGGCACACTGCCTACAGGGTAGCCCTGCTCTGCAAGGAGCAGTAGCTCTGCTGCTGCCGTGTACTGCGGCTTCAGTAAAAGTTGCTGTTTAACACCACCAGCTCACCCTTGAATTCTTTACTGGGTGAAGCCAAGAATCCTCAATTTTGGTGCTTTCCTGTCCTGCATCAGTCTCCTGCTCCTAGGAGTTCACCCTTTTTTGTTTGTTTGTTTGTTTTGAGGCGGAGTTTCGCTCTTGTCCCCGAGGCTGGAGTGGTCTCGGCTCACTGCAACCTCCACCTCCCAGGTGAAAGCCGTGCTCCTCAGCCTCCCAAGTAGCTGGGATTACAGGCATGCGCCACCATGCCTGGCTGATTTTTGTATTTTTAGTAGAGATGGAGTTTTTCCATGTTGGTCAGGCTGGTCTCGAACTCCTGACCTCAAATGATCTGCCGGCCTCAGCCCCACGAAGTGCTGGGATTACAGGCGTGAGCCACCGTGCCCAGCCAAGTTCACCCTATTAATGTCAAACACTGCAGACACCCAGTTGTCATAGCACACTACAGCCCAGAACTGGTCTCCAGCTATTCTCCTGCCTCAGCCTCCTGAGTATCTGAGACTACAGGTGTATGCCGCTGGGCCCCACACAGGTTGTTATTTTTTTTTTTTTTTTTGACACAGGGTCTTGCTCTGTTGCCTAGGCTGGAGTGCAGTGGCATGATCTCAGCTCACTGCAACCTCCACCTCCTTGATTCAAGCGATCCTCCTACCTTAGCCTCCCACGTAGCTGTGATTACAAGCGTGCACCACCACACTTAGCTATTTTTAGCTGAGATGGGGTTTCACCATGTTAGTATTTTTAGTAGAGACAGGGTTTCACCATGTTGGCCAGGCTGGTCTCAAACTACTTACCTCAAGTGATCTGCCTACCTCAGCCTCCTGAAGTGTTGGGATTACAGGTGTGAGCCACCTGCCTGGCCTATCCTAAATTGTAACGCCTAATTCAGGCACTGCGTGTTAATCTGTGCTAGATAACAGGTAGTAAACATGCACAAGATAGTTCCTGCCTTCAATGTGTTTACAGTCTAGTTCTAGTGTTTTGTAGTGTTAGGATGTGGTTTGGTCTTCTGATCCGACACCACCAATGGTTACTAATTATATATAACCAATACCTAGAAAATAAAATTTCCCATGTTGTTCAAATTGAAATTTAGTTTTCCTACACCACTAACCTGAATATCCTCCTGAATATCCTTTCTTCTCTAATGCCTTTACTCTTTAATTTATCCATTAGAGCCAAATATGACTATTTCCTTACATTTGCCTTTGCTGTTAACCCTTCAGCTGAGGCAGAGCCACAACATTCTTGGACTTTCATCATGATAAGGCAGATAGATTAAGATCTTGACTTAAATAAAATGGACAAGTGTCCTCTTCTCCTGAACTTCAAGAAGGATAAATAAAATGGACAAGGGTCCTCTTCTCCTGAACCTCAAAAAGGAGCTTAACCTTGAGGTACTGATCTATGTATGTGGATGAGAATCGTTAGTAAAGATAATTGAGGCCAGGTGTGGTGGTTCATGCTTTTAATCTTTGAGAGGCTGAGGAAGGCAGATCGCTTGAGTCCAGGACTTCGAGACCAGCCTGGATAACATCTACAAAAAAATGCCAAAAAATCAGCCAGGCATGGTGGTGTGTGTGCTTGTAGTCCCAGCTACTTGGGAGGCTGAGGTGGGAGGATTGCTTGAGCCTGGGAGGTTGAGGCTGCAGTGAGCTGAGATTGTGGCACTGCACTCCAGCCTGGGCAACAGAGGGAGACCCTATCTCTAAATAAATAAATAAATACGATTGGGTTGAATCTAGAGACCTAAGTTATAGTCCCAGCTCAGCCACTAATCTGAGAATGGTTAACATTTATTTAAAATTTACAATGTGCCAGTCACTTTTTAAATTAACATGCTATGCTGTAAGTAGGAGGGTACTATTATTATCTTCATTTTACAGACAAGGACATGGAGGCAGAGAGCACTTAAATAACTGGCAAATCATACAGTTAGGGGCACACAGAGTCCAGTTGTGCAACAGAGGCAATCTGGCTGGTAGTACTTCCTGATAACAGAAGCTTTCATTGCTAACACACTATGTGGCATATTCTGTACTGTGTGTTTTTGTTTGTTTTTTTGAGACAGGGTCTCACTCTGTGGCACAATGATCATGGTTCACTGCAGCCTCGGCCTTCTGAGCTCAAGTGATCCTCCCGCCTCCGCCTCCTGAGTAGCTGGGAATACAGATGTGCGACACAGCACTTGGCAAGTTTTAAAATATTTTCTTCAGACTGAAACATCATCGTGTTAAAGATAAAAAAGAAAAAAATATTCTTGTAGAGATAGGATCTCACTGTTGTCCAGACTGGTCTCAAATTTTTGAGCCCAAGCCATCCTCCTGCCTTGGCCTCCCAAAGTGCTGGCATTACAGGGTGGGTCACCATGCCTGGTCTGTACTGTTTTCCTGGCAATGTTATTCAGTCTTCGTGAATAATCCCAAGGTAGATATGATACCAATTTTTCAGGTGAAAAAAACTAATCGGCAGAATGAAATTCGTAAACAGCCTGTGGCTCCAAAAGCTTCTGGAAGCCTCAAGCTACCCGTGTGCATCTTTGAGCCTCAGTTTCCCCATCTTTAAAATAAGGGGTTTGGAGTAGATGTCTGTTCTCTGGGGCAGGATGCAGAGGAAAAGAGCTGTCTGCGAATGGGCGAGAGAGAAGGTGGGGTAAATACAGTTAAACCACAGTGACCGAGGGCCCAGCATAACGGGGGTGGGTGCGGTTACAAATGCCGGTAAGATTCCCGCCAAGGCGAAGGACGGGGGTGTCAGAGCCGAGCGAGGCCTGTGGGCGAGAATGGGCCTGACAGCCATTCTCCGACCCGCGTGGGCGCTGCAGGCGCAGGCCAGCGGCCAAGGGAGAGGCGATCCCTGGGGCTCTGCCCGGGTCTCGGGACGGCACCTCACCCGCCCAAGTCCTGCTCCACAGGCTTCTCCGGGAAAGCTAGGGAAGGAAGAGGCGCGGCCTCCCGAGCCCGCATCTCAGAGCGCCACGTCCCTCCTGGCTCAGCCTCCCCCCAGGCTCCATAGCTTCGGCGCTCCCCACCGCCCGCCTCCAGGCTCCCCGGCGCGGCCTTGTCCCTGCTCCCGCCAATCGGCGTCGTCAGCAATCGCGAACCAGACCAATGAGCGGCCGCAGGGTGTGGGAACTGTCGCCATGGCAGCCAGGAGGCGGGCGCGCGCGGCGGGAGGAGGGGCAGAGCGGAGCGGTGGGCCGGGGGTTGGAGGACAGGTTTGTGCGCTGGACGCAAGCACCAGGCGCAGCCTCGCTCGCCGAGACCTGACCGGGTAAGGCCGGTGGCCGCGCGGTGGGTGCGGAGCAGCGCGGCGGGAGATTGGGGGTGGGGTGGGGGTCCGGAGATAAGGCTCAGGTCTTCGCCTGCCTTGCCAGAGCAGAGAGGATGGCAGGGGCCGTGCAGTGGGCGGGGCACCGGCGGGGAGGGGGCTCCCAGCGCGAGCCGGAGGCTCTGGGTTCCCTCTGCTCCACTCGCAGCTGGGCACCCGAGCTTTCTTCGGGGTCGAGGAGGGTGGCTGGCTCTTGGCGGGGAGCAGGAGAGGGTAGGTGCCGAACCGAGACCCTGTTGGGGTCCCGTTGGGTTTGGGCAGGTCGATGGGCGAGGGGTGCCCACTAGTGAGGAGGGACACCCACCAATTCCAGGCGATGCTCCCCTGCGCCGCTCAGCAAAGCTAGGCCCGGGTATCCTGCTTTTCTCCGGTCTGGTTAAGCCGGCAACCTCTGACACTTAGGAGAAAGTTAGTGTCAGTCGTGATATCCTTTTCCCTTAAGTGACAAATTAGGTACGAGATGAAACCTTTTGGTTTTAGGAGATGAGAAACAGTACTTCCTTGCTGCACCTGCTAAGTGGTAACTCAGTGAGCAAATATGGTTATTGTGGTTGGTGTTTGCAACGGTCTTAGATGACAATTATTTTACAGTATCAAATGGGAGAGAGAGGGAAAGAGGGAGAGAGAGAGAGAATATGAGGGAATGAGAATGAACGGGAACCATTATGATTTTTGAGAGACAGAACCTCTTGAAATTCTGTGTCCACTAAACTCCTAAATTGAATAATGTACATTTTATGCAATTGAATAAGCTAGTGCTACCATCTAAGCCTGCTACGAAGGCTCTGTTAAATCCATGGACGAATATGAACACTAAAAGATACTACCTTGGTTTAAAAATAGGGGAGGTTAAATGCAAATATTTCTGATAGTGAATTTTGTTTGAGGGAGATTGTGGACTTTCCCTATGGGAAAGTTTAAAGAATTGATGAGATAGATGCTTTAAGGAATGTTCTTGTTTTTGAAACTTGAATAAGTTCAACAAATGTTGAACAAATATTTCAACAAATCTTCCTCAGCTAATAGGGTCAAAAATTAAAATTCTGGAAATTTAGAATTAGAAATGAAATCTCAAATAATGTCACTCTCATAATTAGGATGAACATGGAAACTTCCATTTTTCATCGTGGTCTTCAAGCTCTCCATGATCTCATCTACCTCTGTAGTAGGGGGTCAATTTTTTTTTTTTTTTTATCTAGACAATTTTAGAAATTTAAAGGAGTCAAAAATTTATTTCTGTCTCCATGTGTTTACTCATGCCCTTCTCTGTCTATCCAAATTTTACCCTTTTTTTTTTTTGAGACAGAGCCTCACTTTGTCACCCGGGCTGGAGTGCAATGGCCCAATCTCGGCTCACTGCAGCCTCCACCTCCCGGGTTCAGGGGATTCTCCTGCCTCAGCCCATCGAGTAGCTGGGATTACAGGGACCCACCACCACAGCCAGCTAATTTTTTGTATTTTTATTAGAGATGGGGTTTCACCATGTTGGCCAGGCTGGTCTCAAACTCCTGACCTCAGGTGATCCACCTCCCTTGGCCTCCCAAAGTGCTGAGATTACAGATGTGAGCCACCATGCCTGGACGACCCATGTTCTAAGAGTCGAATCTGTCTATGTTGTGTTTACCTTTCTTTGCTCTCCCAAGGTACATATTGTTCATATCACGTATTTTGTATGTATCCTTTCAGCATGCTTTTTGCCAAGTTGGTTTGTGCTCTGTGAATAACAGTTGAGATAAAATGCACAATTAAGACAATTAAGGTACTTTTCAAGACACTATTAATTATGGGCACTAATATCAATAATATCAATTCAGATATCTTTTTTGTTTTGGGATATGTTATGAATCTCTGAACACATACTAAACTAATTTTGCATTACTTAGAATAATATTTAAATTGCTTTCCACTTTCTAAGGACACTTTTGAAGGCTGGGGTCTACAAAATACCCTTTTGAGTACTGGGTAGCTGGCAGAATCAAGTGCAGGATTTAAAAATGTATTGAAAATAATCCTTTAGGCCAGGCATGGTGGCTAATGCCTGTAATCCCAGCACTTTGGGAGGCTGAGGCAGGTGGATCACTTGAGTCCAGGAGTTCAAAACCAGCCTGGCCAACATGGTGAATCCCCGTCTCTACTAAAAATACAGAAATTAGCCAGACGTTGTGGCGGGCATCTGTAATCTCAACTCAGGAGGCTGAAGCAGGAGAATTGCTTGAACCCGGGAGGCGGAGGTTGCAGTGAGCCGAGATTGCGCTATCGCACTCCAGCCTGGGCAACTAGAGTGAAACTACGTCTCAAAAACAAAACCAAAAACAGGCTACTAACAATTTCAAATAATTTATTCAAGGAAAAACTTCAATTACTTTCATTATTTTCAATCAAAATTTTTTTTACAACCATGATGTGGTGAAAAGTATACTTAGTTAGAATTTCATGGCCAGATTCCAGTACAGGCTCTGCCAAAAGAACTTGGCCAAGTCAGTTAACTTCCTTCTGTCTTTATAACCTTTTATAAAAGTAGGGCTGAATTAGATTACAGTAGTCCTCCTTTATCCTAGAGTGATATGTTCCAAGGGTCCCAATGGATGCCTGAAACTACAGGTAGTACCAACCCTTATATACGCTATGTTTTTTGCTATACATATATAATAATAAAATGAATAAATAACAATAATACACTGAAATAAAAGTTATATGAATGTGATCTTTCAAAATATCTTGTTTTACCTCAGGTAATTGAAACTGCAGAAAGTGAAATCGCAGGTTAGGGAGGACTACTGTACCTCCACGATTATTTCTGATCTTAGAATTCTCTGATTCTAAAATCCTAAAGCAGCCTAATAGAAGTTCAGATAGTAGTTACTTGATTTTATTTTTGGCAGAGCATTTTTTTTTTTTTTTTTTGAGACAGGGCCTCGCTCTGTTGCCCAGGCTGACTGGAGTACAGTGGTGTGATCATGGCTCACTGCAGCCTGGAACTGCCAGGCTCAAGTGATCCTCCTACCTCAGCCTCCTGAGTAGCTAGGACTAAAGGAGCATGCCACCACACCCTGCTAATTTTTAAGTATTTTTTTGTAGAGAAGAGGCCTCACCATGTTGTCCAGGCTGGTCTCAAACTTCTAGGCTCAAGCGATCTGCCCGTCTCGGCCTCCCAAAGTGCTGGAATTACAGGCGTGAGCCACTACACCTGGCCTTGGCAGAGTTTTTTTTGGCAGTGTATTTTAATTATCTGAAGTACAGTATATGTAAATAATAAAGAGATTATAATTTTAATAATATGTTTATTGAGTGATACAGATCTGTTTTTCATAAGCCTATAATCTAGGATACTCCAACCCATTGTTAAGACTGGAAAAAAGGAGATATAATAGTTTCCTTGATGAGTGTCCTTTTCTACAGATGTAGACAACAGAGGCTCTAAAAGCTATACTAATGTCTTGATCAGGGAAAAGCTGGAGTCCAACTCAGCTGGAGTCCAACTCAGCTGGTCATACACTTGACATTTTATTTGAACCTCACTTTCCTGTTGACTTTCATTTTCAAAGGGAAAATGGAGGTGAGCACCAGGTTATCTGTGGCTTTTGAAACTGGTGCCGTGGAGAAACTCAAAAGCCGTTTATTTTTCTTCACCCTACCCTGTTTCATCATTAGATTTGTGACATTGATAGTAAGAAGAAGCAATCCACGTTTCCTAGCTCAAGGCAGTGTCTTAGAGAAGGAAACCTGAGTCTCTTGCTACAGTTCTGATTTAAGGTTGGAAGGATGAGATTATGTTGGATGCATTGCTTTCATTGGTCTATAATTGCATCAGGACTTTGGTTCTGGCAATGTTCAGAGAAGAGCTCTAATGTGGCCTTTCAAAAATGACTGTAAGACCGGGCATGATGGCTCAGGCCTGTAATCCTAGGACTTTGGGAGGCTAAGGTGAGCAGATCACTTGAGCTCACAGGTTTGAGAACAGCCTGGGCAACATGGTGAAATCCCATCTCTATCAAAAATATTAAAAACTAGCTGGGCGTGGTGGTGCGTGCCTGTAGTCCCAGCTACTCTGGAGGCTGAGGCAGAAGGATGGCTTGAGCCTGGGAGGTGGAGGTTTTAACGAGCTGAGATAGCGCCACTGCACTCCAGCCTGGGTGGTAGAGTCAGACCCTGTCTCAAAAAACAAAAACAAAAACGACTTTTAAAGTTGTATGTCAAACTGGTCTTGCTTGCTTTTTGTTTTGTTAATTTTTTTTTTTTTTTTTAGACAGGGTCTTTCTCTGTCATCCAGGCTGGAGTACAGTGGTATGAATGGCTCGACCTCCTGGGCTCAAGCAATCCTCCCACCTCAGGTTCCTGAGTAGCTGGGACTACAGGTGCACACCACCACACCCAGCTAATTTTTTGTAGAGGCGGGGTTTCACCATGTTGCCCAGGCTTGTTTTGAACTCCTGGGATCAAGTGATCCACTCGCCAAGTGCTGGGATTATAGGTGTGAGCCACCATGCACATTCTGGTCTTGCTTTTTAAGTTCTACCACTTGGGGTGTTTACAGAACAGATTTTCATATTTCTTTATGTTTCCTTTTCAAGACAAGAAGGGCATTAATATTTATTGAGCAATTACCATTGTCATGCACTGTGTGGTTACTTTGTATTCATTCTTATTTTCCTCGCATCAACAAACCTGTGAAGAGGTATGAGTTCAATTTTCTAGCTAGGAAAATCAAGACTCAGAGGCAAGTAGCTTGCGAGTAAATGGGGGAAGTTAGGATTTAATCTGCTGTTTGTGTGTTTATTTTTTACCATGTTGTGTCAATAAAAGTCATATCTTTCCAAAATACAACATGCATATGATTACTCCCCTGCATAGATTATTTTATGTTTAATATACCATATATAAAAAAAGAAATACATGTGTCCTTAAAATTTGAAAATATTTTATTTGCTTTTTTTTAAACAGACTACTTAGAAATAACTGCTTATGTTTACTAATGAGTTTGCACATGAGCTGCTTTGTGTTTTACATGTTATTTGGTGGGGTTTCAAAAAAGAATTTGAAATATTTCATCTTATTACTGATCTCTGTGACAAACTAGGAACAAAGTTAATTTTTTTAAAGTGGTGGTAAGAGTAAAGAAAAATTCCAGTTAAGAATTTAACAGGAAAAGTTGCCCTATATCTTGAAGTCTCATTGCTGAAAAAAATAAGCTTTTAATCTGAATTCAAGAGTGGAGGAATACAGGAAAATTTGGCCATAATAAATCAGTATATATATATATATATATATATTTTTTTTTTTTTTTTCCCCAAGACAGTCTCGCTGTGTCACCCAGGCTAGAGTGCAGTGGCATCATTTCGGTTCACTGCAACCTCCGCTTCCCAGGTTTAAGCGATTCTTGTGCCTAAGCCTCTTGAATAGCTGGAACTACAGGCACCTGCCACTATGCCCGGCTAATTTTTGTATTTGTTTAGTAGAGATGGGGTTTCACCACATTGGGCAGGCTGATCTTGAACTCCTGACCTCAGGTGATCTCTCCACCTCAGCCTCCCAAAGTCCTGGGATTACAAGCCGGAGTCACTGTGCCCGGCCAACATCTTTGTTTATTCTGGTTTTTGATTTTGTTTATTTCATGTATCTTTCTCCCCTCCTTACTGGAATATGATATAATTTAGTCTCCTTCCACATCATAAAAATTTGGCACTTTTCACATTATGTGACAAATGCATACACTATCATGTACCATTACCACTGTAAAAAGTCTAAATTTTGTAATTTTGTGTCTTTTTATTTATTTATTTTTATTTTTTTTTTACATTTAGAACGTGTTACGAGTCAGTTTTTAGTGAAAAAACATTGAGCTAGGAGCCAAGACCCATCTCTTCACTATTTTGGTATTGTGCAAGTCATCTTATCTCTCTGGATCTCAGTTGTCTCATCTGTAAAAAGGAGATAAAAATTATTTACCTGCCTGAACGTAAGTACTCAATAATTGCATTTGGTTGCAAAGAAAAATGACTACCACTACCACCACCACCAAAATACAAAAAAGGAAAAACCAAAAACGAACTCACAGATGGCTTAAACATGCAATATTTATTTTTTTATATAAAATAATAATTGAAATAGCACTCTAGGGTGGGTATAGTGGCTTTATAAAGTCATCAGAGACTTAAGCTTCTTTCAGTTCTTTTATCCGTGATCCCTAAGACGTTCTTGTAGCACTGGTTCTTTTAAGTCCAACATAGCTGCCAGAGCTCTAACCATCACTGTCATGTTCCAGGCAGCAAAGCATAGGCGAAGAAAGATGCATCCTCTTCCTTTAAGGGGAATTCCTGAACCAAGGCTGAGGCTATAAGAAAGCAGGGAAATGTAGCTGAATGCATGGCTGCCCTCTGTAAAATTGGGCTTTTGCTACTGAGAAGGAAGGAAAGATTTGGATATTGGCAAGCAAATAGAAGTGTCTGCCATGATATGAATCTTTTTATCTTTCAGCTCTGAAATCTGTAAGCTATGATAACCACTCATAGAAGCTTCTATAATTTGCCATGGCAGAGATTTAAGTATGACTATTAACTACAGAAGGAAATAATCTTCATGTAATAAATTGTGTTTCTGTTTTTACTTTTAGCCCTTAATTCATTATAGAAGCTTTTCTGTCTTATTTGTGAATTTGTTCTGGTTATTTTTTAAAATTACCCATAAATGCTCAATAGATGTTTGTTGTACATTTTATGGTTGTGTTAAAAAGAGCTAAGATTTATTGAGCTACTTGCTGTAAGCAAGGCAATAAAATGACAGAGATAAAGTTATCCCAAGGGTATCACACAACTAATCATCAGGAAGTAAATTTATTTTGAAAGTAAATATAATTCATCTCAAGATACATTTCACTGTGGTCACATGAGGAACACTTGCCTTCCTTGCTAGCTAAAAGTAGTTTGTTCTTTTTCTTTCCTTTCTTCTTTTTTTAACCACTTAACTGTTAGTTGTCTTGAAATTTTCTCTTACTACTAGTTCTTGCTTAATTTATTTAGCCACACCAATATTTTATTTCCTTCCAGACTTTTCTTTTATTGTTTTGTTGAGACGAGTCTCTTTCACCCAGGCTGGGGTGCAACGGCTTACTGCAACCTCTGCCTCCTATGTTCAAGCGATTCTCCTGCCTCAGCCTCCTGAGTAGCTGGGACTATAAGCATCCACCACCACACCCGACTAATTTTTGTATTTTTAGTAGAGATGGGGTCTCACCATGTTGGCCAGGGTGGTCTTGAACTCCTGATCTCAGATGATCTGCCTGCCTCGGCCCCCCACAGTGCTGGGATTACAGGAGTGAGCCACTGTGCCCGGCCCCTTCCAGACTTTTCTTTGTGAATATTATATAAATATACCCTATACTTGTCATGCAAAATGGTTCAATTGTCATTATTTCTGTTTCAAAAGTAAACTGAAATAAATAGCTTTGAGAAAAAGAAATTCAGGGAATGGAAACTGGAGTGAGAAAGATTCTAAAGATTCAGTCAATCTTTTAGAGTTTTTAGAGTTTTTAGAAGGGAGACAGAGTAAGTTAATATTTTATTTCTACACAGTATATTTGTATTTTTGAAAGTTTTTACATTTTTTGGTTGTATTAGGTAGGCACAAAGTACAGTAGTTCTTTTGCTGCTAGTACTGCAGTTTCCTTTTTTCTGATCTAGACTTGTTGACCTCAAACAAAATAATCAGGAGACTTGTGACCATAAAAACAACCTAGTTTTGTTTTTAAGAGACATTTAACGTTATAAATCACCTGACTGAGAATGTCTGTTTGGTGAATACAATTTTCATGACTTTTAATTTTTTTTAATTAACAGAAAAGTATCATGCTATGCATTGTTTTGTAAGCAGCATTTAAAAAATTGCTATTGTATTTAATAGCTTACCTTCCTCACTAGATTGAAGCCCTGTGAGGGTAAGGACTATGTCCATCTCGCTTACCTTTGTCTTCTAGCATAGTATCTGGTACCATAGTCATTACTTAATACATAAATATTAGTTTAGTTTTGTTTTTAGAAACAAAGTCTCAATACATACATACATATATACATACTTATAATAGGTGAAAGGAAACATGCTTCAATTCAGCCATTAATTGAAAAGGAAGAGGGGCAAAAGAAGAGGGTTGAGGAAGACGGAAAAAGATACACAAAGGAAGCTGGGCGTGGTGGCTCATGCCTCTAATCCCAGCACTTTGGGAGGCCGAGTCGGGCAGATCACGAGGTCAGGAGATCAAGACTATCCTGGCTAACATGGTGAAACCCCATCTCTACTAAAAACACACAAAAAAATTAGGCTGGGCGTGGCTGGGTGAGGTGGCTCACGCCTGTAATCCCAGCACTTTGGGAGGCTGAGGTGGGCGGATCACGAGGTCAGGAGATCAAGACTATCCTGGCTAACATGGTGAAACCCTGTCTCTACTAAAAACACACAAAAAAATTAGCCGGGCGTGGCTGGGTGAGGTGGCTCATGCCTGTAATCCCAGCACTTTGGGAGGCCGAGGCGGGCGGATCACGAGGTCAAGAGATTGAGACCAACCTGGACAACATGGTGAAACCCCGTCTTTACTAAAAAAACACAAAAAATTAGCTGGGCATGGTGGCATGTGCCTGTAGTCCCAGCTACTTAGGAGGCTGAGGCAGGAGAATTGCTTAAACCCAGGAGGCGGAGGTTGCAGTGAGCCGAGATTGCACCACTGCACTCCAGCCTGGGCAACAGAGCGAGACACTGTCTCAAAAAAAAAAAAAAAAATTAGCTGGGCGTGGTGGTGGGCGCCTGTAGTCCCAGCTACTCAGGAGGCTGAGGCAGGAGAATGTGTGAACCCGGGAGGCGGAGTTTGCAGTGAGCCAAGATCGCGCCACTGCACTCCAGCCTGGGTGACAGAGTAAGACTCTGTCTCAAAAAAAAAAAAAAAAAAAAAAATATAAAGGAGGAACAGAGACTACTTCCAAGGAAAGAGAAAATTTTCAGTTTTCTGTACTTTTCACCCCGGTTATCTATGGTAATTTTTTTTAACCACTTCCAGGATATCTTGCCCAACAGTCAAAACAGGAAACCATCACACATACATGCACGCACGCGCGCAGGCACACACACTCACACACACACACACACAAACAAGCAAACTTCATCTGTATAACTACTGTTATAAATCAGTAGCTAAGAAATCTGCCTCTGTGTATGAATGAAAATTTTATTTTTTGAGACATGTTCTCACTCTGTCACCCTGGCTAGAGTGCTGTGGTGTGACCATGGCTCACTGCAGCCTCAACCTGCTGGGCTCAAGTGATCCTCCCACCTCATCCCCCACCAAGTAGCTGGGACTACAGGCATGTGCCACCATGCCCAACTAATTTTTGTATTTTTTGTAGAGACAGAGGTTTCACTATATTGCTCAGGCTGGTCTTGAATTCCTGAGCTCAAGGAATCCACCCTCCTTGTCCTCACAAAGTGCTGGGATTATAGGCAGGAACCTCCGTGCCCAGCAGAATAGAAATTTTGACTTGGTTGAGACAGGGGAAGAGAGATTAGCTTTCTTTTAGGACTTTAAAATTTAAGGAAATTATATCTACTGAATACTAAGAGAAGCTTAAGAACTCTGCTTACTTTGTAATTTTACCTGAGGCTCTGATGTCTTTGGGGTCAGTGCCTCCCATTCTGTCTTGAGATGACTACATAGTTTAGAATTTCACACCATCCTACTTTAGAGAGTAAATTATCAGCCTCTCCTGGTTTGAATGAGTCTACTGTTTCAGCCTGGTTCAGCCCAGTGTCTCCTCTTTAGGTCCGTATCTCTCTTATGAAAGAAGAGGTTGATAAAGGAAAGGAGAAGGCCATTCTTACTGACCTGATAGTGGAAGAAAAGTAGGTTAGTTCCCCTTCTTCCTATTGCCTGTCCTTATCACTCATCTCTCTTTCTTCTATATGGATATTTGTATATTTTCTCGTTCATGAAAATCTGTAAACCTAGTAAATTTGCTGTTATTCCTTTAATGCAGACACATTTGACATCTTGGCATTTAAAGAGACTTTTGTGTCATTATTTTTCTGCCTAATGTGCTGGAATACTTACCATTTCTTCTTTTTTTTTTTTTAAATACAGTTGATGTTTATTGAGGCCTTATTAAGAATTAGAGTCAGTGTTTAAATTAATTATCCTAGTTATGTCTAGAATAAGCACTAACAGATTAGAAACTAGTATAAAACATTCTACATCAATCAAAAATAAATTTAAAAGGCAAGAAAGGAGAGGAAATAAATGTTAAAGAGGTAGGATAAATAGAAAGCCCTACCAGCCTGAGCAACATAATGAAACCACAACTCTACCAAAAAAAAAAAAAAAAAGTCACCACGCATGGTGGCTTGCTTGTGGTCCCAGCTACTTGAGAAGCTGAGGCAAGAGGATCTCTTGAGCCCAGGAAATCAAACTTGCAGTGAGCTGTGAGCTCACCACTGCACTTCAGCCTGGGTGGCAGAATGAGAACCTGTCTCAAAAAACAAAAAAGCCCTATAGAAGGTGGTAGATTTAAAAATCAAGATACGGTATTAAGGCCGGGTGTGGTGGCTCACACCTGTAATCCCAGCACTTTGGGAGGCTGAGGTGGGCAGATTGGTTGAGGTTAGGAATTTGAGACCAGCCTGGCCAACATGACAAAACCCTGTCTCTACTAAAAATACAAAAAATTAGCTGGGCATGGTGGCGCCCACCTGTAGTCCTAGCTACTGAGGAGGCTGTGGCAGGAAAATTGCTTGAACGTGGGAGGTGAAGGTTGCAGTGAGCCAAGATTGCACCACTGCATTCTAGCCTGGGCGACAGAGTGAAACTCCATCTCAAAAAAAAAAAAAAGATATGTTATTAAATCAACTTTAAGGGCTGGGCGCAGTGGCTCACTCCTGTAATCCCAGCACTTTGGGAGGCCAAGTTGGGTGGATCACTTGAGGTCAGGAGTTTGAGACCACCCTGGCCAACATGGTGAAACCCAATCTCTACTAAAAATACAAAAATTAGCCGGGTGTGGTGGTAGACACCTGTAATCCCAGCTACTTGGGAGGCTGAGGCAGGAATCGCTTGAACCCAGGAGGTGGAGGTTGCAGTGATCCGAGATTGCGGCACTGCACTCCAGCACGGGCAATAGAGTGAGACTCTGTCTCAAAAAACAAAAAACAAAAATGGCTTGAAGAAATGACCATTCCTCTCCCTGGTAGAGAGAACAGTGTTGTATGGGAAAACACAAAAGGTAACAATTCAAGAAAATGTTTAAAAATACTTGGACTACAAAGGTGAAGAAGTCCTTAGAATACCTTTATCAATTTATTTCGTTTAATTTCTTTGTGTATGCATAAAAATGATGTGAGAAAAATCTATGATATGCCTAAAAATACTTTCAGCAAACATAAAATAGAATTGTAAGTGATAAAGCATGGTGTTATAGTTTAATTGGCAGCATTTTTTTCTATATGGTATACAATGGTGTGTCTTAATATCGATAGAATCTTTTATCCCACCCTGAGGTCTCTGTCACCCAGGCTGGAGTAAAGTGGCACAATCATAGCTCCCTGCAGCCTAGAACTCCTGGGTTCAAGCAATCTTCTCACCTCAGCTTCCTGAGTAGCTGGGATTACAGGTGTGAGCCACTGCACCCGACCCAATGGAAATAAAGCCTGTTTATTTTATTTCTTCTTCTTCTTCTTCCTCTTTCTTCTTTCTTCTTCTTCTTCTCCTTCTCCTTCTCCTTCTCCTTCTTCTTCTTCTTCTTTCTTCTTCTTTTCTTCTTCTCTTTCTTCTTCTTCTTCTTTCTTCTTTCTTCTTTCTTCTTCTTCCTTCTCTTCCTTCTTCTTCTTCCTTCTTCTTCTTCTTTTCTTCTTCTTCTTCTTCCTTTCTTCTTCCTCTTCTTCCTTCCTCCTCCTTCCTCCTCCCTCCTCCTCCCTCCTCCTCCCTCCTCCTTCTTCTTTCTTCTTTCTTCCTCTCTTTTTTTTTTTTGAGACAGTCTCACTCTGTTGCCCAGACTGGAGTGCAGTGGCACAATCTTGGCTCACTGCAACCTCTGCCTCCTGGGTTCAAGCCATTCTCCTGCCTCAGCCTCCCGAGTAGCTGGGACTACAGGCATGCGCCACCACTCCAGGCTAATTTTCACATTTTTAGTAGAGACAGGGTTTCGCCATGTTGGCCAGGCTGGTGCAAACTCCTGACCTAAGGTGATCCACCCACCTCAGCCTCCCAAAGTGTTGGGATTACAGGCATGAGCCACCGTGCCTGGCCCTTAAAGTCTACTTAATAACATATCTTTTTTTTTTTTTTTTTGAGATGGAGTTTTTCTGTGTTGCCCAGGTTGGAATACAGTGGTGCAATCTCGCTCACTGCAACCTTCACCTCCCAGGTTCAGGAGATTCTCCTGCCTCAGCCTCCTGAGTAGCTAGGACTACAGGCGTGTGCCACCATGCCCAGCTAATTTTTTGTATTTTTAGTAGAGACAGGGTTTCATCATGTTGGCCAGGTTGGTCTTGAACTCCTAACCTCAACCAATCTGCCTGCCTTGGCCTCCCAAAGTGCTGGCATTACAGGCGTGAGCCACCACGCCCAGCCTCTTCATACCCTTTTGCTAGAGATTTTTTTCCAAGCCCCCTATATTAATTTTACAAGCTTTACAAGCTTGGTGCTGGTGCTTTCTTCATCTTATCAGAAGATGATGACAGGAAGTTTTCAGATTCATATTCTTTCCTCAAACTCTCCTTAAGTGATTTGTTGATGAAGACCTGGAGGGCTGGCCTTCATGAATCACACCAACTTGTATTACTTTTCAGGCAACCTATTCTTGATTCAGATACACACTCTCAGAATGTATCAAGAACTAAACTAATAAACACACTTGTCGGGTTGTGTAGTGCTCTTCAACATTCAAATCAGATTTAGCTACTCTTCCTTTAGCTCAGCCACCATCCATCAACCCCCCACTTCTTAAAAATACTTGATATAACATCTTGGGGAAATCATTTTATAATTTAATGTTTAATATGGCAACAACTTTTGGCTGTAGGCATTTACAGCAATGTTACAGTGATTTGCTATTTTCTGACCATTCTCGTATCAATCTCTTTACCACCTTTAGCATTAATGTAGATTTTGAGGCATGTAAAAGAACATCAGGATTTTGTCAGAATTTCCTGTTGACTAAACTCAGCTTTATTTTTTCCTTAAACTATACTTTGCTGGAAGTTATGCAGCTTCTGTTCAGTATTTTCAGGAAGTTCCTGACAAATTGACGTTTGCATGAGTCCATCAATTCAGCCTCATGTTCCTTGAGTTTTTTTATTTATTGGAGGCATAGTTGGTTTCTGCTATCTTCATTTGCATTGTTTGGCTGCTGATAGGTAATCCTGTTGTGTTTTGCTAACAAAACGTAACATGGCTTTGTCTACTTGCAGGTATCTTCCTGTCTAAAGTCAGGTAAAGCACTTAGTTGTTCCTTTATAAGAAAGAGTAAAATTGCTGTTATTCCCCTAATATCAAGTATTTGCTTCACTAATATCAGCTGCTTTGTTTCTGTGCTTGCAAAATAACTTTTCATTTTAGTGCCAAATCACAGCTTAGTCTTTATGAAGATATTTACAATGACAAGCACCAACAATGCAAAAACCCAATCTGAAGTTATGACAATAATAATAACTATAATAAAGTTCATGCATGTACACATAACAAAGACTATGTTGCTGTTGCTATGTGGCTAATTACAATGTTCATATTCCATTAATTGAGGCTGGGTGTAGTAGCTTATGCCTCTAATCCCAGCACTTTGGGAGGCTGAGGCAAGAGGATTACTTGAGCCCAAGAGTTTGAGACTGGCCTGGGCAACATGTTGAGACCCTGTCTCAAAAAACAATAAAAAACACGAATATGGTTGGGATATAAAGGTCAGTCATGAGATAAAAGATTAAATTTACTGTAAAGCTAGAAAATCTTAAATTTATATATACATATACCTAATATTTGAATAAAAATTAACAGAATTATAAGGAAAAACAGACAAAATCATGATGTAAGATTTTCACGTGCTTTTCTAGTGATTGTAGAACAAGCAAACAAAAATCATTGAGAACATAGAAAATGGGATAATTTTGAAAAATTATAAGCATGACTAGTGTAGAAGGTTAATAGTGGTTCATAAATTGTATTTTTAAAAATTTTCACATTTTATAAACTTGGAATTTTTTGCTCTATTTTTACTCCCTTTAAAAAAATTGCAATATGATTTACATATCATACAGTTCTCTCTTTTATAGTATACAATTCACTGGTTTTTAGTATATTCATAAGATTATGCAACCATCTCAACGATCTAATTTTAGAATATTTTCATCACCCCAAAAGGAACCCTGTACTCATGTAGCACTTATTTCTCATTTTCCCCTCCCCACCAGCAGCCCTCAACAACCTGTAATCTGCTTTCTTTCTCTGTGGATTTGCCTATTTTCTACATTTATATAAATTGAATCATATAATATGTGTCCTCTTGCTTCTGGATGTATTTACTATTAATCAGTTCTGTTGTATTTTATTTTTAAACAGATTTCTCCTTAAAAATATCAGTCTTGGCCGGGCACGGTGGCTCACGCCTGTAATCCCAGCACTTTGGGAGGCTGAAGTGGGCAGATCACCTGAGGTCAGGAGTTCAAGACCAGCCTGGCCAACATGGTAAAATCCTGTCTCTACTAAAAATACAAAACTAGCTGGGCGTGGTGGCCTACACCTGTAATCCCAGCTACTCTGGAGGCTGAGGCAGGGTAATCACTTGAACCCGGGAGGCAGAGGTTGCAGTGAGCCAAGATCATGCCACTGCACTCCAGCCTGGGTGACAGAGTAAGACTCTGCATTTAAAAAAAAAAAAAAAAAATTCAGTCTTTTGTCCTTTAAAATTATCAAAAAGTGGAAGTTTTGGCTTTGAAATGGCAGTAACAATTCATTGTCCTCTTTCTTGCAAAAGTTAAAAATAAATCCAGCTTGAATGAAATGTAAGTCTGACAGTCTCTAAACCTGAAATCAAGGAGGAGCTTTGTTTCTGCTTCCACAGAAGCAAATTCTCAGTTTGATCAGAGAGGATAATGTTCCATATTTTGTTTCCAAAGTGTGAAACTTTCCTGGCTTTACATCATTTTTATTGTGTCTAGATATGAACTTTCTTTGCTAGTTCATTTTCCTTGTTGTTAATCTTTGTATCTCAGCAACCAGGCCTGCTACTTGCTTTACCAATGTAATTTTAAGCTGGCTGAATAAGCAATATTTAGTTTAAAGGCATTTACAAGTCATATAACTTAATCATTTTAAATGAATGGTGTGAGTACAAGCAGCTTTTGTTTCTTTTTTTTTAATTTTATTTCTGTTTAGTATTTCTGATTAGGTAACAGGAAAGATCTGTACTCAAAAGAATAAATAGATAATAGAATTTAAGTACTTAAGTAATACTAAGTTCAACTTTAATTATCTTATTTAAAATTTTTTTTATTTTTATAAAAGGGAACTGAAGTGGGAAAAGTTAATTGACTAACCTGTGATCATATAGCAAGTAAGTGGTGCAGCTGGAATTAGAATATAGATCTAAATTTAGTTCTGCCTTACTGCTTGGTATAAAACCCACTTTCTATTTCTCTTTTTTTCCCACTTTCTGTTTTTTAAAGATCCAAGTTTACCTTTGAGATGGGCATTCTCTTTGTGTCTCATTGTAGGTGAGGTTGGTAAATAATAGAGCAAAGGGGGGCAGTATGTTCTAGGGCAGTGGTTTTCAAATGTTGGCATGTATCAGAATCACCTATAGGGTTTGTTAAAACAGAGATTGTGAGGCCCCCTACACCCAGAGTCTCTGATTTAGAAAATATGGAGTAGGCCTTGAGAATTCGCATTTCTAACAAATTCCCAGGTGATGCCAATGCTGCTGGCCCAGGGACCATGCTTTGAGAACCACTCCTGAAAAGCCAACAAAGGCTTTGGAGTCAGTCACTCCCAGGTCTACACTCTGGCTGTATGACTGACTGCTGTGTGAACTAGAAGTGATATGTCTCAGTTTCTTGTACTTTGAAATGGGGATAATAATATTGACTTCACAGAGTCATTGTAGGAGCTGATGCATTAATATATTTTAAAAGTTTAGCATACTGCTTGGTACATAGTAAACATTCAATAGATGGTTTCTGTTGTTATTTATAATAAGCATGGGGATCAATTAAATCTTTAGGAACCATAAATTCAGTTAGTGTTTTAAAGCAGTTCTCAGAAACTTTTTGTGACTTTGTCATTTCAAGATGTTGTCAGCGGCTAGGTGCAGTGGCTCATGCCTGTAATTTCAGCACTTTGGGAGGCTGAGCTGAGGTCAGGAGTTCGAGACCAGCCTGGCCAACATGGCGAAACGCTGTCTCTACCAAAAATACAAAAATTAGCTGGGCGTGGTGGTGGGTACCTGTAGTCCCAGCTACTCGGGAGGCTGAGGCAGGAGAATCACTTGAACCCGTGAGGCGGAGGTTGCAGTGAGCCAAGATCGGGCTATTGCACTCCAGCCTGAGCGATAGAGCAACACTCTGTCTCAAAAAAAAAAAAAAAAAGATGTTGTCCGGTGTTGTTAGGACATACACACATATTCACGTATACAAACACATTCTCTTGACTTTCCTTCTTTCATTTATGGTAGTCTTGGCAGGAGAGGAAGAGAGCAGCAGAAGTGACAAAAACATGTGGAAGAATATGGAAAAATTAGAACCCTCATTTATAAGTGGTGAGAATGTAAAATGGTATAGCTGCTTTAGAAAACAGTTTGGCAGTTCCTCAAAAAGTTAAACTTAGAGTTACCAAACTGACTCAGCAATTCTACTCCTAGTTATATAACCAAAAGAACTGAAAACCTGTTAACACAGTAACTTGAACACAAATGTTTACTGAAGTATTATTCAAAACTGCCTGAAAGAAACAATCCAAATGTCCATGAATTCATGAATGGATAAACAAATATGGCATATCTATACAATGAACTATCTATTCAGCTATGAAAAAGAAATAAAGTCCTGATACTTGTTACAATGTTGATGGACCTGGAAACATACTGCTAAGTGATAAAAGACAGACACAAAAGGCTACATATTGCATAATTCCATTTATATGAAATGCCCAGAATAGGCAAATCTATACAGATAGAAAGTAGATTGCCGGGCGCGGTGGCTCACGCTTGTAATCCCAGCACTTTGGGAGGCCGAGGCGGGCGGATCACGAGGTCAGGAGATCGAGACCACGGTGAAACCCCGTCTCTACTAAAAATACAAAAAATTAGCCGGGCGTGGTGGCGGGCGCCTGTAGTCCCAGCTACTCGGAGAGGCTGAGGCAGGAGAATGGCGTGAACCCGGGAGGTGGAGCTTGCAGTGAGCCGAGATTGCGCCACTGCACTCCAGCCTGGGCGACAGAGCGAGACTCCGTCTCAAAAAAAAAAAAAAAAAAAGAAAATAGATTAGTGGTTTCCAGGGGATGGGAAAAAAAGGGTAACAGTGAGTGACTGCTAATGGGTATGGGGTTTCTTTTTGAGATGATGAAAATGTTTTAAAATTAGATAGTAGAGATGGTTGTGCAGCCTTGTGAATATTCTAGAAAACACTGAATAGTATAATTTAAAACATTTTATGCCTTATGAGTTATATCTCAAAAAACCCAAAATGCACACCTACGTATGTGTGGACAAGAAGCATGAATGAATAATAAACCTTTT
This sequence comes from Symphalangus syndactylus, assembly GCF_028878055.3. NCBI lineage: Eukaryota > Metazoa > Chordata > Mammalia > Primates > Hylobatidae > Symphalangus > Symphalangus syndactylus. The sequence continues at coordinate 38,884,328 of NC_072428.2, read as the reverse complement.
TTGTTATTAAAAGTAACTGTGGGGAAGAGGAGGTGATTCATAGTGAGAAGACATTCTGTGAAGTATACTACCCCATTAGAGATTCTAGTATCCTAAAGATGAGTGGATCTCAGGTTTTAGTATACATAGGAACCCCCTGGAACCCCCTTTTTGTTAAAACAGGTTCCTGGCCCCCACCCCAGAGGTTTTGGGTACAGCCTGAGAATTTGCATTTCTGATCTGCTTTCAGATGATCTGATTTTGTAAGATTGAGAACTAAACTTTGGGTAGCATCTTTATAGATTAGACATATCCTATACTTAAATAGGTGAATTTTATGACATGTGAAGTATATCTCAATAAAGATACTAAAAAAATTGGTATAAAGATAGTAAAATGTGAGTTTTAGTGGTTTGTTAATGGCAAGACAATGCTCTGTAAGGGAATTGGTTTAATTATTAATTTCTTCATTTGTAAAATGTGTCACTCTCCTGTGTATGTACCACCTAGGGTTGTGGTGAAAATGGGGTTATGTGTTCTTTTCCAAATGGTGAACTGTGAGTAAAACGCGTTGCCTTGAAAAAAAAAAAAAAAAAGCCTTGGCTAGATTGAAGCTTTTGTAATTAACCAAATGTTTTCTTATACTATAAAAACAATATAGGCCGGGCGCGGTGGCTCACGCCTGTAATCTTTGCACTTTGGGAGGCCGAGGCGGGTGGATCACCTGAGGTCAGGAGTTCGAGACCAGCCTGACCAACAGGGAGAAACTCCCGTCTGTACTAAAAATACAAAATTAGCCAGGCATGATGGCACATGCCTGTAATCCGAGCTGCTTGGGAGGCTGAGGCAGGAGAATCGCTTGAACCCAGGAGGTGGAGGTTGTGGTGAGTGGTGATTGTACCATTGCGCTCCAGCCTGGGCAACGAGAGTGAAACTCCGTCTCAAAAAAACAAACAAACAAACAAACAAAAACAGTTTAAAATATTGTATTCTGTCTTTTTAATTTTGGCTACAAAAACAATTTCTCCCTTGATTTTCTTTAGTGATCTATTTTAAGCATTATTTTTGACAAGTTATAATCTATTTTTTCCCTTTCCTATAATTTTTTTTGTTTTATTAAACCTCTTGGGATTAAATATATGATTAATGTGACATTTGGAATGCATGCATATAGAGTTAAAACATCTATTCATGACTTTACCATAATTATTCCTTTATTTCAGATGAGGTGGAGGACCATCCTGCTACAGTATTGCCTTCTCTTGATTACATGTTTACTTACTGCTCTTGAAGCTGTGCCTATAGACATAGACAAGACAAAAGTACAGAATATTCACCCTGTGGAAAGTGCAAAGATAGAACCACCAGTAAGTGAAATGAAGTGAAATGGGAGGAATTATAACTAAATGAAATGAATTATAATTATAACTAAATGAGGTGAAAATATAACTAAATGAAATGGGAGGAATTATAACAAAAATATTGCTAATATTTATTACTTATGAAATTGTGCACTTGGGAACTATTTCTGAAATAGCAGTGAAAAGAGTATTGGCCAAGCATATGCTGTTTACCATTAGACAATATTTATTTAATATAGTTAGTATATTAGATAGAAGAATTAATTGTAATACATTTCCAACACAGACCTACCTAGCCAAGAAAACACTGTATTCTATTCAAAGCAGAGGCAGGTAACAATGGGGAGAAACCAAAATGGTAAAATCTTCATTGTCTGAACTATATAGAAAATCTACTGGACTAGAGAGTATTGTAGAAAAGAAAAATCTACCTTTATGTAACAATAAAAGATGATATTGGTTCTGATATAAAACTATTTATTTCAGAAATATAGCTTTTCACTTTGTTGAAACTATCAAGGTAAATATGTCTTAATGCCATTTTGCTAGAAATTGTTTCTCAGGGTTGACCTCTTTAGATTCAAACAAGGAAAAGCCTGCAGAAGCATTACTGTTGGTTTCTTAATTTGAAGGATACTGGACTTTATTATGATGAATATCTCAAGCAAGTGATTGATGTGCTGGAAACAGATAAACACTTCAGAGAAAAGCTCCAGAAAGCAGACATAGAGGAAATAAAGGTAAATGCAGTTCAATAATAAATACATATATGTATCTTAATTTAAAATTTTTTTAGAGATGAGGTCTCACCATATAACCAGGCTGTCCTTGAGCTCCTGGGCTCTAGTGATCCTCCCACCTCAGTCTCTCCAGTAGTTGGGACTACATGTGCGTGCCACCACACTCGGCTTAAATATTTAACAAACATTTGCCCGTGCCAGGCACTGAGCTAAGTACTAGAAATACAAAGATGAGATTTATTCCCAGCCTTTAAGGAACCCTCAAGGGAAAATCATATCCAGAAATAGATTATAGGATGGATTATATGATGAGTATTTAATCTAGAAATACAGAAGACAGACACATAATCTAATATGAAGCAGTGGGGCGAGGTGGGAAGTTATTCTTCCTAATAGAGATTATGCCAGAGCTTAAAGATGTAGTGAGAAAAGGAGAGGGACTGGGAGGCATCCTAGACAAAGGTGCAGTGGTACAGAGGCAAGAGGTATATGGGAAACTGGAAGCAGTAACTGTGGCTAGACCCCAGAATGGGAAATGGAGTCCCTGAGTGGCCAAAAGATGAGGTTTGGAAAGAATCACAACCTCGATGACAGAGGGCCTGTATATCATGTTAAGGGGTTTGGGTCATTATCTGAGAACAGTAGGAAGTTATTCAAAAGTTTGGAATAGGCGAGGTTCTGGTGTTTTAATCAGGCCCAGATTAACAGAAGAGATAATGGGCTATGTATTATATCAGTCAGAGAGGTTTAACCATTTGACTCTGTCCTAAGAACCCTATTTGACATAATTCCAGCCACAGTCAGCTCTTTAGTACTCATAATAAGAAAGGGGATTGTAAAGACCTGACATGAGAGATTCTTGTAAAGTCTTTCCTTAAAAGGAAATGAATCAGTTTAGCTGGGTTTATCTTAGACTCAGTGAGTAAAAAAAAAAAATCCAGTTCATTTTAAAATTCCAGTAATGTCTCCTAAGATAATTGTGTTTGCTTATGTTACCTTTATTTATTTAAGTTTTACTTTCTTAAAAAATTACATTGCCTTTTTTCTAGAATCAGAATAAGAGAACTGTGTTTGAAAGACTCATTCTGGGTCAAACAAACCTTTTATTTTAGTTTCTGTTCTTGGTGTGAACTTCTTTGAAAGACTGACTCCCGTTAGGTTGTGGTGTCTGTCAGCGCTCAGGTGTGGCATTTAGTTCGCAGCTCTCCTCTTGGAAGTTGTGAACTTTTCTGGGGAAAAGATAATAGTGTTATGCTAATAATTCCCCGGAATTGTCTTTGAGGATAATCTTACTCTTCTTCTGAAGGATTAATTCGATCTGTGGAACAAGTTTCCTATGGTGAATATATCTGATGTAGAACTCTTAATGTCTTGTATCAGGAGTAAGAGCATTATTTGGGGTAACATAGAAAATGTGGATCATGGGAGATACTACATAGAGATATTCAGGCAAAAGAAGAAAATAAGCTTCCTGGATTGGTGCAGGGAATACTTTTATAACTATCTTCCTTTCACATTCAATTCCTGTTTCTATGAAGGGTTAGGGGGAACCAAAATGAAGTTAAACAGTTTCACAATAAAAAAGAAATGAGGGGCCGGGTGTGGTGGCTCACGCCTGTAATCTCAGCACTTTGGGAGGCCGAGGCAGGTGGATCATGAGGTCAGGAGTTCAAGACTAGCCTGGCCAAGATGGTGAAACCCTGTCTCTACTAAAAATACAAAAATTAGCCGGGTGTGGTGGTAGGCACCTGTAATCCCAGCCACTCGGGAGGCTGAGGCAGGAGAATTGCCTGAACCTGGGTAGCAGAGGTTGCAGTGAGCCGAGGTCGTGCCACTGCACTCCAGCCTGGGCAATAGAGTGAGACTTCATCTCAAAAAAAAAAAAAAAGAAAAAGAAAAAAAAAAAGAGGGGCTGGGCGCAGTAGTTCACACCTGTAATCCCAGCACTTTGGGAGACTGAAGCAGGAGGATGGCTTCTAGCCAGTAGTTTGAGACCAGCCTGAGCAACATAGAGAGACCCTGTAACTATAAAAAATTAAAATTTAAAATTAATTTAATTGAAAATTAAATAAAAAATTATCCTTCAAATTAAAAAAAATTGTCTGAGGCCAAGCACAGTGGCTCACACTTGTAATCCCAGCAGTTTGAGAAGCCAAGGTGGGAGGATCACTTGATCCCAGGAATTCAAGACCAGCCTAGGCAACATAATGAAACCCCTATCTCTACCAAAAATAGAAAAAATTAGCTGGATGTGGTGGTATGTGCCTGTAGTCCTAGCTGCTCAGAAAGCTGAGGTGGGAGGATCGCTTGAGCCCAGGAGTTTGAGGTTGCAGTGAGCCATGATTATATGACTGTACTGTAGCCCACATGACACAGAGCAAGACCTCATCTCTTAAAAAAAAAGAAATGAGTGAAACTAGACAATAAAACGCAAGCCAATATAATCATCACAAATAACCGAGTAAAGACTCTTGTTTCATAAAATACCTGAAAAAAAAAAAAAGAAAGTTAGAATTTTCTCTTTCCTTTTTTTTTTGTTTTGGGACAAGGTCTCACTCTGTCACCCAGGCTGGAGTACAGTGACGCAATCTTGGCTCACTGCTACCTCTGCCTCCCAGGCTCAAGCGATCCTCTCACCTCAGCCTCCCAAGTAGCTGGGATTACAGGTGTGGGCCACCTTGTCTGGCTAATTTTTGTATTTTTAGTAGAGATGGAGTTTTGCCATGTTGTCCAGGCTGGTCTCAAACTCCTGACCTCAAATGATCCCCCTGTCTTGGCCTCCCAAAGTGCTGGGATTATAGGTGTGAGCCACTGTGCCTGGCCTCTCTTTCCTTTTCATCTAAGCGTTTTGAAAGGAGAATCATATTACATTTCTTCACTTCCCAAACATTCCCTAACTGGAAAGGTTATGGTACTGCCCTCACTGTTCCACTGAACATTGGTCAGGCATCTTGATTTTAGAGTTAAGTCATGGAGGGCATCCATGACTTCTTAATTGCCAAATCTAGTGAACATCCTAACATCTTTGATTCCTCATTCTACTGGGCTCATTTATGTATCTCAATAGTTTTTGGATTTCAGGGTTTGTTAAAACATATTTCTGGTTCTACCTTCAGGGTGTCCATTTCAGTAACTCTAGGGCCTGCATTTCTGAAGTCCCTGGTGATGCTGATGCTTCCAGTTGGGGACTACATTTTGACAACTATTGTTTTATCTAATAATAATGACTATTCTCTCCTTGAAATATACTGCTCTTTTTGATTCTGTAACAGTATATTCTCCTAGTTTTCCTACTAATGACTCATCTCTGAAGAAAGTAATCAAAGGAGACCTAAAAAAGATAAATTTTGAAAAGCTTTTATATATGGAATGACTAATGCTTATAGAGGCCCACTGACTTTTAACTTAATTTAAATGTTCTTTTTTGCCCTAATGGTGCTGACCAACTTAACTTTTTAAAAAAATAACAAGCCAGGTGCGGTGGCTCACACCTGTAATCCCAGTACTTTGGGAGGCTGAGATGGGTGGATTGCTTGAGCTCAGAAGTTTGAGACCAGCCTGGGCAACATGGGAAAACTCTGTCTCTACAAAAAATACAAAACTTAATCAGGCGTGGTGGCATGCATCTGTAGTCCTAGCTTCTTGGGAGGTTGAGGTGGGAGGACTGCTTGAGCCTGGGAGGTTGAGGCTGCAGTGAGCCATGATCATGCTACTGCACTCCAGCCTGGGTGACAGACTGGACCCCATGTCATAAAATAAAATAAAATAAATAAATACTTTGTTGACATATAATTCATATACGATAAAATTTATCTTTTTAAAGCATAAAATTCAGCGTCTTTTTGTCTTTTTTTGTTTTGTTTTGAGATGGAGTCTTGCTCTGTCGCCCAGGCTGCAGTGCAGTGGCATGATCTCAGCTCACTACAACCTCCACCTTACTGGCTGAAACGATTCTCCTGTCTCAGCCTCCTGAGTAGCTGGGACTACAGGGATGTGCCACCACACCTGGCTAATTTTTGTATTTTTAGTAGAGATGGGTTTTCGCCATGTTGGCCAGGCTGGTCTCAAAACTGCAGCGCTCTAACGATCTATCCACCTCAGCCTCCCAAAGTTCTGGGATAACAGGTGGGAGCCACTGCACCCTGCCATTTTAGTAGTTTTTTAAATATACCTACAGAGTCATGCAATCATTACCACTATCTAATTTTAGAATGTTTTCATTGTCCCCCAAAAGAAACCGTGTGCCTATTAAGCTGTAACTCCTAATTGCGCCCCTCTCCCCAACCACAACAAATCTACTTTTCATCTCTGTGGATTTGCCTGTTCTGGACATTGCATATATGTGGACTCATACCATAAGTGCTTTGTTGTGTCTGGTTTCTCTCACTTAGAATAATGTTTTACAGGTTCATTCATGTTGCAGCATGTGTCAGGATTTTATACTTTTTTATGGCCAAACAATATACCATTGTATTGGTATACTATATTTTGTTTATCCATTCATTAGTTGATGGACGTTTAGGTTTCTGGTTTTTGTGTTAACATTATTTTCTGTTCTTTTAGTTATATATCTAGGAATGGAATTGTAGGGTCATGGTAACCCTATGTTTAACTTTTTGAGGAACTGCCAAACTGTTTCCTGAAGTGGCTACACCATTTTACAATTTAACCTTTTGAGTTTCTGCTTTGTGCTTTAATGATGCTTTTCTAAGTTACATGGTTTTTCAGACATCTTGATTTTAGAGTTAAAGCTAATCTTTTTTTTTTGAGACAGAGTTTCACTCTTGTTGCCCAGGCTGGAGTGCAATGTCATGATCTTGGCTCACTGCAACCTCCGCCTCCTGGGTTCAAGCAATTCTCCTGCCTCAGCCTCCCGAGTAGCTGGGATTACAGGCATGGGCCACCACACCTGGCTAATTTTTGTATTTTTAGTAAAGACGGGGTTTCACCACGTTGGCCAGGCTGGTCTCGAACTCCTGACCTCAAGTGATCTGCCCGCCTTGACCTCCCAAAGTGCTGGGATTACAGGCATGAGCCACCGCGCCTGGCCTTTTTTTTTTTTTTTTTTTTTTTTTTTTGAGACAGAGTCTCGCTCTTGTCGTCCAGGCTGCAGTGTGGTGGTGCAATCTTGGTTCACTGCAACCTCTGCCTCCTGGGTTCAAGTGATTCTTCTGCCCCAGCCTCCCAGGTAGCTGGAATTGACAGGTGTGTGTCACCACACCCAGCTAATCTTTGTATTTTTAGTAGAGACGGTATTTCACCAGGTTGGCCAGGCTGGTCTCCAGCTCCTGACCTCAGGTGATTGCCCACATCAGCCTCCCAAAGTGCTGGGATTACAGGCATGAGCCACCACGCCCAGCCCTAAAGCTAGCATCTTTTGAAAGAAATTCTTTTTTTTTTTTTTTGAGACGGAGTCTCGCTCTATCACCCAGGCTGGAGTGCAGTGGCGCGATCTCGGCTCACTGCAAGCTCCGCCTCCCGGGTTCACGCCATTCTCCTGCCTCAGCCTCTCCGAGTAGCTGGGACTACAGGCGCCCGCCACCACGCCCGGCTAATTTTTTTGTATTTTTAGTAGAGACGGGGTTTCACCATGGTCTCGATCTCCTGACCTCGTGATCCGCCCGCCTCGGCCTCCCAAAGTGCTGGGATTACAAGCGTGAGCCACCGCGCCCGGCCTAGAAATTCTTTTTATAATATTAAATTTATCTAAATTAGTCAAAAGTATTTATTCTTGTAACCCTGTTTTTAAGCTGTTGCATTTGTCTAAAAATGGAATGTAATAGATAAAACTAACTTATTAATTTTGTTAACAGAGTGGGAGGCTAAGCAAAGAACTGGATTTAGTAAGTCACCATGTGAGGACAAAACTTGATGAACTGAAAAGGCAAGAAGTAGGAAGGTTAAGAATGTTAATTAAAGCTAAGTTGGATTCCCTTCAAGGTAAGTGCTAAACAAAAGGTAGGATTTTTTTTTCTTCTTTTTTCCTTTTGAAACAGCGTTTTGCCCTGTGGTTCAGGCTGGAGTGCAGTGGCACAATCACAGTTCACTACAGCCTTGACCACTTGGGCTCAAGTGATCCTCCTACCTCAACCTCCTGAGTAGCTGAGACCACCGGTGTGTGCCACCATGACTGGCTAATTTTTTTTATTAGTTAGAGAGACAAGGTTTTGCTGTGTTGCCCAAGCTGGTCTTGAACTCTTGGGCTCAAGCAATCTTCCTATCTTGACCAAAGAGCTAGGATTACAGGCATGAGCTGGTGGGCCTGGCTAGAAAATTTTAATATTTGGTTGATGAGGTCAGTTTATATTAGTACGTGACATCTGTGTTCTTCTAGTCAAAATTTTGTTAGTATTGATTTGGCTTCTCTTAATTTTTAGAATTTAATATTTTAAATAGATAATACATTTTATATCATTCAAAAATCAGTATAATCAGCCATAATTATAGCAATGAAAAGGAAGAATGAAAAGTAATGAATTAAACAACTGGTTTAAAGGAGGAAAAATAATATCAAAGGAAACCAAAAGGAAGCAGAGAAAGAAAATCTAATTAGAAGAATTTTCATACATGGAATGGAAAATTTTTCAGAGATCTAGCCCCAGAAAAAAACACAAGATCCAAACCATTTCTTTTCTTTCTTTTTTTAAAGAAAATCTTTTAGGAGACGAGATCTTCCTCTGTCACTGAGGCTGGAGTGCAGTGGCATGATCATAGCTCACTGCAGCCTTGAACTCCTAGGGCTCAGGTAGTCCTCCCACCTCAGCCTCCCAAGTAGCTAGGAGTACAGGCATGCACCACCATGCCCTGCTAATTTTTTTTTTTTGAGACGTAGTCTCGCTTTGTCGCCCAGGCTGGAGTGCAGTGGTGTGATCTTGGCTCACTGCAAGCTCCGCCTCCCGGGTTCACACCATTTTCCTGCCTCAGCCTCCCAGTAGCTGGGACTACAGGCACCTGCCACCATGCCCGGCTAATTTTTTGTATTTTTAGTGGAGACGGGGTTTCACCATGTTAGCCAGGATGGTCTCAATCTCCTGACCTTGTGATCCGCCCGCCTCGGCCTCCCAAAGTGCTGGGATTACAGATGTGAGCCACTGCACCTGGCCTAATTGTTTTTTTAATTATGTTTTTTAGAGATGTGGTCTTGCTGTGTTGCCCAGGCTGGTCTCAAACTTCTGGCCTCAAGTAATCCTGAGTTGCTAGGACTACATATGCAAGCCACTATGCCTGGCTCTCAGAATAAGATAGTTTTATAAAGGAAACTATCTGTCTACTCTTTAATGATTTGAGTGATTCTATCAAACCATTAAAGAGCAGATTGTCAATTCTGTTTAATCTATTCCAGAGCATAGAAAAAGAAGGAAAGCTTCCACATTCTTGCTATATATTGATGCCAAAATCAAAATTATTATGTCTCCATAGAGTACTATCTCATGACAGTTGGATTTATTTCAGGAATACAAGATGGACTTAATAGTAGGAAATCTAATATTATAAATCATCATATAAATAGTCCTAAGGAGAAAAAATCTTGAAAATTTTGATATATCTAAAAAAGTCATAAAGTCAAAGGACAAATGATAAATTGGAATAAATATTAGAATCCTTATTCTTTTAATTTTAGGCTATGAGAAGATTAAATAGCTATGTAATAGAATTTCTGAAATGCAAGGATATCTTAAAGTTGTCTTGCTGGGCATGATGGCTCACACCTGTAATCCCAGCACTTTGGGAGGCCGAGGCGGGTAGGTCACCTGAGGTCAGGAGATTGAGACCAGCCTGGCCAACATGGTGAAACCTCATCTCTACTAAATATATAAAAATCAGCTGGGTGTGGTGGCAAGTGCCTGTAATCCCAGCTACTCAGAAGGCTGAGGCAGGAGAATCGCTTGAGCCCAGGAGGCAGAGGTTGCAGTGAACTGAGATCACGTCACTGCACTCTAGCCTGGGCGGCAGAGCGAGACTCCATCTCAAAAAAAAAAAAAAAGAAAAAAAAAGTTACAAGTCGTATGGCTTTCTCCATGTATGTGGAAAATCCATTTGACAAAATTGAACAACAATTCATAATTTAAAGTAATAAAATACTAATTAATAGATAACTTCTGTAACACGATAAGCTATATCCAACTCAGTTACATCATACTTAGTGGGGAAGCACAAGTATGTATCCTGACTGAAATTAGAAACAAGACAGTGTTGCCCACTGTAACCACCACTAAATAACATTGTTTTGGAGGTACAAGCCAAAACATTTATTTATTTTTATTTTTTAATTTTTATTTTATTTTATTTTATTTTTTGAGAAGGAGTCTCACCCAGTCACCCATGCTGGAGCGTGCAGTGGTGCAGTCTCAGCTCACTGCAACCTCCGCCTCCTGGGTTCAAGGGATTCTCCTGCCTCAGCCTCCTGAGCAATTGGGATTACACGTGCCTGCCACCACTCCCCGCTAATTTTTAATTTTCAGTAGAGACAGTGTTTCACCATGTTGGTCAGGCTGGTCTCTAACTCCTGACCTCAGGCGATCCACCCGCCTCGGCCTCCCAAAATGCTGCGATTACAGGCGTTAGCCACCGTGCCTGACCTAGCGTAAACATTTATACAAATAAAAAAAATTTGGAGGTAAAGTAATTGGAAAGGAGGTGATAAAACCATCTTTTCTCACAGATGATATGATGTTTATATATATGTGGAACACCCAAAATAATTAATGGAAAAATTTACTGTGAACAATAGGAAAATTGAGCCCCTCAATAGGAAAATTATGGTAAACTTAATCCATAGAAATCAATATTTTCCATATGTATGTAACAGCCAGTTAGAAGACAGAATGGAAGAAAAGGACTCCATTTACAATAGCAACAAAGATAAAATGTCCAGAATAAACCTACTCAGAAATGTGCAAAACTGACCGACAAAAACTTTAAAATACTCATAAAGGATGCAAAAGTAGACTTGAATAAGTGGGAAGACACAATAACTTTTTGATACAAAAGCTCAGTGTTATAAACATGTCAGTTTTCTCTAGATTAATATATAACTTAAACATAATCCAAATAAAAATATATACTTTTATTTTTCTGGCACTAGCCAAAAAAAATTTTTTTTTTAAAGTGCATATGAAAAAGGACACAAGTAGGCCAGGCATGGTGGCTCACGCCTGTAATCCCAGCACTTTGGGAAGCTAAGGTGGGCAGATCACCTGAGGTCAGGAGTTCAAGACCAGTTTCACCAGCATGGCGAAACCCTGTCTCTACTAAAAATACAAAAATTAGCTGGGCATGATAGCACATGCCTGTAATCCCAGCTACTCAGGAGGCTGAGGCAGGAGAATCGCTTGAACCCGGGAGGCAGAGGTTGCAGTGAGCTGAGATCACACTATTGCACTCCAGCCTGGGTGACAGAGTGAGACTCTGTCTCAAAAAAAAAGAAAAGAAAAGAAAACACAAGTAAGAAAACTTAGATACCTCTGAAAAAGAACAATAAAGGACTAGATATTAGAAATTGAATCTTTAATATCTATTAAATCTTTAATATTAATATTAAATTATGTCACTAAGCCTCAGTCATTAAAACTGTATGGCTTAGGCAGAAAAGTAGAAAGACCAGTGAAACACAATAGACATTCCAGAAGTAGAGTTAAATACACAACATAATTTAGTTTAATATAAAGGTGGTATCTCATTATTGGATAAAGATATGTTTTTATTTTTGTTATTATTAATTTATTTTTTTTAGACTGGTCTCACTCTGTTGCCCAGGTTGGAGTGCAGTGATGCAATCACAGCTCATTGCAGCCTCAGACTCCTGGGCTCAAGAGATTCTTACACTTCAGCCTCCTGAGTAGCTAGGACTACAGGAGTGTGCCACCATGCCTGGCTAATTTTCTTTTTTTTTTGGAGAGACAAAGTCTTACTGTGTTCCCCAGGCTGGTTTGAGGGAACTCCTAGCCTCAAATGATCCTCCTGCCTTGGCCTCCTAAAGTGCAGGGATTATAGGTGTATGCCACCACACCCAACAAATTTTTAACTAAGTAGTGTTGGTATAACTTGCTAGCCATTTGGACAAAGGTATGGTTAAAACCATATCTCTTATATCCTTTATCAGAATAATTGTAAATGAATTAAAGATTTGAATGTAGAAAATAAAATAATAAAAGTACTATGTGACAGCACAGGTGAATTTCCTGTATTATCTTGGAATGAACTTTCTAATTATGAGTCAAAATCAAGGAGTAGATTTAGCCAGTGGAAGATCTTTCAAGCTGGTTCATGTGTCCTTGTGATATCCTCCCATAGGATGGTTATCTGGGGGGTTTGTTGTCATTAACATCTGAACATTTAACTCTTGGAATAGTGGTTCTAAAACTTCAGATTGCATGAGAATCTCCTAGAAATCTTATTAGAAATGTAGATTACTAGATCTCACCTCCAGAGATTCTGGCTCTGGGAAAGAGTATAGCAATCTACATTTTAAACATATAGTCTTAGAAAACAAATACCAAATACTCATCATCCTGAAATTAAGGATATCAATGAGAAGTAAATTAAGTCATGCCATGCTACTTGGGGTAGTCAGGCATGCAAGGTAATTCCATACTTGAAGCCAGGCCTAAGATGTGTGGAGATTTCTCTCCCTGGGACTACTTCCATCCCCTCAGTCTTAACAGTATCCTCTTCATTCCATGATGGGTACTGAATTTCATTGCATAAAGACAGTCTAGGCTGGGCATGGTGGCTCACGCCTGTAATCCCAGCACTTTGGGAGGCCAAGGTGGGTGGATCACCTGAGGTCAGGAGTTCGAGACCAGCCTGGCCAACATGGCGAAACCCTGTCTCCACTAAAAATACAAAAAAATAGCCAGATGTGGTGGCATGTGCTGGTAGCTACTTGGGAGGCTGAGGAAGGAGAATCGCTTGAACACAGGGGGCGGAGGTTGCAGTGAGCTGAGGTCACGCCACTGTGCCCTAGCCTGGGTGACAGAGTGAGACTCTGTCTCAAAAAAAAAAAAAAAAAAAGAAAAGAAAACAGTCTGATGTAACTTAGAAACTAAGGAATATTTTCTTATTGCTTCAGTATGAATTGAAATATCTGATAATTTGAGGAAGGGCTTAAACAGTCTTAATTTTAGGGAGGGGGTAATTTTTAAAGTAGGCAGTTTTTTTTGAAATATCTGATAATTTGAGGAAGGGCTTAAACAGTCTTAATTTTGGGGAGGGGGTAATTTTTAAAGTAGGCAGTTTTTTTTTCTTTTTATTGAAACAGAGTCTGGCTATGTTGCCTAGGCTGGTCTTGAACTCCTGAGCTCAAGCGATCCACCTGCCTCAGGCTCCCAAAGTGCTGGGTTTACAGGCATGAGCCACCATGCCTGGCCCATTCATGTGGGTTCAAATGTAGAAAATATAGAGCAAAAATCTACCTGATATTTTTGTATCCTGTCAGTTCCCAACTGACACCATCCTCCTTGGGTTTATCTATTTGTTTATTTTTAAGATAAATTGAGATGAGGTTTTGCTGTGTTGTCCAGGCTGGTCTTGAACTCCTGTTCCTGGCCTCAAGTGGTCCTCCTGCCTCAGCCTCCCAAAGTGCTGGGATTATAGGCATGAGCCACTGCGCCTGACTCTTGAGTTTCTTTATATATAAGCAAATACAATTACAATTTTTTAATTGTCCCTTTCTTATTATGCAAAAGGAAATACACATTTTTGTGCATTTTTTTCAATTAATAATATATTTTGAATATCTTTCTGTATTAGTACATAGAGACCATCTCTCTTTTTTTCTTTGTTTTTTACAGCTACATAGAACTCCATTATATGGATATACTATAATTTATTTAGCCAGGCCCCTGTCAATTGACATTTAGGTTATTTCTAGTGAATTATCTTGTACATATGTCACTGTGTATCCCTATAAGATTATCTTTACGATAATTTCCCCACAGTGGAATTGCCAAATCAAATTTTATATATATATATTATACATGTATAATATATATAATATATAATACATGTATTATATATATAATATATATAATATATGTATATATAATATACATATATATTATAATATATGTATATATAATATATATGTATATATAATATACATGTATATATAATATACATGTATATTATAATATATGTATATATAATATACATGTATATATAATATATATGTATATATAATATACATGTATATATGTATATATAATATACATGTATATATGTATATATTATATATGTATATATAATATATGTATATATAATATATACGTATATATTATATATACGTATATATAATATATACGTATATATTATATATACGTATATATAATATATACGTATATATTATATATGTATATATTATTTATATGTATATATAATATATGTATATATTATATATATGTATATATAATATATGTATATATTATATATGTATATATTATATATATGTATATATAATATATGTATATATAATATATATGTATATATAATGTATGTATATATAATAGATGTATATTATATATGTATATATTATGTGTATATAATATATGTATATATTATGTGTATATAATATATGTATATATATTATGTGTATATAATATATGTATATATTATGTGTATATAATATATGTATATATAATATATATGTATATATATTATATATGTATATATGTATATATAATATATATTATATATACATATATAATATATAATATATACATATATAATATATTTTATATATACATATATGTATATATTATATATACACATATGTATATATATTATATATACATATATACACATAATATATACATATAATATATACACGTAATATATATTATATGTATATAATATATACACATAATATATATTATGTGTATATAATATATACACATATATGCATATAATATATACACATATGCATATAATATATATACATATATATTATAATATATATACATATATATTATAATATATGTATATATATTATAATATATATGTATATATATTATATATAATATATATACATATATATTATACATATTATATATGTATATATTATATATACATATATATTATACATATTATATATGTATATATTATATATACATATATAATATATACATATATTATATATACATATATACATGTATATTATATATACATGTATTATATATTTTATATATATATTATACATGTATTATATATATATATAAAATTTGATTTGGCAATTCCACTGTGGGGAAATTATCCTAAAGGTAATCTTATAGGGATACACAGTGACATATGTACAAGATAGTTCACTAGAAATAACCTAAATGTCAATTGACAGGGGCCTGGCTAAATAAATTATAGTATATCCATATAATGGAGTATGTATATATAGTATATATGTATATATAATATATATGTATATATAGTATATATGTATATATAATATATATGTATATATAGTATATATGTATATATAATATATATGTATATATAGTATATATGTATATATAATATATGTATATATAGTATATATGTATATATAATATATATGTATATATTATATATGTATATATATTATATATTATATGTATATATTATATATGTATATATTATATATTATATGTATATATTATATATGTATGTATTATATATTATATGTATATATTATATATGTATATATATTATATATTATATGTATATATGTATATATAATATATATGTATATATTATATATGTATATATAATATATATGTGTATATATAAAATATATATGTATATATTATATGTGTATATATAAAATATATGTATATATTATATATGTGTATATATAAAATATATATGTATATATTATATATGTGTATATATAAAATATATATGTATATATTATATATGTGTATATATAAAATATATATGTATATATATAATATATGTGTATATATATATACACATTTGTAATTTTGATAGATATTGCCACATTTGCCTCTAGAGAGGTTGTATCAATGCACATACCTGCCAGCAATAATTCCTCACAGCCTTACTAATGGCATGTGTCATCAAACTTTAGGAGTTTTCCATTCTGTTAGATAGTATAGCAGTACAGTTTTAATATGTATTTCTCTTATTTTGAGTGAGGTTAAGGGTCTTTTTATATATTTCACTGTCTGGTCATATTTTTTTTAGGGGTAAGTCTTAAAACAAGTATTTTTTTCATAAATAGAACTGCTAGTACAGTGCCATACTTAGAATTCAGTGAAAACTTGGTTGAACCAGATTTAGCAGTTCTTCACTTTCTGGCATAACACTATGTTCCAGGATCAACTTGTATCTACCTTGCCCCAGCTCTGGAATGAGCCATTTCTCTGAGGAGGACTGGTTTTTCTTAAGGGGCAAGTATATTTTAGATCAAGAGCTGGCACTAGGTACGCTCCTTGCTACTGGAGTGTATTTTCTGGGCACCTTAATTGCATGGAGCTAGGAAATATGCATGTCTATACACATAGACACATATATACACACATACATATTCATATACATGTGAAACGTGCATATACATGTTAAATGTACATATTTTAGAAATGCTGAGTTCACACAGATAGTGCTAATTCCCATTCATCTCTAGCAATTTCTTTCTTACCTTTCACCATTCCATATTTGTATATTCCTTCTTTCTAAGTGAGAGCTGATTTCCAACAACTTCAACAATGTACCCATTTTGCTCAGTTCTGTAAGGGCTCATATTTGGTTGTTTCTGGTGAGCTGTCTTGTATGTATATCCAACTGTGTATCCATTACATGTGTCCACTATGTAATATAACTGAAACAATCCAGCATCACTTCACCCATTTCACTATAGTAAATTGTAACTTGTTTTTTAAAAGTTAAAAAAATTGATATTTCCTTAAAAATACATCATAATTAAAAGGAATTTACCTAAATTAGATTTTTATTGTTTCATAAGTGATCCATTGGAGCAATATACAAGGAATTCTTTCATGTAAGCTTTAGAGCAATTATTTTTAGAAATTCTACTTAAACCTTTGATAAGGATACTATATTAGAGTTTAATTAAAAGCAGGATATTTAATAGTTTTAAGATAATTAAAAAGGGTTTGTTATTGTGCTGATAGTCAACTAGTCGTTTTAGATATAGCGTTAAAATATGCATAACGCCAGGCATGGTGGCTCATGCCTGTAATCCCAGCACTTTGAGAGGCTGAGGTGGGAGGATCACTTGAGGCCAGAAATTCAAGACCAACCTGGGCAATATAGTGAGACCCTGTCTCTTCCAAAAATTAAAAAAAAAAAGAAATTAGCCAGGCATAGTGGTGCATACCTGTTGTCCTAGCTACTTAGGAAGCTGAGGTGGGAGGATTGCTTGAGCCCAGGAGGTCAAGGATGCAGTGATCCATGATTGCACCACTGCTCTCCAGTTTGGGTGACAGAGCAAGACCATGTCTCAAAAAAAATGAGAGAGAATTTTTAAAAATACACATGTTAAACTGCATTCCACTCTAGGTTCAAGGACACTACCTTTAACTAGAATAACATATGCAGTATTCATAAAGTAAATATAAGCCTTTATTCTAAAACTTTGGATTTCCTTATAAAATCCTATAGGAATAAATATGAAATCTTTTTCTTATGTATAATTATTATAATGTTTCTAGCTTCTAGAAATTGATCATTTACAGTTTTCTCATTTTCTTTCAGATATAGGCATGGACCACCAAGCTCTTCTAAAACAATTTGATCACCTAAATCACCTGAATCCTGACAAGTTTGAATCCACAGATTTAGATATGCTAATCAAAGCGGTGAGAATAATTCCAAAAAGTTTTGTCTTTATTGTGCCTTTGAGGTTTTGTAATTTGACAAGTAAACCCAATGAAATGGAAATATAACTTTTATATATTCTGTAGAAGATCTTTAAAGGAAGGTAGCTTAACCCTTATTAATACAGATATTAATATGTACATACAGGTATAAAATCCCTTATCCACAATTCCTAAATCCAAAAGCTGTAAAAACTGAAACCTGGCCTGAATGAACCAATTATAGTAAAACAATTTACAGTTTTTATTTAACCTACTTAGTGTGAATATTTATAAATTTTGCTTAAGAAATACTAGTCTGTTTGATTACAGATGCTACAGGGATATTCCATAATATGGCATATGTACCATATTCCCTTTCTTTAAGGTAGAAAATCCTGAAGCACATCTGGCCTCAGGGATTTTAGATAAGAGTTTGTGGACCTCTCATATTATTTGTGAATGGAATTAGTTCTAGCCTGGCAGGTATTAGATTAGTTAAATGGTTAGAAGCCATTTTAGTTTTCTGTACTGTCTAGATTTGATATAGTTCCTTTCTTCTTCTTTTTTTTTTTTTGAAATCAACTTATATATTGCGTGCTTATGAGGAGTTTCCTAAAGTTGGGGCTAGCTTTGAACTTTTAGTTTCTTTGAATACTCTCTAGTAATAATAATGACTAAAATTGCTGGGCATGGTAGCTCATGCCTGTAATCCCAGCACTTTGGGAGGCCGAGGTGGGTGGATCACCCAAGGTCAACGGTTCAAGACCAGCCTGGCCAACGTGGTGAAACCCTGTCTCTACTTAAAATACAAATATTAGCCAGCGGTGGTGGTGAGCGCCTGTAATCCCAGCTGCTCGAGAGGCCTCAGGAGGCTGAGGTGAGTTAATCGCTTGAACCAAGAGGCGGAGGTGGCAGTGAGCCGAAATCGTGCCACTGCACTCCAGCCTGGGTGATGGGTGAAACTCCGTCTCAAAAAAAAAAAAAGAAAAAACTTGACTAAAATTAAATGGTAGAATTTAAAAAGAGGAGTCCAGTATGTTTTTGCCTTCCTGTACCACTTCTGTTCAAGAGTATGCTATATTCAAGAATGGCTTTATTTACATTTTTCAAATGAATGTTTTTATTTAACTTAAATGCATTATTGTATTTCAGGCAACAAGTGATCTGGAACACTATGACAAGACTCGACATGAAGAATTTAAAAAATATGAAATGATGAAGGAACATGAAAGGAGAGAATATTTAAAAACATTGAATGAAGAAAAGAGAAAAGAAGAAGAGTCTAAATTTGAAGAAATGAAGAAAAAGCATGAAAATCACCCTAAAGTTAATCACCCAGTAAGGACTGTGACTTTATGAAACCATTTTTAGATAAAGATACTTCTTTGTATCAGCAGATTTTTATTGTGTTATTAGTACTTAAATCTTGATTCTTCTGCCAAGTTCCTCAAATTTATATTTTGAGTCTGTACAGATAGATTATATTTTGTTTTGAGCAATTTTTTTTAATTGGTTCACAGGGAAGCAAAGATCAACTAAAAGAGGTATGGGAAGAGACTGATGGATTGGATCCTAATGACTTTGACCCCAAGACATTTTTCAAATTACATGGTAACGATTTGATACAAATATTAATATTTATATCTGCTGTTTGAAAAAATATTTGCTTTCCTCCTAATTAATTTCTGCAAAGGTCTGCTATTGAGTTCTAGTGAGAGTAAATGGTTAGAGTTTTTCTAGGGTAATATGATAGTCTTTATTGCCCACCTGCAGTATAAAATGTTTTAGATCAGTAGCTCTGTCTTTATACTGGCTTTTACTGTTGAGTCATATGAATTACTGCAAAGTTCTCTGTTAAGTGAAAACTAAACTGTGACTAGCTAGGTTATGTCTAATAGGCTTTATGCTATAATATTACATTTTACTTCTACACTTATAGAATATTGCTTTACTTTATATTTTTGGAAAAAAATGGTCAAGATATGCTTTCCTCACAAATGATTACGAATTACAAATAAATATAGCATATTTATCAGTTCAGCTGATCTAAAGCTTCATGAAAAAGAATAAATGCTTTTCTGCAGTCTATTGATGCTTCACATCAGTACTACTTTTGTAAACCCTTTATAAATCATTGTATTTTAATTATTTTCTAAGGTATTAAAATCTATTTTTGCATTTGTAACTTTTAAACTTTAGATGTTAATAGTGATGGATTCCTGGATGAACAAGAATTAGAAGCCCTATTTACTAAAGAGGTAAAGGAGTTTATTAAGTATTCAGTGTTCTTGTTCTCTCTTTTTTTCTTGTTACTTTCTTTCCTTTCATGTTCATTTAAAATTTTTCTTTTTAGTTGGAGAAAGTATATGACCCTAAAAATGAAGAAGATGATATGGTAGAAATGGAAGAAGAAAGGCTTAGAATGAGGGAACATGTAATGAATGAGGTATGTTTTAAAAGTTTAAGATAATACGTTATTTCTAAGTATTATTCTTGCAATATATCTTACTTTAAGATGGAAAATATACAGAATTTATATTTAAATGGAGTTTGCGTTTTTTTGTTGTTTTGTTTTTTTGAGACAGGGTCTTACTCTGTTGCCCAGGCTGGAGTGCAGTGGTGCAATCATAGCTCACTGCAGCCTCAACCTCCTGGGCTCAAGCAATCCTTCGGTCTCAGCCTCCTGAGACTGAGGAGGGACCACAAGCTGGAGCCACCATGCCTAGCTAATTTTTTTTTTTTGAGATGGAGTCTCACTCTGTCACCCACGTTGGAGTGCAGTGGCACAATCTCGGCTCACTGCAACCTCCGCCTCCCAGGTTCAAGTGATTCTCCTGCCTCAGCCTCCTAAGTGGCAGGGATTACAGGCACCCACCACCACACCTAGCTGATTTTTTATTTTTAGTAGAGACAGGGTTTCAGCATGTTGGCCAGACTGGTCTTGAACTCCTGACCTCAGGTGATCCATCCGCCTTGGCCTCCCAAAGTGCTGGGATTATAGGTGGGATTACAGGCGTGAGCCACTGGCCTTTTCTGTTTGTTTTTGAGACACAGTCTCACTCTGTCACCCAGACTGGAGTGCAGTGGTGCAGTCTTGGCTCACTGCAACCTCCGCCTCCCGGGTTCAAATGATTATCTTGCCTCAGCCTCCTGAGTAGCTGGGATTACAGGCATGCACTACCATGCCTGGCTGATTTTTGTATTTTTGGTAGAGATGGGGTTTCACCATGTTTGCCAGGCTGGTCTTAAACTCCTGACCTCAAGTGATCCACCCACCTCGGCCTCCCAGAGTGCTGGCTGGGTTTACAGGCATGAGCCACCGCACCAGGCCGAATTTTTTTTTTTTTTTTTTTTTAAGAGACAGCATGTCTTTGCCACGTTGCCCAGGCTGCCAGCTAACTTTTTAATTTTTGGAGACACAAGGTCTTGCTATGTTGTCTGGGCTGAAGTTTTCATTTTTGATCCAGATTATTATACTAGATGCCTTTAGTATGAATAAAATAATTTGTAACTACTTTAAAATATTCTAAAAGATAAAGATGCTACTGCATATCAGGTATAAAACATTTTTTGGGAGGCTGGGCACAATAGCTCGTGCCTATAATCCCAGCACTTTGGGAGGCTGTGGCAGGTGGATCACTTGAGGTCAGAAGTTCGAGACCAGCCTGGCAAACATGGTGAAACCCCGTGTCTACTAAATATACAAAGATTAGCTGGGTGTGGTAGCGCATACCTACAATCCCAGCTACTCAGGAGGCTGAGGCATGAGAATCGCTTGAACCCGTGAGGCAGAGTTTGCGGTGAGCCAAGATTACATCACTGTACTCCAGCCTGGGTGACACAGCAAGACTCCATCTCAAAACCAAACCAAAGCAAACCCTTTTTTCAGTACTGAAAAACAAAAACAAAAAACCACCTCTGGTTACTGCCTCATTTCTCTGTTTCTCTTCAAAGAGTTGTCTATTCTTCCTCTTCCTGTTAATTCTTCACCTTTCCTTTTCGCCTTAATCTGTGCTAATACAGTTGATGCCTCCCTCTTTCTTGAAATGCTTTCTTCACTTGGCTTTTAGGAAACCACCCCTCCTCAGTTTCCTCATACCTCACTCTCTCTTCTTTGCTGGCTCTTCCTCTTCTTTCCAAGTTCTATGTATTGCATTGCCCTGGGCCCATCCCTTGGCCGTGTTCTCCTTTCTAGCTTCGTTCTCTCCTTAAGTGATAGTGTGGAGCCCCATGTCTCTAAATATGTTCTATATCTGCATGTATGCTGGTGAGTTCAACATTTTTATCTTCAGCTGTCTCCTTTCTCTGAGTTCTAGGGTTGTATCTACTTGACAGTTTTCCTTGTGTTTAACTCACATCTTCTTCAAACCCAGATCTGTTCCTTCCTCAGCCTTTTTCATTTCAACAAATGAATCATAATTCATCTAGTTGCTCAGGCTGTCATCCTTAACATCTTTCCTCACATCCTGCATTTCCTCTATAAGTTCTATTTGATCTATCTTTTAAACAGATCCAGAATTTGACCACTTCCCCCCACTTCCACTACTATTTAATACCAATCAAGTCCAAGCAAGTCTCCTAACTGGCATCTCTGCTTCTATTCCTTACCCCACTGCAGACACTTCTTCATAAGTACGCAGAGTAAACTCTTAAAAGCATAAATCAGGTCATCTGCTCTCTTGCACAGAAATACTTCAGTGGCTTGCAATTTCCATTGTAATATGATCCCAAATCCCTCCTATTTCCAAAAGATTCGTGACTTCATCCTTGCCTTGCTCTCTGTGACTCTCCTCTGGCCTTCTGATGTTTACCTCTCATCAAGCTTGTTCCCATTTTAGGGCATTTGGACTTAATATTTCTTTTTTCTGGAATACCCCTTTTCTAGATCATCACAAGGTTTTACTTCCACCGAGTCTGTGCTCAACTGTCCATGGTCCATCTAATGACTACCCTCATTTAAATATTTGCCTTTCTCTGCAGTTCTTGCTCTGCCTCTCCTCCCTCTAAGCCAAAAACTCTGATATAGGCATCATATGCAGGGTAACTGAATCCCACTATTTTGCTTCAGTAACTTTCATCTGAATTTTTGAGCTGTAAATGCTAAATTGGGATCTCTGTTGACTGCTGACATCCTAACTATCAAGTGAATTTCTTTGACCATTATAGAGTACACCTTTGTAACGAAATTTGCCACAGGCTATAACAGCTATACAAGAGGGTTTGGAGAGTTTGTCAGCTTTAGTTTTGATTTTGGTAATTGTGTTTTTTTAAGAAAAAATGTTGAGAGCATTTTAATTTAACTTCCTTTACTCTTGGCCAAAACTGTCCTCTTTCTGGAATGGTTCTTTTTCTTACCCAAGAACTTGGCTTCAAGAGGGATTATACATATTATGGTAAAGGAGGAGGACAATACCAGTCACCTAACCACTCAGATCAGCTGACTGAAACTTAATGGTTTTGTGGGCATTAGGTATATAGATATCTCATATTTTCTAATTTGAATTATATAGAAGAGAAAGATATTTATTTTGTAATTCTAGTATAATGTTGAGTGCTCTGTTTTTTATTTTTTTCCTCCAGTTTCTGTGGAAGTTAGGTGAGTCCTAATTGCTGTATGTTTATGTAGTGGCATCTATTACAAGACAGTTGATAGTGTCTAAATAATATGAGAAAGATTTACTTTATATTATGTATACATTTTCTTTTAATCAGGTTGATACTAACAAAGACAGATTGGTGACTCTGGAGGAGTTTTTGAAAGCTACAGAAAAAAAAGAATTCTTGGAGCCAGATAGCTGGGAGGTAATAGAACCTACTCTAAATGAGATGTATGGTTCAACAAATTCTAAATCAGTCTATTCTACTTTTAACTTTTATTCCCCATTATGTTTGCATGTATAGTCTTACTATCTTGGGATTTTTATATAAATGTCACTATAAAATAATGAACTTGATTTCTTGGAAAGCTTGTAGCAATTTATTTCTTGTTTATAATCATACTGCATAAAATTAGAAGTCTTTTAAAAATTATACTTTTTTTCAAAGTATAAAATAGGATTCGCTATTGAAAATTAGAAATATAGATATATTGAAAGAATAAATTAGAATTCACCTATAATTTTGCTACTCAGAGGTAGATTGTTGAGTTATGCATCATATTATGTTAATTTGGAATATATGCAGTTTGTATATATAGTATATGCACATATAGCATACAGTATGTAAACAATGTATTGTCTCATTTTAAATTCATACATATACATATATTCATATTTATGTGTTTTTTTGTTGTTTGTTTGTTTTTCGTTTTTTTGTTTTTTGAGACGGAGTCTTGCTCTGTTGCCCAGGCTGGAGTGCAGTGGCGTGACCTCGGCTCACTGCAACCTCCGCCTCCCAGATTTAAGCAATTCTCTGCCTCAGCCTCCTAAGTAGCTGGGATTACAGGTGCCCACCACCACGCCCGGCTAATTTTTGTATTTTTAGTAGAGATGAGGTTTCACCATCTTGGCCAGGCTGGTCTTGAACTCCTGACTTTGTGATTCACCCACCTCGGCCTCCCAAAGTGCTGGGATTACAGGCATGAGCCACCGTGCCAGGCCAGTCATATTTATGTATTTTTTAAAATGGCTTCATACTGTATAAATGACTTTGTATGTTGATGAAATACTTTTTAAAAATTGAACAATATTTCACAAACATCTTTTAATATCATTCTTCAAAAACATGATTTTTAAAATGACTACCTAACATGCAGTTATATGGTTGTAGCATAATTTATATATCCATTTCTCCAGATTTAGACATTTTGGGTAAATTCCAGTATTTTACTGTAATGACACTATGATGACTATCTGTTTCTTCACACATTTTTGGGCAATCTATAATGATTTCCCTGGGATTAACTCCCAGGAATAGAACTATTCTTAAGATTTATGAACAATGTTTTAAATTTCTCAGTATATCTTGGCAAACTAATCCAGGAAAGTATATCAACTTGTAACACAGTCAACTGTGTATAAATGAATGCATAGACAACTTGAAAAGAATAGTTGAGAGGCACCAACCAAAATGGATGGAAGAAAGAACATAGTCTTTTTCTACATAAAAACTGAACATATTACTATTTAAATTAAAATTTTAATTGTCCAGAAAATAGTTTGAGAAAGGGTGAACAGCTATTCTAGTTTACCCAAGACTAAGGAATTTCCAAGGATGTGGAACTTTTCATTGCTAAAGCCAGACATTTCTGGGCAAATTGGGACAGTTGGCCCCTTTAGTTTGACATCAGAAAAGTCAGCCTCTTTTTGTATTGGGTTTTTGTCTAACATTTGAAATGTTTCTTGACTTTGGTGAAGAAGGAGAATGCTAAGATTATTTGAATCTACATTCCCTTTAGTGCATCTGGTAGACTAGAAGATCAATAGATAATTATGTACTTTTAAAATTTTGACATAATTTCAAATTTACAAGAGTTTCAGGAATAGACAGGAAATCCCTGAATACATTTCAACCAGATTTAACTACATTTGCCTTTTCTTTCTCTCTTTTTCCCTCCTCTCTATTTTTAATCTCTATATGTGTATGTATAACATATAATTATGTTGTAATGTATATACGTATGTATATGTATGTATATATATAAACATATGTGTAGGTGTACATATATGTAAAGTTTTAAATTGCTTAAGAGTAAATTACACATCATACCACTTTAATCTAAAATACTTGAGTGTATATTTCTTGCAAACAAGGATTTACCTTATATAATCATAGTAAAATTATCAATACTACACACATGGTACTCTTCTCCAATCTCTAGACTTAGTGAGATTTTGTCAATTTTCCCAATAATATCCTTTATAACAAAAGAAAATCCAAGATGATACCTTGAATTCAGTTGTAATGTCTTTCTAGTCTCCTTCAATCTGAAACAATCAAGAGGACAGACTATTATGTTATACAATGTCCCTTGAATACCACAGAAGAGATGCTCAGTGTATCCTATTAGAAGGCATATGTTGACGATCCCCATAACTGGTAATGGTAGCTTTGATCATTTTGTTAAGGTGGTGTCTACCAGATTTTTTGATGTGAAGTTATTATTTTACCTTTCGCATTTTAAAAAGTATCTTGTGTAGCCCACCATAGTGAGAGAATCAGAAGTCAGTTTTTGTTTTTTTATTTTATAAATACAGACCGAGTCTTACTATATTGCCCAGGCTGGTCCTGAACTCCTGGGCTCAAGGAATCCTCCTGCCTCAGCCTCCCAAAATGTGTGAGCCACTGTGCCTGGAAAGAAGTCAGCTTTTTTTTTTTTTTTTAATAGTTTTAGGAAAAATAAAGACAGGGTCTCGCTCTGTTACCCAGGCTGGAGTACAGTGACGTGATCTTGGCTCACTGCAACCTCTGCCCCCATCCCCCTCAACCTGCCTGGGCTCAAGTGATCCTCCCACCTCAGCCTCCTGAGTAGCTGAGACCACAGGCATGCACCACCATGCCTGGATCTTTTTTTTGTATTTTTAGTAGAGGCAGGATCTTGTCATGTTGCCCAGACTGGTCTTGAACTCCTGAGCTCAAGCAATCTGCCTGCCTTGGCCTCCCAAAGTACTGGGATTACATATGTGAGTCACCGTGCCCAGACAGAAGTCAGCTTAAAAAAAAAAAATTCATTCAACATCATACCAAAAGTATTTTCACATAATATTTGTAAGCCTTATTTTAAAAGCTATGGAGGTATATAAACATTTTTTAAGGGTTTGACATTTAGATTATTTCATTTTTTACTGCTATTTTAAAAAGAAAATGCTGCTACAAATACATTTTTATATAAAGCTTTTTATGTGATTAGGGTTGTTTTTTAGGGTATATTCTCAATGTAGCATTACCAAGACCCAGGGAATATTTTTAAGGCTGTTTTTAAAGCTTGAACATCCTGATACACTGAAAGTAAGGAAGTCCCTAAAGAATGATACAGATATGTCACAAAGACACAAAAGCCAGTTTGAAGAAACTCTCACTGGCCAAATCTGGGACAATTTGAATGTGGAAATGATGATAAGGATTAGAGCTTATTGAATAAAACAGGAAGCCATGAGTCTACACTGAAATAAGTAGAGGGAGAGACAAGGGTGAATTCTTTTGCAAAATTGCTTTTCAAAAGACTCACACCATTTATATTTCCACCATTAAAAACGTATGCACTCTTTAAACATATCAGAGCTGGGCATGGTGGTGCCCATCTGTAGGCCCAGCTACTTAGGAGGCAGGAGGACCACTTGAGCCGAGGAGTTTGAGACCAGTCTGGGCAATGTAACGAGACCCTGTCTCAAAATAAAAAAAAATTTTTTTTAAATACTCTGAGAATATGTGAATGTATTATTATTGATGTCCATTGATGATTCTAGCTAGAATTATTACTGTGATGGTTGACAAATGGAGATTTTCTAACCTGATCATCCCTTCTACATTTGTTAGTTGGCTTTCTACCGTAATGAAAAACTATTCCTTCCCCTCGACCTTCTACTTATATCAGTGTAGACTCATGGCTTCTTTTATTCAATAAGCCCTCATCTTCACCATCATTATTTCCATACTCAAATTGTCCCAGACTTGGCCAGTGAGAGTTTCTTCAGACTGGCTTTTGTGCCCTTCTGACATGTCTGAATCATTCTTTGGGGACTTCCTTACTTTTAGTATATCAGGATGTTCAAGGCTTACCTTATCCTTTCCCTGACCCAACCCAGAATGACCCATTTTTCTGAGGAGCCCTACAGACCAAGATCTGGGCCCTGGATGTTCCCCTTGCTACTGTAGTGTCATTGCTTCCAAGGTCTTGTCAGATGACAGGGCTGGGGAATTAAAAGAATATGTATATAATATAGATGTGTATATGTACATATGTATACACATACATGCACACATACATATACACACCTATACACATTAATATTCATTTCTACATATCTATCAATATATATTAAAACTCATGAATTTACACTGATACCTCCAGTTGCAATCCAACAACTCTTGATTTCTTTTTTTTCATTTTAATTTTTTAAAGTTCAGGGGTACATGTGCAGGTTTATTATATAGTTTATATATATAAACTTGTGTCATGGGGTTTTGTTTTACAGATTATTTTATTACCCAGGTATTAAGCCCTCATACCCATTAGTTATTTTTCCTGATCCTCCTCCTCCTCCTGCCCTCTACCCTCCCATAGGCCCCAGTGTGTGTTGTTCCTTGCTATGTGTCCGTGTGTTCTCATCATTTAGCTCCCACTTATAAGTGAGAACATGCAGTATTTGGTTTTCTATTTCTGCATTAGTTTGCTAAAGATACTGGCCTCCAGCTTCATCCATGTTCCTGCAGGGGACATGATCTCATTCTTTTTTATGGCTGCATAGTATTCCATGGTGTATATGTACCACATTTCTTTATCTACTCACTTAGGTTGGGCATTTAGTTTGATTCTATGTCTTTGCTGTTGTGAATAGTGCTGCAATGAACATATGTGCCACAACTTTGATTTCAACTTAGCATTCTATCTTTTGCCATATTTCATGCAAAACCTAACTCCCTTTTTCTTAAAAATATTTCATTTATTCACTCATTCCTAGAATGTACAAGAAGTTTCAGAATACTAATCCATGCCTCTGTAAAATAAAAGTTTAAATTTTGTTTAGATTTTGTTGTTGTTGGGGCCAGTGCAGTAGCTCACGCCTGTAATCTCAGCACTTTGGGAGGCCGAGGTGGGCAGATCATCTGATATCAGACCTGGCCAACATGATGAAACCCTGTCTCTACTAAAAATACAAAAATTAGCCAGCAGTGGTGGTGCACTCGGGAGGCCGAGGCAGGAGAATCACTTGAACCTGGGAGACGGAGGTTGCAGTGAGTCGAGATTGCACCCCAGCACTCCAGCCTGGATGACAGAGCAAGACTCTGTCTCAAAAAAAAAAAAAAAAAGATTTTGTTGTTGTTATTTTTAATGTGAGGGCATATTGTACAAATACTGTGATCAAAAATTACTTGGGTTAGTTCATTTTTTTCCTCCCCATTCTGTGGGTTATCTTATTCATTTAAAATAAAAGTACTATTTATTTACTTCTGTTTTCTATTCAAGTTTTAGTATTTTCCTGTCTTGTGGATTTTAATTTTCTTTTCTTGAGTATGTGAAACATTAACACGTTTCCAAAAATTGAATCTATACACAGAAGGTGTATTCAGACAAGTTTTTTTCTTTATTTTTTTTAATAAGTAAAATTTGTTGTGTGTGCATACATAGTATGTGTATATATTTACGGGGTACTTAGATATTTTGGTAGAGGCATGTGATGTGTAATAATCACATAATGGAAAATTGGGTATCCATCCCCTCAAGCGTTTATCCTTTGTGTTACAAACAATACAATTATACTCTTTTAGTTATTTTCAAATGTACAATTAAATTATTATTGACTATAGTCCCCCTGTTGTACTATGAAATACTGGGTTTTATTCATTCTATTTTTTTTTTTGGTACCCATTAACTGTCCCCACCACTCCCCAACTCCACACCTTTCCTAGCCTGTGGTAACCATCCTTCTATTCTCTATCTCCATGAGTTCAATTGTTTTGATTTTTAGATCCCACAGATAAGTAGGAACATGTGATATTTGTCTTTCTGTGCCTGGCTTATTTCACTTAACATAATGACCTCCAGTTCTACCCACGGTGTTGCAAATGACAATCTCATTCTTTTTTTATGGCTGAAATAATACTCCATTGTGTATAAGTACCACATTTTCTTCATCCATTCATCTGTTGATGGATGCTTAGCTTGCTTCCAAATCTTAGCTATTGTGAACAGTACTACAACAAACATGGAAACACAGATATCTCTTTGATATACCAATTTCCTTTCTTTTGGGTTAAGATTGATTAAGATTGGTGGGTCATATGTTATCTCTATTTTTAATTTTTTGAGGAACTTCCACACTGTTCTCCGTAGTGGTTGTATTCATTTACATTCCTACCAACAGTGTACGAGGGTTCCCTTTTTTCCACATCCTTGCCAACATTTATTATTGCCTGTCTTTTGGATAAAAGCCATTTTGACTGGGGTGAGATGGCATCTCATTGTGGTTTTGATTTGTGTTTCTCTGATGATCAGTGATGTTGAGCACTTTTTCATATGCCTGTTTGCCATTTTGTCTTCTTTTGAGAAATGTCTACTCAAGTCTTTTGACCATTTTTGTCAGATTATTAGATAATTCCCTATAGAGTTGTTTGAACCCCTTATATATTCTAGTTATTAATCCCTTGTCAGATGCATAGTTTGCAAATATTTTCTCTCATTCTGTGGGTTATCCCTTCACTTTGTTGATTTTTTGCTTTGCTCTGCAGAAGCTTTTTTACTTGTTGTGATCTAATTTGTCTATTTTTGCTTTGGTTGTCTGTGCTTATGGGTATTACTCAAGAATTTTTTGTTCAGGTCAGTGTTCTGGAGAGTTTCCTCAATGTTTTCTTGTAGTAGTTTGATAGCTTGAGGTCTTAGAGTTAAGTCTTTAATCCATTTTGATTTGATTTTTGTATAAGGCAAGATATAGTTATCAAGCTTCATTCTTCTGCATATGGATTTCAGTTTTCCAGCACCATTTATTGAAGAGATTGTATTTTCCCCAATGTATGTTCTTGGCACCTTTTTCAAAAACGAGTTTACAGTAGGTGTGTGGATTTGTTTCTGGGTTCTCTATTCTGTTCCATTGGGCCTGTATGTCTGTTTTTATGCCAGTACAGTTGTGTTTTGGTGACTATAGTTCTGTAGGATAATTTGAAGTCAAATGATGTGATTCCTTCAGTTTTGTTCTTTTTGCTTTGGTTATTCTAGGTCTTTTGTAGTTTCACATACATTTTAGGATTGTTTTATCTATTTCTGTGAAAAATGTCATTGGGTATTTTGATAACATATTGCATTGAATTTGTAGATTGCTTTGGGGAGTATGGAGATTTTCACAACATAGATTATTTCAATCCTTGAACATGGAATATCTTTCCATTTTTTGATGTCCTCTTCAATTTCTTTCATCTGTGTTTTATAGTTTTCATTATAGAGATCTTCTTTAGTTAATTCCTAGGTATTTAGTTTTATTTGTGGCTATTGTAAATGGGATTACTTTTTAAATTTCTTTTTCAGATTGCTTATTGTTGGCATATAGAAATGCTGCTGATTTTTGTATGTTGATTTTGTATCCTGCAAATTTACTAAATTTATCGGTTCTAATAGTTTTTTTGTGTGTGGAGTCTTTAGGTTTTTCCCAAATATAAGATCATATCATCTGCAAACAAGGGTAGTTTGACTTCTTCCATTCCAGTTTGGATGCCCTTTATATCTTTTTCTTGTCTTATTGATCTAGCTAGGACTTCCAGTACTACATTGAATAACAGTGGTGAAAGCGGGCATCCTTGTTGTGTTCCAGATCTAAGAGGAAAGACTTCCAGTTTTTCCCATTTGGTATGATATTAACTGTGGGTCTGTCATATATGCCTTTTATTTATCAAGGTATGTTCCTTCTATACCCATTTTTTGAGGGTTTTTATCATGAAGGGATGTTGAATTTTTTCAAATGCTTTTTCAGCATCAATTGAAATGATCATATGGTTTTTGTTCTTCGTTCTGTTGATATATCATATTAATTTGTATATATTGACCCATCCTTGCATCACAGGGATAAATCCCAGTTGGCCATGATGTATGATCTTTTTAATGTATTGTTGAACTCAGCTTGCTATTATTTTGTTGAGTATTTTTGCATTAATATCCACCAGAGCTATTGGCTTGTAATTTTCTTTTTTCAATGTGACTTTGTCTGGTTTTGGTATCAGGGTAGTACGAGCCTTGTCAAATGAGTTTGGAAGTATTCCTTCCTCCTTTAGTTTTTGGAGTAGTTTGAGTAGGATTGGCATTAGTTTTTCTTTAAAGGTTTGGTAGAATACAGCAGTGAAGCCATTGGGTCCTCGGCATTTTTTTGCTGGGTGACTTTTTATTATGGCCTTGATCTCATTACTTGTTATTGGTCTGTTCAGGTTTTGTATTTCTTCTGAATTCAATCTTGGTAGTTTGTATGTGTCTAGGAATTTGTCCATTTCTTGTAGATTTTCCAATTTATTGGCATATAGTTGCTCATAGTAGCCATTAAGGATCCATTGAATTTCTGCAGTATCAGTTATAATGTCTCCTTTTTCATCTCTGATTTTATTTATTTGGCTTTTCTCTCTTTGTCTCTTAGTATGGCTGAAGGTTTGTCAATTTTGTTTAACTTCAAAAAACCAACTTTTTGTTTCATTGATCTTTTGTATTGTTTTCTTCATTTCATATTCATTTTTTTCTGCTCTGATCTTTATTTTTTCATTTCTTCTACTAATTTTGGATTCAGTTTGCTCTTGCTTTTCTAGTTAAGATGCACTATTAGGTTATTTATTTTGAGATTTTTCTTCTTTTTTTGATACAGACAGTTATAAATTTCCCTCTTAGTACTGCATTTGCTTTATCCCATAGGTTTTGGTATGTTGTATGTCCATTATCATTTGTTTCAAGAAATGTTTCAATTTCCTTCTTAATTTTTTCATTGACCCACTGGTTATTCAGGAGCATATTGTTTAATTTCCATGTGTTTGTATAGTTTCCAAAATTCCTCTTGTTATCGATTTGTAGTTTTATTCCATTGTGGTCAGAGAAGATGCTTGATATTATTTCTATTTTTTGAATTTTTTTTTTTTTGAGACAAAGTCTTGTTCTGTTGCCCAGGCTAGAGGGCAGTGGCACTATGTCAGCTCACTGCAACCTTCGCCTCTCAGGTTCAAGCAGTTCTTGTGCCTCAGCCTCCCAAGTAGCTGGAATTACAGGCACATGCCACCACGCCCAGCTAACTTTTGTATTTTTAGTAGAGATGGGGTTTCACCATGTTGGCCAGGCTAGTCTTGAACTCCCAACCTCAAGTGATCCGCCCACCTTGGCTTCCCAAAGTGCTGGGATTACTGGCATGAGCCACCATGCTCAGCCGAATGTTATAAGACTTGTTTTGTGACCTAGCATATTGTCTGTTTGTCTATTTATTTATTTATTTATTTATTTTTGAGACAGAGCCTCACTTTGTTGCCCAGGCTAGAGTGCAGTGGTGCGATCTTGGCTCACTGCAACCTCTGCCTCCTGGGTTCAAGCAATTCTCCTGCCTCAGCCTCCTGAGTAGCTGGGATTACAGATGTGTGCCACAACACCCGGTTAATTTTTGTATCTTTTTAGTAGAGATGGGGTTTACCATATTGGCCAGGCTGGTCTTGAACTCCTGACTTCAAGTGATCCACCCACTTTGGCCTTCCAAAGTGCTAGGATTACAGGCATGAGCCACCATGCCTGGCCTATATTGTCTATCTTTGAGAACGATCCATGTGCTAAGGAGAAAAATGTGTACTCTATAGCTGTTGGATGAAATGTTTATTAAATATCTATTAGATCCATTTGATCTATAGTATAGATTATGTCCAATGTTACTTTATTGATTTTCTGTCTGGGAGATCTGTCTAATGCTGAAAGTGGGGTGTTGAAATCTTCAGCTATTATTGTATTGAGGCCTGTCTTTGTCTTTAGCTCAAATAATATTTGCTTAATATATCTGGGTGCTCTAGTGTTGGGTGCATATCTGTTTACAGTCATTATATCTTCTTGCTGCATGGACCCATTTATCATTTTTTTTTGTCTCTTCTTAGTTTTTGTCTTGACCTCTGTTTTGTCTGATGTAAGTATGGCTCCTGCTACTCCTGCTCACTTTTGGTTTCCATTGGCAGGGAATATCTTTTTCTATCTCTTTATTTTCAGTCTGTATATCTTTATAGGTGAAGTGTGTTTCTTTTAGGCAACAGATCATTGGGTCTTGTTTTTTCATCTATTCACACACTCTATGTCTTGATTGAAAAGTTTAGTTGATTTACTTTCAAAGTTATTATTATTGATAAGTAGGGACTTACTCCTGCCATTTTGTTATTTTTCTGGATGTTTTGCTGTCTTCTTTTTCTTCCTTCCTGTCTTCCTTTTAGTGAAGCTAATTTTCTCTGGTGGCATGCTCTAATTTCTTGCTTTTTTTGTGTATGTATCAATTGTATGTTTTTAGATTTGAGGTTACCATGAGACCTGCAAATAATATTTTATAACCCATTATTTTAAGTTGATGACAACACTGATTGCATAAACAAACATTCAAAAAGAAAATAAATACTTTACACTTTAACTTCATACCCCTGCTTTTTAACTTTTTGTTGTTACTTTTTTTTTTTTTTTTTTTTGAGACAGTGTTTCACTCTTGTTGCCCAGGCTGGAGTGCAATGGCAAGACATTGGCTCACCACAACCTCCTCCGCCTCCTGGGTTCAAGTGATTCTCATGCCTCAGCCTCCCAAATAGCTGGGATTATAGTCATGCACCACTATGCCCAGCTAATTTTGTATTTACAATAGAGACAGGATTTCTCCATGTTGGTCAGGCTGGTCTTGAACTCCCAACCTAAGGTGATCCGCCCACCTCAGCCTCCCAAAGTGCTGGGATTACAGGTGTGAGCCTCTGTGCCCAGCCTCGTTGTTACTGTTTTTTTTTTGAGATGGAGTTTTGCTCTTGTTGCCCAGGCTGGAGTGTAATGGTGCAATCTCAGCTCACCACAACCTCTGCCTCCTGGGTTCAAGTGATTCTCCTGCCTCAGCCTCCCGAGTAGCTGGGATTACAGGCATGTGCCACCATGCCTGGCTAATTTTTTGTATTTTTAATAGACAGGGTTTCTCCATGTTGGTCAGGCTGGTCTCGAACTCCCAACCTCAAGGGATCTGCCTGCCTCGGCCTCCCAAAGTGCTGGGATTATAGGCATGAGCCACCGCGCCCGGCTGTACTTTTTATATCTTATTTTATTGCCTGTCTTGAAAAGTTGTAGTTATTATTTTATTTATTTTTAGTTATTTTTGATCGGTTCCTTGTTTGGTCTTTTACTTAAGTCAAGAGAAGTTTATATACAACAATTACAGTGTTATACTATTCTGTGTTTTTCTGTGTGCTTACTGTTACCAGTGAGTTTTGTACCTTCAGATGATTTCTTTGTTCTCATTAGCATCCTTTTCTTTCAGATTGAAGAACTACCTTTCACATTTCTTATAGGTCAGGTGTGGTGTTGATGCAATTCCTCAGTTTTTGTTTATCTGAGAAGGTCTTTATTTCTCCTTCATACTTAAAGGATATTTTCAGGGAATATACTATTCTAGGGTAAAAATTTTTTTTCCTGTCAGTACTGCAAATATTTCATATCAGTCTCTCTTGGCCTATAAGATTTCCACTGAAAAATCTGCCACCTGAGACAGAGTCTTGCTCTGTTACCCAGGCTGGAGCGCAGTGGCGTGATCTTGGCTCGCTGCAACTTCTGCCTCTCAGGTTCAAGTGATTCTTGTGGTTTAGGCTTCCGAGCAGCTGGGATTACAGGTGTGTGCCACCACATCTAGCTAATTTTTATATTTTTAGGTGAG
This sequence comes from Symphalangus syndactylus, assembly GCF_028878055.3. Taxonomy (NCBI): domain Eukaryota; kingdom Metazoa; phylum Chordata; class Mammalia; order Primates; family Hylobatidae; genus Symphalangus; species Symphalangus syndactylus. Next base: position 38,848,905 of record NC_072428.2, on the reverse strand, counting down.
ATGAGGTTTTTCCATGTTGGCCAGGCTTGTCTTGAAATCCTGGTCTCAAGTGATCTGCCCACCTCTGCCTCCCAATAGTGCTGAGATTATAGGTGTGAGCCACTACGCCTGGCTAGGATCCTTTCTTTTTACTTGACCTTTGGTAGTTTGATTATTAAATGCCTTGAGGTAGTCTGACGCGAGTTAAATCTGCTTGGTGTTCTATAACCTTTTTGCACTTGAATGTTGAAATATTTTTGATATTATTCCTTTGAATAAACTTTCTACCCTTATCTCTTTCTCTGCCTCCTCTTTAAGGCCAATAAAACTCCTATATTTGCCCTTTTGAGGCTGTTTTCTAGATCTTGTAAGCATGCTTTCATTGCTTTTCATTCTCTCTCCTTTGTGTCCTCTGTATTTTCAAATAGCCTGTCTGCAAGCTCGGTAATTCTTTCTTCTGCTTGATCAGTTCTGCTATTAAGAGACTCTGATGCATTCTCCAGCATGTCCGTTCCATTTTTTTAACTCTAGAATTTCTGCTTGATTCTTTCTAATTATTTTGATCTCTTTGTTAAATTTATCTGATAGAATTCTGAAATCCTTCTCTGTGTTATCTTGAATTTCTTTGAGTTTCCTCAACACAGCTATTTTGAATTCTATATCTGAAAGGTCATATATCTGTGGTTCTCCAGGATTGGAACCTGGTGCCTTATTTAATTCATTTGGTTAGATCATGTTTTCCTGGGTGGTGGTGATGTATGTAGATGTTTGTTGGTATCAGAGCATTGAAGAGTTAGATACTTATTGTAATCTTCACACTCTGGGCTTGTTTGTGCATGTCCTTCTTTGGAAAGCTTTCCAGGTATTCCACGGGACTTAGGCCCAAAGTCCAGTAATTCTGTGATTTTTGCAGACTCTTAAAAGTACCACCTTGGTGGTCTTGGATAAGATCCAGAAGAATTCTCTAGATTACCAGGCAGAGACTCTTGTTCTTTTCCCTTGCTTTCTTCCAAACAAATGGTCTCTCTCTCTATGCTGAGTCACCTGGAACTGGAGGTGTGGTGATGCAAGTACCCTTTTGGCCATCACCATGGAACTGTGCTTGGTCAGGCCTGAAGCCAACATGGCACTGGGCCTTGCCCAAGGCCCTTTCCCTCATGGCGGTGAGTTCCCTCAGATCCTGGGTGTATCCAGAGATGGTGTCTGGAAGCCAGGGAATGGAGTAAAAAACTAGCAATTTACCTGATGTTCAATTTCACTGTGGCTAAGCTGACACTCAAATCATGATACAGAAGCCTTCCTGCTCTTCACTCCTCTTTCCACAGGCAGAGGACCCTCTCCCTGTGGCCATTACCACCACCATCTCTGGTCCACACGGGGTTCTGCCAGCCACTGCTGATATTTACTGAAAGCCAAGGGCTTTTCTGTCACCTTGCGGTAAATGCTGCCAGGCCTTTACCCTTCAGGGAAGTGGGCTCCCCTCTGGCCCAAGGCGAGTCCAGAAATGCTGTCCAAGCGCCAAGGCCTGGACTTGGGGACCCCAAAAGCCTGCTTGTTGCTCTACCCCATTGTGGCTGAGCTGGTACCTAGGGTGCAAGACAAAATCGCCTTTACTTTCCCTCTGCTTTCCTCAAACAGGGGTCTCTCACCATAGCCACTACAGCTGGGAATGTGCTGGGTCACCCCGAAGCCAGCATGTCTCAGAGTCCAAGACCCACAGCATACTCCCCGAGTCTTGCCGCTGGTTATTCAGGGCCCAAGGGCTCTTTACTCAGCAAGTGATGAAGCCTGCCAGGACTGCTCCCTTAAGGCAGCAGTTTTCCGTTTGGGCCAAGGTATGTCTAGAAATGTCGCCTGGGAGCTAGGGCCTGGAATCAGGGCCTCACAACTCTGCCTGGTGCCCTATCCTATATGGCTTAGCTGGTATCCAAGATGCAAAACAAAGCCCTCTTTACTTTTTCCTCTCCTTTCCTCAAGAAAGGAGTCACTTTCATAGCCACAAGCTGCACTGCCTGAGATTGGGGGAGGGGTAGCACAAGCATTCCCTTAGCCTCACCAGCTGGTATCTCCCCTGGTCACCTGCTACCCTAGTTCACTGGCTCTAAGCCCAGCCTAACACTAGGAGTTGCCTAGGAATTGCAGTCCTCCTTTCCTAGACTGCCTTTCAAGTTTACCTAGGACCCCAGAGCACTTCAGCCCGCATGGTGAGGCTTGCCAGGAAATTCAGTACCCATTGCTGGGATGGGTGATTCTCCTCTGGCTAGGGCTGGTTCAAATGCTCCTATGCATGGGCAGTGGTGGAGCCCAGCACAGCTTTATTCTCTGTTGTGACAGGGCAGCACTGAGTTCAATGTAAAATCCCCCAGTCGCTATGTTCCCTTCCCAGAGGGCACAGACTCTCTGTGCTGCAGGTCTGCTGAGAGGGCATGGGGGAGAGGTGGCATAGGTGATTCAAGACTGTCTCTTTTGCCCTTCTCAATGTCTTTGTAGGTGATATGAAGTTGAAACCAGGTACTGTGAGTGCTCACCTGATGTTTGCTTCTTGTGCTTTTCTGTGGGCAGATAGCTGTTAAAATTTCGTGTTTCAGTGAGGGTTCGGGGGAATGACAAATTTTATTTCTCTTCCCACGTTCTCTTTGCCTCTTCTACCCAGTTCTCACTCTTTGCCTTTAGTCATCAATCCCAGAAGAGAATCTCCGAGTTTCTCTTCCTGTTTTTCCTTTTGTTCAAATGAGTACATAAATATATATTACTTATTTCCCCTTCCTTCTTACCTCCAAAGGCATAATCCTATAGATATTCTTTTATACTTTGCCAACCATAGAATTTTAAAGCTAAATCAGCTTTATTGTTGTAGTTTTGAGATTATTCTTTCCTCATTTTTTTTCTTTTAGACATTAGATCAGCAACAGTTCTTCACAGAGGAAGAACTAAAAGAATATGAAAATATTATTGCTTTACAAGAAAGTGAACTTAAGAAGAAGGCAGATGAGCTTCAGAAACAAAAAGAAGAGCTACAACGTCAGCATGATCAACTGGAGGCTCAGAAGCTGGAATATCATCAGGTGGCATTTTGTCAAAAGATTATGGCATTAAAAAAGATTTTAGGTGCTTTGTTAAAACCCTGTGTTTTTGTAACATATTTCATTGTACTATAGTACACTGCTATAGCTATACTATAGTATTTTAAATTTTAATACTTTAAAACTGTTTTGTGGAATATTAATCTAAATTTTATTTTATTTCATTTTATTTTATTTTGAGATAGCCTGTCTCCCAGGCTGGAGTATAGTGCTGTGATCATAGCTCACTGCAGCCTCAAACTCCTGGGCTCAAGTGATCCTCCCACCTCAGCCTCCCCAGTAGCTAGGACTACAGGTGCATGCCAGTGTTCCTGGCTAATGTTAATATTTTTTGTAGAGACCAGGTCTCATCGTGTTGCCGAGGCTGGTCTCGAACTCCTGGCCTTAAGTGATCCTCCCACCTCAGCCTCTGAAATTGTTGGGACTATAGGCGTGAGCCACTGCACCTGGTCAAATCTAAATCTTATAGTTTGAATATCTTTGTTTTAGAAAACAATTTTCATTTATTTTGTTGTGCTTTGTCAAAGGTCACACATATGATAGAAAATCAAGTTATACTTTTAACTTTCATTTTCCATTCACCAGGTCATACAGCAGATGGAACAAAAAAAATTACAACAAGGAATTCCTCCATCAGGGCCAGCTGGAGAATTGAAGTTTGAGCCACGTGTGTAATTTTGTTTATTTATTTAGGAAAATAAATTAATTGTATCAATTGAAGTCCACATTTATTACAAATATAATTTCAAATCATTAAGATGATATGTTATTTTTTGTGTATTTTTTGTAGTATTAGAGCAATTTAGATTATAGAAAAATGAAAATGCCTCCAAAAGTTTTATGTAGCAGCAAATTTTAAGTGCTGTATCATTTGTATAATTTGATAACCATATTTATGGTAAAATGATTTATTTCAACATTATTTGTAATTCTTTCTAATTATATTAATCTTACCAGAGAATATGTTTTTAAAAATTGTAATCTATGATTAGCTAAGCATATTTTTTAAAACAAGTATATTTGTATATGAAGGAACATTTAGAATAAAGGAAGATACTTTTAAAATAAGAACTTTTTTCTTTTTTCCAACAGACATTTAAAGTCTGAAGTCCACCAGAACTCAGAAGAAAGCTGTTAACTCAACATCTATTTCATTTTTTTAGCTCCTTTCCTTTTTCTCTGCTCAATAAATATTTTAAAAGCATATTTGAAATAAAGGGAGATACTTTTTAAATGAAAACACTTTTTTTGGGACACAGATATTAAAGGATTGAAGTCTATCAGAACCAGGAAGAAAACAAACTCACTGTCTGCTCTCTGCTCTCACATTCACATGGCTCTTCTATTTTTTTTTTTTTTGTTCTCCTTTAATGATTTAATTAAGTGGCTTTGTGCCATAATTTAGTGAAACTATTAGGAACTATTTAAGTGAGAAAACTCTGCCTCTTGCTTTTAAATTAGATTGCTCTCACTTACTCGTAAACATAGATATTCTTTTATGGGTGCTTATCATTCCTTCTTTCAATAAATGTCTCTTTGATATTAACAATTCTGAAAAGGCCATAGTATTTCCCTATGTTTCCTGGTAACTTTTTTCTATTTTTGGCAACCTCAACTGCTAGAAATTCTTCACTTGAATCACTTTTGCTACCACTTCAGGTCATTTTTCATTCTTTTTTATTTTGCTCTATACTTTATCATGTAAGATTAGGTTCTGTTACATATAACAGAAAAACCAAAGATAACAGTGGTTTAAACTAAACGGGAGTTTTTCTTCTTACATAAAAGAAGTCTAGAAGTAGGTAGTGTCCAGGTTCCTCTCTTTCTGCTCTGCTATCCTCAGTGCATGATTTTTATCCTCAGGTTACCTCACTCTCACTGTTCAAGCTTGCTCCTGGAGGCAGTGGGGAAGGCAAGAAAACTGGACTTTCTCTGCTTGAGTTAGCTTCCCCGAGGCCATTTTCCAGAACCAGCAGCACCTGAACTTATGTCTCAACCAGAACTGGGTCACACTGATGGCCACACCTAGCTGCTAGGGAGGCTGAGAAGTCCATGTGGCAATGTGACCAGCTAAAAGTTGGATTCTTTTACAAAGGAAGAAGGGAAGAGGGAATGTTTGGTAGGCAACTTTCAATTTTAACCTCAGCCAGCCTTGTTGGCTACCTAAATTCTGTGTACCTTCTTCCAAGATAGAAAACACTCACCCCTCTCTCCCTGAAGAGAAACCACCAGAAATCCAGCCCCTTATTGCATATTAGATGAAAGACCATGCTCTCTGGAAACAGTCCCCTCCATCATGTTAGGGTGTGGCTCCTTGTGTTCTGGCCACCTACAAACTGAAAGACAAGTTTTCTGCCCCGAGAGCACCAGATGCATAATGCAAAGGTGCAGGAAAACTGACCTTTTAAATCTTTTAGAGACAGGGTCTTACTCTGTTGTCCAGTCTAGAGTACAGTGGTGCGATCATATCTTACAGCAGCCTTGAACTCCTGGGCTCAAGTGATCCTTCCACCTCAGTCCCCCTAGTAGCTAGGACTACAGGCACATGCCACGAATGCCTGGCTAAACATTTTTTTTGTAGAGATGGAGTATTGCTGTGTTGCTCAGGCTGGTCTTAAACTCCTGGTCTCAAGCAATCTTCTTACCTCAGCCTCCCAAAGCACTGGGATCACTGGTGTGAGCCACTATGCCCAGGATCCCTAAAATTGACCTTTTAGAAAAGGGGAGAAATAGAAATATAGTGGCCACTGATCCATAGCAATTTGAAAGTACCACTTGGCAAAAATAATTAAATCTCTCTGCTATAGTTCATGAATTATTCCTTGGTTTGCCCATCAGGCAAACCCTGATTCACCTTTCTGAGAGGAATTCCTTTATCTAATGTCCTCAGGGGGCCTTGGTTTTACTTTCTGGGAGGTTTTTATTGTACGTTAATTTTCAGACACAATCTGAATGGGCATTGGAAAGTATACCCTTCTTGGAGGCTGGGCAGCCTTAGCAGTTTACTTCCTATAATTGTGAGTCTGGGAGCAGGCTTGGGAATTAGAGTATAGATCCGTAACAGCTACAGGCTATTGCAGGCCAGTTCTGGGTTTTTGTTGTTTTGTTCTGTTTCTTGGCCAAGTGGATTCCTAAAAATTTAGTAAGTTTCTGGTCTGTTGTCTTCAATCATTTCCATGGACAGTTTTAACCAAGGTAAACTACATTGTTTTTAACAAAGAACCTCATCATTTACTTGCTCGCCTCTGTGTGCTCTCCATCCCCTTTGTTCTTACAGGAAAGGCACCTCCTTGAGATCCTTTGAGACTATAGCTTGCATGGAATGGCAACAGTCTAATCTGATCTCTTCCCCTAGGATGGCTCGTATTATTTGGCAGAAAATTCTTAAGGGAAGTTTCTTAAAAAAGGTTGAGAAAGTTTTAGTAGCTCCCTCAGAGCCTTTACTTATAAATGTTTCAGTTTGGAGTACAGTAGTACTTGACTTTTTCAATTCTTCAGGGCTCCAGATTTGGGGCTTGGTCAATTTATATGGTAGAAGAAGAGCAATTCTCTCAGCAAAGCTATTTTCCCTTGCATCACTGCAGACTTGTTAATCTTAGTCCAAGTCACATATCTCTTGTAAGGCTTTGCTGAAAAGAGGCAAGAAGCAGCCAACACATGCTAGCACTCTGAAGTTCTACCACCTTCATCTCTGTGGCAGGAAGTCTCAACCTCACCTTGACTTCTGTTGGCAAGAAGCCTCACTGCCCAAAGCCCTACCTCCTCAACTAAGCCAACCCCAGATTTAGGGCCTTTGACTTGCTGCACCTTACTTCTAGCTGCCAAATTCTGTATAGGTCAATATTCTTGGCTGTAGGCAGTGAAATCTTCTTTAGCTATTAAACAGAAGGGAATTGATGAATGAGTATATATAGGTCACAGAATCAATGGGAGGGTTGAAAAAACAGATCTAGGCTGAGCTTCTAGGAATTATGTCACAAGAGTAGGCTGCTGAAGGAGCTGCTGCTTTTAGAACAATCAAGCTGCCTGCCGGATTAGGAAGCTGCCTGCTGGACTAGGAAGCTGTGAAGAGTTGCCAGTTCCAGAGCCACACCACCTCTGCCATGCTTTATGCCAGCAAAAATAGATACATCTCTTCCTGCCTCTGTCCCCATGTTACTTGGCTCTGAGTAAAAGTCTCAAGTGAGTGAATCTGCCGGACTGGACCAATCATATCTGAAACCCTAGCTGCAAGGGAGGTTGGGAAATATAATGTTCAACTTTCCTACCTCTGTGTGACAGGAATGCATATTAAAAGCTACCCTAGGCCGGGCATGGTGGCTCACACCTGTAATCCCAGCACTTTGGGAAGCCAAGGTGAGTGGATCACCTGAGGTTAGGAGTTCAAGACCAGCCTGGCCAACATGGTGAAACCCCATCTCTACTAAAAATACAAAAATTAGCTGGGTGTGGTGGTGCACACCTATAGTCCCAGCTACTCAAGAGGCTGAGGCAGGAGAATTGCTTGAGCCTGGGAGGTGGAGGTTGCAGTGAGCTGAAATCACGCCACTGCAATCCAGCCTGGGCTACAGAGCAAGGCTCTATCTCAAAAAAGAAAAGGCTACCCTAGCACCTCACAAGTTTACGTTGTTTCACTTAATAATTTTTAAACTTTTAGTCCTTATTTTATAAATTTTTAGATAATCATTGCATATTCTTCCAAACATACTTAAATAATGCATCCCAAAATTAAATATAGCAGTTTAGAAAAGTTATTCTTATATACAGCTTTAAAACTACAAAAACCTCTCAATGTAGTAATAGTGCTTGCTATTTTTTTTAAGAAATGGAATAGAATCTCTATTGCTTAAATTATAAGCAATAGAATCTCTATCTCTATTGCTTAAATTATAAGCAATATGGAAAAATGGTTTGGAATATCCTTTTGTTGATGACTACTATCTGTGACATGAAACTGATAAGACATTCTTTTGGGTAAACGTTTTTAGATGGTAAATTGTGGTTAAATCAGGAATTAATTGGAAGACATAGAGTAATTTCTTGAAATGCTTTTTTGGCTCAAGTAAATGATGGATATTAATGTAGAAATATTTCACAGTTTCCAGCAAACTAATGTAATTTATATTATTCAGAAAAGAATTACTAAGCCTAAAATTATGGATTAAGGAATTATAATTTTTTTGAGTACTGGGCATTTATGAACGAATATTATTTCTTTTTTTTTTTTTTGAAACAGTCTCACTCTGTCACCCAGGCTAGAGTGCAGTAGCGCGATCTCGGCTCACTGCAACATGTGCCGCCCAGGTTCAAGCGATTCTTCAGCCCTAGCCTCCCGAGTAGCTGGGATTACAGGCACCTGCCACCGTGCCTGGCTACTTCTTGTATTTTTAGTAGAGATGGGGTTTCACCATATTGGTCAGGCTGGCCTTGAACTCCTGAACTCATGATCCACCCGCCTTGGCCTCCCAAAGTGCTGGGATTACAGGCGTGAGCCACCGCGCCTGGCCTATTATTTCTAAGAAAGTTGCAAACAGTATTCTTTCCAGTTCTGTTAGAAAGTATTGGTCTTGTGTTTATACTATTCTTCTTCATATTTCTTTAGTTATTAAATGTATTTGGTTTAGGTGACTTCGTGAAATACTAATTTGAAGTTTTGTTTCACGTATGAATTTTCATGAAGCATGTACATTTTGTAATATACTTAAGTAGAGGTTGAGCATTCCTTATCCACAGTGCTTAGGATTTCGGATTTTTTTGTAGCTGGAATTACAAGCATGAGTCACCACACCCAGCTAATTTTTGTATTTTTGGTAGAGTCAGGGTTTCACTATGTTGGCCAGACTGGTCTCACACTCCTAACCTCAAGTGATCCCCCCGCCTTGGCCTCCTAAAGTGCTGGGATTACAGGCGTGAGCCACCGCACCCAGCCTGCATTATACTTTCATTGGCATAATGCAGGTATAATCCGAAATCTAAAAATTAGACATCTGAAACGAGCATTTTCTTTGAGCATCATGTTGGCACTCAAAAAGTTTTGGATTTTGAAGCATTTTGGGCTTCAGAATTTTGAATTTGAGAATCTTAAACTGTATATATAATTAAAATTAGATTTTGAAGGTAAATATTCTAGAATATTTAACTCTCACTAAAGACAATTACAATTTAGAACTACAATTTAAAAAATACTCTGAGACATAGATATATTTTTTTATGCCAAGATTTATTTACAACAGCATTGTTTTATGTATAATTGAACAGATTTGTATTATAATAAGATTAAATGCAAATCTTTCTCAGGAAAAATATAAAGAAAATTATAAAATTTTTTTGATAACATGATTTTTTTTTTTCTTTTAGAGATGGGGTCTCTCTCTGTCATCCAGGCTGGAGTACAGTGGTGCCATTGTAACTCACTATAGTCTCGAACTTCTGGGCTCAAGCAATCCTCCTGTCTCAGCTTCCTGAATAGCTGGGACTCCAGGTGTGTGCTTCCATGCCTGGCTAATTTTTAAATTTGTTGTAGAGATGGGGTCTTGCTATGTTGCCCAGGCTGGCTTCAAATTCCTGGCCTCAAGCAATCCTCCTGCCCCAGCCCCCTAAATTGACGGGATTAGAAACATGAACCATTGTTCCTGGCTGTTAATGTGATTTTTAAGAGAGGGGTTAAAAAAATCTGTTAACTTAGAATAAAGTTTTGACAATCCCGGTTCTGGTTAGTGTATAAGTTTTCATCTTTGTTTTATAGCCGTGAAGTACAATCAAGAAGAAACTGAAAAAGAGCCAGAGTTAGATGATGAGCTTCATTGTTTGTCATGCAGGATTTTTATCCCTTGAAGAACCTGCTAGAGAAGTCCACTTTCACCCTTCACCAATGGTGCCTCAATTTAATACTTTTAAAATTCATTTGTTTCTGTTGGAATTGGGATACTAAGGTGTGTTAAGTAAAATACAATATTTACTTTTTCATTCCTTATTAGTGACAAAATGTCTGCTTTCAAGGTGTGGGATTTGAAGGAAATCAGACCGTTCCTTTATTTTTTTTTTATTTTTTATTTTTGATACAGAGTTTCACTCTTGTTGCCCAGGCTAGAGTGCAATCGCTCACTGTAACCTCTACCTCCTACGTTTCAAGCGATTCTCTTGCCTCAGCCTCCCAAGTAGCTGAGATTACAGGTGCCTGCCACCACACCTGGCTAACTTTTTGTATTTTTAGTGGAGACGGGGTTTCACTATGTTGGCTAATCTGGTCTCAAACTCTTGACCCCAGGTGATCTGCCCACCTCAGCCTCCCAAAGTGCTGGGATTACAGGCATGAGCCACTGCGCCCAGCCTTTTCCTTGATTTTTAAAAAGACATAATATCATTAGTAGAATTCTAATCTTTCTCCGCCTGCTTTTTAATTTGTTTAAAAAATGAGTTGTTAGCTATGAATTAGTAACCATTTCTTTAAAAGTCTAAGAACTGAGCCAGAAAAAGCAGCATCAGCAAGTGGTGAAGACACCAAATTGAAAAATGTGCACGTATTGTTTCTAGCACTGCCAACCTCTTTATTGAGACAAAAGCAAATCAAAACCAAACAAACTTTTGATTTAGTTTTAGGAATTTAGATTTTTTTCAAATATTGCTCATCAAATTATGTAGAAAAACAATTATATTTCATGTTTATAGATATATATATAATTTTCACAGAAGAGCTTTTAGTTTTTATTTTAATTGATGTCAGCCATGGTCTTGATGATCCTGAATGCCATGTAGCAGTTTGATTGTCAGCCAGCCCTTGACAGTGCACTTCTCTCTCTCTGCTCCACCCTCTGGTTACCATCAAAGCTCTGCATGCCTGTGTCAACAAGTTTTGTTTTACTAATTGTTTATAATCAATTGCAGTTAATAGTTGAAGTTTTGCTGGGAAAATTTGCTTACCTCCTTTTATTATTTTATAATTAGTAATAAATATATTTCCCAAGCCTTTCCAGATTTATGAGTCTATACCACAGAATTAAAGTGTTACAATATTTATTTTACAATTCTTACCATTTTGGCTACTCTGTGGAGTTTTTATTTTTATTTTATTTTATTTTCTTGAGACCGAGTCTTGCTCTGTTGCTCAGGCTGGAGTGCAGTGGTGTGATCTTGGCTCACTGTAACCTCTGCCTCCCAGGGTCAAGCAATTCTCCTGCCTCAGTCTCCCAAGTAGCTGGGACTACAGGCACATGCCACCACACCTGGCTAATTTTTGTGTTTTTAGTAGAGATGGGGTTTCACCGTGGTGGCCAGGCTGGTCTTGAACTCCTGACCTCAGGTGATCCACCTGCCTCAGCCTCCCGAAGTGTTGGGATTACAGGTGTGAGCCACCATGCCTGGCCTATTTTTATTTGTTATTTTTATTTTATTTATTTATTTATTTTTGAGACGGAGCCTCACTCTGTTGCCCAGGCTGGAGTGCAGTGGCGTGATCTTGCCTCACTGCAGCCTCCGCCTCCCAGGTTCAAGTGATTCTCCTGCCTCAGTCTCCTGAGTAGCTGGGACTCCAGGTGTGTGCCACCATGCCCAGCTAATTTTTGTTTTTTTAGTAGAGACGGGGTTTTGCCATATTGGTCAGGCTGGTCTTGAACTCCTGACCTCAGGCGATCCACCTGCCTCGGCCTCCCAAAGTGCTGGGATTACAGGTGTGAGCCACTGTGCCTGGCTAATGGAATTTTCAAATGAGTAATGATTTTTTTTCCATATGATTTCAAAGTTATGACTAGTCCAAGTGATTTTTTTTATTATACTTTAAGTTTTAGGGTACATGTGCACAACGTGCAGGTTTGTTACATATGTATACATGTGCCATGTTGGTGTGCTGCACCCATTAACTCGTCATTTAACATTAGGTATATCTCCTAATGCTATCCCTCCCCCCTCCCCCCACCCCACAACAGGCCCTGGTGTGTGATGTTCCCCTTCCTGTGTCCATGTGTTCTCATTGTTCAGTTCCCACCTATGAGTGAGAACATGCGGTGTTTGGTTTTTTGTCCTTGGTGATAGTTTGCTGAGAATGATGGTTTCCAGCTTCATCTATGTCCCTACAAAGGACATGAACTCATCATTTTTTATGACTGCATAGTATTCCATGGTGTATATGTGCCACATTTTCTTAATCCAGTCTATCGTTGTTGGACATTTGGGTTGGTTCCAAGTCTTTGCTATTGTGAATAGTGCCGCAGTAAACATACATGTCCATGTGTCTTTATAGCAGCATGTTTTATAATCCTTTGGGTATATACCCAGTAGTGAGATGGCTGGGTCAAATGGTATTTCCAGTTCTAGATCCCTGAGGAATCGCCACACTGACTTCCACAATGGTTGAACTAGTTTACAGTGCCACCAACAGTGTAAAAGTGTTCCTATTTCTCCACATCCTCTCCAGCACCTGTTGTTTCCTTACTTTTTAATGATGGCCATTCTAACTGGTGTGAGATGGTATCTCATTGTGGTTTTGATTTGCATTTCTCTGATGGCCAGAGATGATGAGCATTTGTTGATGTGTCTTTTGGCTGCATAAATGTCTTGTTTTGAGAAGTGTCTGTTCATATCCTTTGCCCACTTTTTGGTGGGGTTGTTTGTTTTTTTCTTGCAAATTTGTTTGAGTTCATTGTAGATTCTGGATATTAGCCCTTTGTCAGATGAGTAATTGCAAAAATTTTCTCCATTCTGTAGGTTGCCTGTTCACTCTGATGGTAGTTTCTTTTGCTGTGCAGAAGCTCTTTAGTTTCATTAGATCCCATTTGTCAATTTTGGCTTTTGTTGCCATTGCTTTTGGTGTTTCAGCCATGAAGTCCTTGCCCATGCCTATGTCCTGAATAGTATTGCCTAGGTTTTCTTCTAGGGTTTTTATGGTTTTAGGTCTAACATGTAAGTCTTTAATCCATCTTGAATTAATTTTTGTATAAGGTGTAAGGAAGGGATCCAGTTTCAGCTTTCTACATATGGCTAGCCAGTTTTCCCAGCACCATTTATTAAATAGGGAATCCTTTCCCCATTTCTTCTTTTTGTCAGGTTTGTCAAAGATCAGATAGTTGTAGATATGTGGCATTATTTCTGAGGACTCTGTTCTGTTCCATTGGTCTATATCTCTGTTTTGGTACCAGTACCATGCTGTTTTGGTTACTGTAGCCTTGTAGTATAGTTTGAAGTCAGGTAGCATGATGCCTCCAGTTTTGTTCTTTTGGCTTAGGATTGACTTGGCAATGCGGGCTCTTTTTTGGTTCCATATGAACTTTAAAGTAGTTTTTTCCAATTCTGTGAAGAAAGTCATTGGTAACTTGATGGGGATGGCATTGTATCTATAAATTACCTTGGGCAGTATGGCCATTTTCACGATATTGATTCTTCCTACCCATGAGCATGGAATGTTCTTCCATTTGTTTGTATCTTCTTTTATTTCATTGAGCAGTGGTTTGTAGTTCTCCTTGAAGATGTCCTTCACATCCCTTGTAAGTTGGATTCCTAGGTATTTTATTCTCTTTGAAGCAATTGTGAATGGCAGTTCACTCATGATTTGGCTCTGTGTTTGTCTGTTATTGGTGTACAAGAATGCTTGTGATTTTTGCACATTGATTTTGTATCCTGAGACTTTGCTGAAGTTGCCTATCAGCTTAAGGAGATTTTGGGCTGAGACAATGGGGTTTTCTAGATATACAAGCGTGTCATCTGCAAACAGGGACAATTTGACTTCCTCTTTTCCTAATTGAATACCCTTTATTTCCTTCTCCTGCCTGATTGCCCTGGCCAGAGCTTCCAACACTATGTTGAATAGGAGTGGTGAGAGAGGGCATCCCTGTCTTGTGCCAGTTTCCAAAGGGAATGCTTCCAGTTTTTGCCCATTCAGTATGATATTGGCTGTGGGTTTGTCATAGATAGCTCTTATTATTTTGAGATACGTCCCATCAATACCTAATTTATTGAGAGTTTTTAGCACAAAATGTTGTTGAATTTTGTCAAATGCCTTTTCTGCATCTATTGAGATAATCATGTGGTTTTTGTCGTTGGTTCTGTTTATATGCTGGATTACATTTATTGATTTGCATATGTTGAACCAGCCTTGCATCCCAGGGATGAAGCCCACTTGATCATGGTGGATAAGCTTTTTGATGTGCTGCTGGATTCAGTTTGCCAGTATTTTATTGAGGATTTTTACATCGAAGTTCATCAGGGATATTGGTCTAAAATTCTTTTTTTGTTGTTGTGTCTCTGCCAGGCTTTGCTATCAGGATGATGCTGGCCTCATAAAATGAGTCAGAGAGGATTCCCCCTTTTTCTATTGATTGGAATAGTTTCAGAAGGAATAGTACCAGCTCCTCCTTGTACCTCTGGTAGAATTCGGCTGTGAATCCGTCTGGTCCTGGACTTTTTTTGGTTGGTAAGCTATTAATTATTGCCTCAATTTCAGAGCCTGTTATTGGTCTATTCAGAGATTCAACTTCTTCCTGGTTTAGTCTTGGGAGGGTGTATGTGTCCAGGAATTTATCCATTTCTTCTAGATTTTCTAGTTTATTTGCATAGAGGTGTTTATAGTATTCTCTGATGGTAGTTTGTATTTCTGTGGGATCGGTGATGATATCCCCTTTATCATTTTTTCTTGCATCTATTTGATTCTTCTCTCTTTTCTTCTTTATTAGTCTTGCTAGCGGTCTATCAATTTTGTTGATCTTTTCAAAAAAACCAGCTCCTGGATTCATTGATTGTTTGAAGGGTTTTTTGTGTTTCTATCTCCTTCAGTTCTGCTCTGATCTTAGTTATTTCTTGCCTTCTGCTAGCTTTTGAATGTGTTTGCTCTTGCTTCTCTAGTTCTTTTCATTGTGATGTTAGGGTGTCAATTTTAGATCTTTCGTACTTTCTCTTGTGGGCATTTAGTGCTATAAATTTCTGTCTACACACTGCTTTAAATGTGTCCCAGAGATTCTGGTATGTTGTGTCTTTGTTCTCATTCGTTTCAAAGAACATCTTTATTTCTGCCTTCATTTCATTATGTACCCAGTAGTCATTCAGGAGCAGGTTGTTCAGTTTCCATGTAGTTGAGTGGTTTTGAGTGAATTTCTTCATCCTGAGTTCTAGTATGATTGCACTGTGGTCTGAGAGACAGTTTCTTATAATTTCTGTTCTTTTACATTTGCTGAGGAGTACTTCCAATTATGTGGTCAATTTTGGAATAGGTGTGGTGTGGTGCTGAGAAGAATGTATATTCTGTTGATTTGGGGCAGAGAGTTCTGTAGATGTCTATTAGGTCCACTTGGTGCAGAGCTGAGTTCAATTCCTGGGTATCCTTGTTAACTTTCTGTCTCATTGATCTGTCTAATGTTGACAGTGGGGTGTTAAAGTCTCCCATTATTATTGTGTGGGAGTCTAAGTCTCTTTGTAGGTCTCTAAGGGTTTGCTTTATGAATCTGGGTGCTCCTGTATTGGGTGCGTATATATTTAGGATAGTTAGGTCTTCTTGTTGAATTGATCTCTTTATCAATATGTAATGGCCTTCTTTGTCTCTTTTAATGTTTGCTGATTTAAAGTCTGTTTTATCGGAGACTAGGATTGCAACCCCTGCCTTTTTTTGTTTTCCATTTGCTTGGTAGATCTTCCTCCATTCTTTCATTTTGATCCTATGTGTGTCTCTGCACGTGAGATGGGTTTCCTGAATACAGCACACTGATGGGTCTTGACTCTTTATCCAATTTGCCAGTCTGTGTCTTTTAATTAATTTAGCAGTGAGAGAGAAAAAAAATAAAATTGCATCTAGTTCTCTTTGCTATCTCCCATGAATCATTGCATTTAACACGTTATTTCTGTTCAATTTTAGTTCATTTTCAATGTGCATTTTTAGTGATGTCACAGTATGTGTCATTTAATTAAATCCCCACCCTTGCTTTAGATTTTCCGTGCATGGGGTGTGAGGCACATATGCAGTCTGTGCCATGTTGTATTTGTTTTGTACCATGTTGCTTGGCCTATTTGCTTCCATGCTGTCCTCCATTGTTTTTTTTTTTTTTTTTTTTTTTTTTTTTTTTTTTTTTTTTTTTCTTGAGACGGAGTCTCGCTCTGTCGCCCAGGCTGGAGTGCAGTGGCCCAATCTCGGCTCACTGCAAGCTCCGCCTCCCGGGTTCACGCCATTCTCCTGCCTCAGCCTCTCCGAGTAGCTGGGACTACAGGCGCCCGCCACCACGCCCGGCTAATTTTTTGTATTTTTAGTAGAGATGGGGTTTCACCTTGGTCTCGATCTCCTGACCTCGTGATTCGCCCGCCTCGGCCTCCCAAAGTGCTGGGATTACAAGCGTGAGCCACCACGCCCGGCCTTGTCCTCCATTGTTAAGGTGATTTGGAGTTGTTTTACTTTTGAATTTTACCCTTTCTGTTCTTGGTGTGACGACTTTCTAAATATTTCCTTGTTAAAGTAGTGATGTATAGATGATTTCCCTTTTAAAGCATATTTACTATGTCCTTTAATGTTTTAAACAGTTTTATGGAGGTGTTTATTGAAGCATTTTTATCAAACATGACCATTTAAAATCCCTATCAACTTTGTGTAGTGATTCTTTCTTGTTCTGACACTTAGTAATATATCTTAGAATTTGCATCTTAATTTTTTTCTAACTAAATCTCAGTCCTAATCCCATATCATTTTTTATTTCTTTTGATATGTGTGTGTATTTATTCTCTTTGATGTTCATAGTATGTTTCATTGAGGTTCAAGGTTGATTTTTTTGGGGAAAAAAAAGCACCTTTGCAGAAAAGTCAGTTTTTCTAGAGCTAGTTAGGCAGGCCCTCATTCCTGGTTTGGTTCCAACTGCAGAGAGTGCTTGTATCTCTGAAAGGGAATTTCTGAGTCATGGGATGGGTCCCTGACTCCTTACTCCTCTCTGATAGAGTGAACCAGCATCTGGGGCAAATACATAGCAGTCAGAGGCTCTGATGAATGTCCCTGTTCAGTTTTTTGCCTTTTTTGTATCCTCCTTAAATAATAATGGTTTTAAAGATAAGCAGAAGCCTATCTATAGTACTTTATAGATCTCAGCAGGCATTATTCACCTTACAGTTAATACAGGAAGAAACATCTTTGATACGGAAAGACTAGGGTGTGAATTCAGCAATCTCTGGTTAGGAGAAAAGTAGCCTAGTTTATTACTTCTTCACTGCTTTTGCCTGGATGACCTGAATTTTAATCAAGAAGTTCTTTCCTCTCTATATGCACTCCTCCATTTTCCCACTTTTGTATTGACTTTCCCACTATTGTATTTCTAATGCACCTTCTTAATCACTGGAGAAAGCTTTGAGGCATGTAAGAGGTCCTAGCACCATTTTCAGTCCTAAAGTTTCATAGCCACCAGCTTTATGGGACTCTATTATCAGGCCTTTCAAACAAATTCTTCCCTTCCCTACAATCCCAAGCTATTCATCTTTTCTCTAAGGGAGCCTTTTGTATTACTAATTAAGACTAGGTGACTATATTAAAACAGGGTTATCTTCTAAAAGATTTATATAAATGATAAAACAGACTAAGTATTTTTGTAAGGACAGCAATTTGAAGTCAGTTAATGCCTAGAGTGACTGTTTCATTCTTCTGCTATGGCTCTGGTGACTTCCTGATAATTCTGTCCAAGCCCCTGTGTCCAGTTCCAGGACCTAAAAATGGAAGAGCTCTGGAGGCTGAAGGTGGAAGATGGAGCCCCCTTTCAGGGACAGTGAAAGGAGGGTTAATCTTTCCTGAAGCTGTTAGTCTGGTATCTATTAGCACACATGAAAATTAGAAACCTTGCAACTTTAGAAATAGTATCTGTGTAGTAAATGCTGTCTGTGTACCAATTTGTATAGCTTTTAATAGAAAGATCTTATTTTTGGATGGAAAAGGTGTGTAAGCTTGTGACTAAAATAGTTCTGGATGGAAGACCATTCAGTATCTTCTGAAAAAAAATTGTCTTCTGGAACTAAAACATGAAAAAAAAAACCTATCCATTATTGCTTTTTTTTTTTTAATAAAGAAAACCAGTGCTGCATAATCCATATTTTACCAATATTAATTACATCTTAAAACCATTTAAAAATGATGGTTTACATATCCTATTTTAAAGTCAGGATTTTAAAGAGCTTTTATTTGTTATTACTACTTATTGGGAGAATATTGAAAAATTTTCAATTTAAATGTTGAATTAAAAATGTAACCTTTTTGGCCGGGTGTGGTGGCTCACGCCTGTAATCCCAGCACTCTGGGAGGCCAAGGGGGGTGGATCACAAGGTCAGGTGTTCAAGACCAGCCTGGCCAAGACGGTGAAACCCCATCTCTACTAAAAATACAAAAATTAGCCGGGCGTGGTGGTGGGCGCCTGTAATCCCAGCTACTCAGGAGGCTGAGGCAGGAGAATCGCTTGAGGCCGGGAGGCGGAGGTTGCAGTGAGCCGATATCGCGCCACTGCACTACTACAGCCTGGGTGGTAGAGCGAGACTCCGTCTCAAAAAAATAAAAAAAAAGTAACCTTTTATAAATACGGGGCTGAAAACACTGTTATTTTTAAATTTTGGAAAAATTTCTACTAGCTTGAAGATTACTTAGATTTATTTTTTCTTGGCTTATTTAGATATTTGGCCTATTTTTAAAACTATAAATAAATAATTGGATTTTAATTTGATAGAGAATCAGAAAAAGACTTTATTTAATTTTTGTTACATTTGAATTCATTTTATAAATAAATATATGTTGTAAAAATTCTTCCAGTGCAATATTTTTGGGAAAATATTGCTCTAGTCATTGTTTGTATAGGTTTATTTCTAATTATATTAAAAGTAAAATTAGAAAAATATGTACTATTTGTTGTAATTTTCTGGAAAAAAAGATTTGACAATGTTAATAGAATGGATTATTTGTAAAACACCAACATTACAGAGTCATAGAGCCTGAGTAAGGGCCTTAGATACTATCTTCCAATGAAGGAACCCCTTCTCCAGCATGGCTAGTAAGTGGTTATCCACCTCCTGCTTCAAGTCTTCCAGTGACAGCATTGAAGTGGAAATCACAGTGGTTTCCAGGCTTGTCTGCTTATTGGAATCACCCAAGAGATATAAAAAATACTGGTACCTGGGTCCCATCTCCAGGTGATTCTAATATGCAGACAAGTTTGGGAACCAGTGGTAAATCATGTGGAAAAGCACCTCACTGTTTTTCATCATTAGAGAATCCGTAATGGAAAGGAAACCTGGCTGATGTTATGAAGAGTCTAATAAGCATTTAGATGTTATTGAGAGCATTTATAGCCACACTCCCTACTCTTTAGTGTTGTATGATAAATAAATATTTCCATTTAAATTCAAGAACCATTTAATAAGATAGCACACTGACAAAGTCCATGATGTTGGTATAGTGGAAAGTCCTTGACTGGGTGTTAGGACTTCTAGCTGCCCAACTTTAAATAATTTCAGCCTTACAAAAAATTTGCAAAAATAGTATAAAGAATTCCCATATGCCCTTCATCTAGCTTCCTCAAATATTAACATGTTATATAACTACAGTAAATGTATTACAATCAGGAAATTAACGTTGATACATTCAATAAACTAATCTGCAAATTTTGCCAGTTATCCTGCTATAAATTTTTTCTGTGCTAAGATCCAATCTGGGATCACACATTGCATTTAGTTTTGTATGTGTTTGTTATTTTGAAAAAAAAATAAATCATTGCAACAATAGTATAATGAATTTGTGAACCCCGAAAATTTGAGACAGGTCTCAGTTAATTTAGAAAGTTTATTTTGCCAAGGTTGAGGACACAGCCATGACACAGCCTCAGAAAGTCCTGACGACATGTGCCCAAGGTGGTCGGGACACAGCTTGGCTTTATACATTTAGGGAGACATGAGACATCAATCAATATATGTAAGAAGTACATTGGTTTGGCCTGGAAAGGCAGGACAACTTGAAGCAAAGGCAGGAAGGCTCTAAGTGCGGTGGGAGCTTCCAGGTCACAGGTGATACACAAAGGGTTACATTCTTTTGAGTTTCCCATTTTGAGTTTCTACCTTTACAAAGGAGGCAAGTCAGATATGCATCTATCTCAGTGAGCAGAGGAGTGACTGAATAACAGGAGGCAGGTTTGCCCTAAGCAGTTTTTCATCTTGAGTTTTCCTTAGTGATTTTGGGGCCCCAAAATATTTTCCTTTCACAAATTCTAGTATACCTTGCTTTCACTCTTTCTGTCCAATTCTTTGTTTGACTGAAGCATTTCAGAATTAAGCTGCAAACATTGTGATCCCTTATCCTAAATATATGAGTGAGCATCTCTTATGAACAAAGATTTTTTTTTATCATAACCATCATATAATTATCAAATTTGGGAAATTTAACATTGTTACAATACTATTAATCTAACATATAGTCCATATTCAAATTTCACCAATTGTCTCAATACTGTCCTTTATAATAATTTTTTCATGATCCAGGATTTGTGTGTTGGATTTTGTTGTAAGGTCTCTTTAATTTCCTTTGATCTGGAATAGCTCCTCAGTTGTATTTTGTCTTTCATGACATTTACATTTTTTGAGAGTACAGGTCATTTGTTTTATAGAATGGCTCTCAATCTGCATTTGTCTAGACTGGTCTTTCTCACAGTGTGGTCTGTGACTGGTGCTGGTCTATGCCTGGCTGTTACCTAATGGTGAGAAGGCCAACCAACATTACTCATGCTACTGGAAACTTTTATAGCAATTCGAAAATAATTTTATGTCTGTTGAATCTAAGAATAAAAATTGAGGGCTTGGATTTTTATGTCTTTTTATTTCATTTCTCTAGTAATTCATTTTTATTTCACAAAATGATAGTTCTTCATGGGATGGACACTTATTTTTTATTCTTATTTACTTTTATTTTTTAGAACTTTTTAAAAAATAATAGAGACAGGATCTTGCTATGTTGGCCAGTTGGTCCTGTTGCCCTCAAGCAGTTCTCCTGCCTCTGCCTCCCAAAGTGGATGAGTGGATGAGCCACCATTCCTGGCCAGGTTGGACACTTTTAAAAATAGTCCTTCAGCACAGCTACTTGGAACAACACTGGTCTAGAGTGAGGTGTTTTTTGTTTGTTTTTGTGTGTGTGGTTTTTTTTTTTTTTTTTTTTTTGGAGACAGAGTCTCACTCTGTCACCCAGGCTGGAGTGCAATGGTGCAATCATGGCTCACTGCAGCCACGACCTCCTGGCCTCAAGCCATCCTCCCTCCCACCTCAGCCTCTCAAATAGCTGGGACTGCAGGTGACACCACCACACCCAGCTATATATCTTGATTTTTTTTGTGGAGATGGGGGTCTTGCTATGTTGCCTAGGCTGATTCCAAACTCCTAAGCTCAAGTGATCCTCCTGTCTTGGCTTCCCAAAGTGCTGGGATTACAGGCATGAGCCACTACACCTGGCCTAGGAAGATTTTTGAAGGACTGTGCTTTAGCCATCTCTGAATTCGTCACTGCTAGATTGTGCCAGCAACTTGAAATGTCCCATTCCTTTACTAGAAAAGCTTTCCTTTCCTTCTTTTTTTTTGAGACAGAGTCTTACACTTGTCACTCAGGCTGGAGTGCAATGGCATTGATCTCGGCTCACTGCAACCTCCGCTTCCTGGGTTCAAGTGATTCTCCTGCTTCAGCCTCCCGAGTAGCTGGGATTACAGGAGTCTACCACCACACCTGGCTAAGTTTTGTATTTTTAGTAGAGACAGGGTTTCACCATGTTGGCCAGGCTGGTCTCAAACTCCTGACCTCAGGTGATCCACCCGCCTCAGCCTCCCAAAGTGCTGGGATTACAGGTGTGAGCCACCGTGCCCAGCAGAGAGCTTTTCTTATACTGAGCCAAAATCTCTCTCCAACTTGCTTTTGCCTTCAAGAACATCACCTAACGTGTACTCACATACATAGGTGTTAGCTTTTCAGAGACTTACAAGACTGGTACCATGTCTTAAACCCCCAGGCTACTCCAAACAAAATGGGCTCAGCTCTTTTACTCATTTGTAGTGATTAGGACTAGGTTCTGCCGAAAATGAGAACATTTTAAATAAGAGTAGCTTACTGACTTTGTTTCTTATGTTCCACAGGCCCAGAGGTGTCCTTCTAAAACTGGTAGACGTTTCACGAGTCATCAGGGACCCAGAAACCTTCTCTTTTGCTGTCCCCTTGTCCTAGTGCATGGTTTCCACACTGTGGTGCAAGATGTCTGCTCAAGCTCTAGGCATTACATCTGCTATCCTGCTGTCAGAAAGAAGGAAGGGGAAAAGATCATTTCCTTCCCTTTAAGGACATTTCCCAGAAGTCACACAGAACATTTCCATTTATATTACTTTGGCCAGAACTTGGTCATATGGCCACATTTAGCTCCAGAGTGATTAGGAAATGCAGTCTTTTATTTTGGAGATCCTTGTGCCCAGGAAAAAATTGGAGGCCTTTTTCAAGGAAAAAGGGGAAAATAGATATTGGTTGACAAATAGCAGTCTCTGCCATACTGTCCCTCGATACATGTCTTTGGGTGAATGTCCCTTATTTACCATTCTGATTACTTGTTGGATATTTTCAGTATGTGTTACAATATGGTTCCAAAATTGTATGTGATATTCCAACAGCAAGTTGGATGCAATGTGTCATATAAATGACCTCAGTGTCAACCAGCATTTGCATACCGTGTCTCAGTGCTATGCACCAGTAAAGAACACAGAGAGTCAGAGTTTTCCATAAATAATTCCTGAGAATATATGCTTATTTTGTTTGAGAAGCATCGTGAGGCATCTGCTGTGTGCTTTAGGGTTGAATGAAAAGTTGGCAAAAGCATTAAAAGACATGTTCAGGCTGGGCGTGGTGGCTCATGCCTGTGATCTTTGGGAGGCTGAGGTGGGCGGATCACTTGAGGTCAGGAGTTCAAGACCAGCCTGGCCAACATGGCGAAACCCCGTCTCTACTAAAAATACAAAAATTAGCTGGGTGTGGTGGCGGGCACCTGTAATCCCAGCTACTTGGGAGGATGAGGCTAAGGCACAATGATCTCTTGAACACGGGAGGCAGAGGTTGCAGTGAGCTGAGATCACGCCACTGCACTCCAGCCTGGGCAACAGAACGAGACTCTGTCTCACAAAAAAAAAAAAAAAAAAAAAAAAAAAAAAAAGACGTTCAAATAGACGTGATATTGGTAAAAACGAAAACACAGGTAATGACTTTTCATTCTAATGAAATACAAATAGGGAAACCTGCCAGTTTTACCCTTTAGAGTAAAAAGGGTACCAAAAAATTACCAAAACAGTAAACATTACCAAAAGAGTAATTTTATAATTTCTACAGGATGATATGTATGTGTCACAACTTTGTGAATCACTATTCTGGGCATGTATAAGGAGTCATCATATACCTCCATTAGGAATGTTATTTAATGATGTCACTAATACCAGACAAGGATGTCTCCTCAGGTAAGGCTCCTTGGAAGAGGTAGAGGTTGAGAAGAGGTGTAATTTAGGTTTTTAAAATTCAATAGCTGGACTTAACCTTGCACATCTCTACCCGTTACAACAGTGGTCCGGAAGGCTGCGATCTGAAGGCCCCTCAGCTAGTTGCTGCCACTGTGGGCACTCTGCGCATCTCTCACTTCTGAGCTCTTTATGCATGCACTCTGTTCTGCAGATAAGTTCTGTGACTATTTGCTTAGTCAGTGACAGTGTCTCTAACCCTGCAAAAGGAAGCTTTTACTCTCTCAGTTTTAGAGATATGTAAACAGGCTGGGGATATGAGGTCACTTACCCACTGTCCTATAATCAGCAGATGGCATGGCTGGCATTGGAGTTTAGGTCTGTCTGTGCTTTTCTGTACATTACATCCTTTTTAATGATGCGAAGGAAAAATGCAGTAGGGTCAATGAGACAAATGGAATGCAGGTTGCTGGGGAAAGAATGCAGGTTGTGTGTTACAAATGCACACACATTTACTGTGCCACTTGGGTTCTGAACTTTGCGGTTAAATTGATTTAAAAGCTGGTCTAGAGGTAGTAAAACTTAATCACCGAATGAGAATATTTGGGTTTGCCTCAGGAAGTCACAAACCACTTCTTGGTTAGTAGAAATGGGAAATTAAGGGCCACCTTCAGGCGTTTAACTGAATTGTCCTGGGGATTTAATTTGGCTTTCGACTTAATGCTAAGTTTTTGTTGTTTTTGATTTTTAAAGTAATGTAAGTTTATCGTGCCAACGGTAAGATGTCGCTCTGACGCGTGCACCTGCTCTCGCAATCACTGACTGCGGTCAGCATCTTCCTTAGAGCAGCGCCCCGGGCCACTTGGATCCCGGTCTCAATTTACTAAGCGAACCCAGAGGATGCCCCGAGTCCTGGACCGCAGAGCCGCTCACGAGAGGCACCGGGGCTGTAACCGCGCAACCTCGTGCCGCGGGCGGGGGCGAGGGAGGATTCCCCGGCTGGTGCCCGCCCCCGGGCTAAAGTGCGAAGCGGGCGGGGCTGGTCATGCGCCTGGCTTCCTGCAGTGCGAACCTGGGAAATCCAGGCGACTTCGCAGTTGCCAAGGGATCTGAAGAAGTGGGATGTGCAAAAGCGCCGGCTGGAAATCCTGGCTGTGTCTCCGTCAACTCTTTACGCAACAGAGGGCTCCCCCTGCCCTTGGTTTCTATCGGGCCGCCTGCTCCCACTCGGTGAAAAAAAATTCCAGAACGGCGGCCGCGGCGATGGCGCGGTGGGCTGCAGCCTCCACGTGCGCGGCGCTCCTGATTCTGCTGTGTGCACTGACAACCGCAGGTAGGGAGCGGCTGGGGTTGGGGCTCCTGGAGCCAGGGGGTCCTCGCGGGTCGGCTCCCTAGCGTCCCGCCAGGGGACCGCAACTTCCTGGGGGCTGGGGGCTCTATTTTCTTTTCTATTTCTTCTTCTTCTTTTTTTTTTTTGAGACGGAGTCTCGCTCTGTCACCCAGGCTGGAGTGAAGTGGCGCGATCTCGGCTCACTGCAAGCTCCGCCTCCTGGGTTCACGCCATTCTCCTGCCTCAGCCTCCCGAGTAGCTGGGACCACAGGCGCCCCCCACCACGCCCGGCAAATTTTTTGTACTTTTAGTAGAGACGGGGTTTACTGTGTTAGCCAAGATGGTCTCCTTGACCTCGTGATCCACCCGCCTCGGCCTCCCAAAGTGCTGGGATTACAGGCGTGAGCCCCCGCGCCCGGCCTGGGGGCTCTGTTTTCAAGCGTCCCTCCTTTGTGAGATGCGGAGTCCCCGATGCAACAGGTTTACATTGAAGGCCTGCCCTGTGCAGGGTCGACATCTGTGAGAGCGGACACGGTGCTTCCTTGGATGTCGCGCGTTCGGTGCCTCGGTATTTGGCGCCTCTCTTGCATCATCCGAGGGGCCGGAGCAGAGAAGAAAATCAGGGAATCGGTAAAATAGGAAAATGATTCATCCGCGTATCAGTGGGTCCTCCTGGCTTTGCTAAGTTAGGTCTTTACTGAGAGAGGGAGGGGAGTGTTTTGATCTTGTGGTGACCTTCAAACGTTCTCTTACTTTTTTGGGAACTCGTATGGGCGCGTTCTGCGTTACCTTAAACATGAGACTAAAAGGCTGAAACGCGTATGTAGAGATATTTAAACTCATTTCTAACTAGAAGAATGGCAATTAAACAAGAAGACGCTGCTTGACCCTTACTAGGCTGGCCAAAATACGCTCCTGGGTGCCGGGTAGTGGAGGGGGAATGTAGGAATCCCGGAGGCGCGCTCTGCAGGTGGAGTTGAGCTGCGTGTGGACCTCACCGTGGAGACCTGGGCGGCAGCTTCACACCACGCCCTTGCTGCTTGCCGAGCAGCGTGAACAGATGTTGAAGGCATAGAGCCAAGCAAACAGTGGACATACAATACAATACCATTTCCACAGTTTGAGAAACTTAAAGAGAAGAAAAATGTACATGTTAAACACCTTAGAATGGCTGCCCGATGGGAGAGGGAAGTGGAAATAAAAACGAGTGAATAGTATTTCTATACATTTGCAATGAGCAATGTGAAAATAAGACAGTTCCGAGTTTGGTGTGGGAGGCGACGAAAGCCAAAAGTGCGCTTGTCTGCGCGCTGGGGACTGGAAGCGCTTCCGCGCTCGGGACTGGAAGCGCTTCCGCGCTCTATCAGTCTGGGTCTCCTCGAGCTCGAAGTGGCGCCCAGGGGCTCCCGCCGCGCCCACCCGGTCCCATGCCCGTCCCGCGCCCCCTCCCGGGCCCGGCGCCCCCTCTTCAGGGGCCTCAGGTCCCCGCCACTTTCGTCCGGTCCCGGTCCCCACAGATGCTGGCGGTGGTGGAGACGGGCCGCGAGGTCTCAGGGAAGCGGAGAGGGAGGAACACCGTTTGGCTGTGCGGCGGCGTGCAGTGGAGGCAGCAGCAGCTCCTGGAGGAAGCTAGTTCCGGCTCGTCCAGCCACGTGGAGCGCGGCGGCGGCTGCATGGGGGTCGGACACCAGAACCAGGCGTTGGTGCTGGACTTTGGCACCGGAAGACACTGTGAAATTGGAAACCATTTCGGAAGCTTTAGTCTAACAAATCATTTCCGCCTACAAGAAATCCCTACACCTTAGGATGGAGCATCTATTTCCTTGGCTATTCTGTGTGGAAGCAAATTTAAAGTGGTACAAGAAAAAAAAATCCAATCATACAAAGGAATTCGTCAGATTTTAATGCAAGAGATTCTAGCCCGTCTTTGTATGGGACTGTCTTTAAAGGTTGTTGATACAGAAAATGTTTTAAAGAACGTTAGGTTTTATTTCAGAAATGAAGTTCAAAAGAGCAATTTGTAAAGCTGTAGTTAACAGTCCTCCCTGGTTGGAGAGCTCTGGAACTGGAGGTTCTCTATGTAGGTTATACCACTAATTGCTTTGAAAAGATAAATGTATAAATGCTTTTCCTTGGAAACAAGACTGCAGAAAATTCCAAGGATCTAGTCCTTGAAAAAGGCGAATGCTCTTAAGCTGTTATTAAGGTACTAAACTCTGTACCTTTAACTGAAAATACATGGAGGTCCTGGGTGAGCGCTTGGACGCTCTGAAAATAGACAACTTTTCCCAAATTTGCCTTCTAAATTTTGATTTGTTGATTTAAATCTTTTAAATTTATGTAGTCTGGCACTCAGGTTTGTATTCCTTTTAAGCACATGTTAGTGTTTTTGATATTTTCCCCTCTCTCTCCGACCCCCCAATTCTTCTTCTTTTTTTTTTCTTGGTAGTCATTTTTCGTTTATAAGAGTGATAATAGAACTAGATGGCCCGGCTGTTTCCTCGTATCCTTGGCTCCTCCATTTCTTGGTTGGCCACCAGGGGGAAGCATACTGTTTTTTGGTTACAGTTGACCCTGTCTTCATTTTGTAGGTCAAGTCTGTTTTTGCTTTGATACATAGAACAGAAAGCTTGTCACCATGTTTCCCTAATGTATTATTTTAAAAAATCGACTTGCACAAATCTTTGAGTAAGCTGGCAGGTTTTTGGATACATTTTTGTTAACATTAATTTTGAAAACTTTATTTAGATATGTTGGATGTGACTAATGAAAGGACCTGTTTGATGGCAACAAGGGGAATTTGGTTTCTGACATTTATCTAAATATAGATGTCTAGCCCTGCATTGTTAGTAATGAGTCTGACTTCTTTGGAGCTGCACTCTTCTTTGAAATAGCAAATGTAATATTTTGAACTGTCCTTGCACTTTTTGTTGGAATAGGTATAAGCGTAAACTTGCCAGCAACCTACTGTTCTAAAATGGAAAACATCTAGACAGTCGCAGTGGCTCATGCCTGTAATCCCAACACTTGAGGAAGCAGTGGGAGGATTTCTTGAGCCCAGGAGTTGGAGACCAGCCTGGGCAACTTAGACTCCATCTCTACAAAAAATCAAAAAATTGGCCAGGCGCAGTGGCTCATGCTTGTAATCCCAGCACTTTGGGAGGCCGAGGTGGGCGGATCACGAGGTCAGGAGATCGAGACCACAGTGAAACCCCGTCTCTACTAAAAATACAAAAAAATTAGCCGGGCGTGGTGGCGGGCACCTGTAGTCCCAGCTACTCGGAGAGGCTGAGGCAGGAGAATGGCATGAACCCGGGAGGCGCAGCTTGCAGTGAGCCGAGATTGCACCACTGCACTCCAGCCTGGGCGACAGAGCGAGATTCTGTCTCAAAAAAAAAAAAAAAAAAAAATCAAAAAATTAGCTGAGCATGGTGGCCTGTGCCTGTAGTCCCAACTACTTGGGAGGCTGAGGCAGGAGGATCACTTGAGCCCAGGGGGTGGAGGCTGCAGTGAGCAGTGATAGCACCACTGCACTCCAGCCTGGGTGACACAGAAAGACCCTATCTCTAAATAAATAAATAGGAAAACATCAAAAAAGAGAGAAAATTCTCTTTACAATAGCATCAAAAACAGTAAAATACTTATGAGTAAATTTAACAAAAGAAACAGAAAATATGTACTCTGGAAACTGTAAAATATTGCTGAAAGAAATTTAAGATCTAAATAAATGAAATGGAAAAATGTCCTGTCTTAGTCTTGCCAGGCTACCATAGCAGGTATATACTGTGTGGCTTAAATAGAAATTTATTTCTCGTGATTCTGGAGGCTGGGAAGTCCAAGAGGAAAGTGTGGATGATCTGGTTTCTGGTGAGAGCCTCATTTCTGGTTTATAGAAGGATACCTTCTTGCCGTATCTTTACATGGTGGAGAGAGACATATCTCTCTGTCATGTCTTTTCTTATTTATTTATTTATTTGTTTGTTTTTGAGACAGAGTCTCACTCTGTCACCCAGGCTAGAGTGCAGTGGCATTATCACGGCTGAGTGCAGCCTTGAACTTCTGGGCACAAGGGATCCTCTCACCTCAGCCTCCCAAGTAGCTGGGACTACAGGTGCTAACCACCATGCTGGGCTAATTTATTTTTATTTTTTTGTAGAGACAAGGTCCCATTGTATTGCCTAGTCTGGTATGGAACACCTGGGCTCAAGTGATCCTCTGGCCTCAGACTCCCAAAGTGCTGGGATTATAGGTGTGAACCACCAGGCCCAGCCTCATGTCTTGTCTTTTTCTTTTCTTTTTTTTCTTTTCTTTCTTTTTTTTTTTTTTTGAGACAGAGTATTGCTCTGTCACCCAGGCTGGAGTGCAGTGGCACAATCTCGGCTCACTGCAACCTCTGCTTCCTGGGTTCAAGCAATTCTCCTGCCTTCACCTCCTGAGTAGCTGGGATTACAGGTGTGTACCACCACGCCCAGCTAATTTTTTGTATTTTTAGTAGAGATGGGGCTTCACCAACTTAGCCAGGAT
Organism: Symphalangus syndactylus; assembly: GCF_028878055.3. Classification (NCBI taxonomy): domain Eukaryota; kingdom Metazoa; phylum Chordata; class Mammalia; order Primates; family Hylobatidae; genus Symphalangus; species Symphalangus syndactylus. The sequence continues at coordinate 38,819,548 of NC_072428.2, read as the reverse complement.
GGTCTCAATTTCCTGACCTCATGATCTGCCTGCCTCGGCCTCCCAAAGTGCTGGGATTACAGGCATGAGCCACCATGCTCAGCCTCATGTCTTTTCTTGTAAGGGCACTAATCCATTCATGAGGACTCTCCCCTTATGACCTAATCACTTCCCAAAGGCCCTGCCTCCAGATACCATCACATTGGGGGTCAGGCCTCCATATGAATTTTGGAGGACTCAAGCATTCAGTCCATAGCACATCGCAAAAACATGTTCATAAATTGGAAAACTGAACATTGTGTTCTCTTACTGCCACAGGTGATCTGAAAGTAGAGATGATGGCAGGGGGAACTCAGATCACACCCCTGAAAGACAATGTCACCATATTCTGCAATGTCTCTTATTCCCAACCCCTCAACATCACATCTATGGGTATCACCTGGTTTTGGAAGAGTCTGATGTTTGACAAAGAAGTCAAGGTCTTTGAATTTTTTGGAGATCACCAAGAGGCATTCCGACCTGGAGCCATTGTGTCTCCATGGAGGCTGAAGAGTGGGGACGCCTCACTGCAGCTGCCTGGAATCCAGCTGGAGGAAGCAGGAGAGTACCGATGTGAGGTGGTGGTCACCCCTCTGAAGGCACAGGGAATGGTCCAGCTTGAAGTTGTGGGTGAGTGTCTTGGGGCAGTGCCCTACAGTTCCCATGGTGTTGGGGTTAGCAACAACAAAACCCACACACCTCTTTGAGCTCTACTTTCCTGTATTATAAAATGGTCTGATAATACATGGATGAGCTTGATGGCTGTATTGGTTTGCTAAGGCTGCCATAACAAAATACCATTGACTGGGTGGCTTTAGACAACAGATGTTTATTTCTCACACTTCTGGAGACTAGAAGTCTGAGATGAAGACGTCAGCAGGATTGGTTTCTTCTGAGGCCTTTCTCCTCTGGCCATCTTCTACCTGTGTCTTCACATGGTCTTTCCTTTGTGCCTATATCTGTGTCCTAATTTCCTCTTCTTATAAGGATACCAATCATATTGGATCAGAGCCCACCCTAATAAACCCATTTTTAACCTAATTACCTCTTTAAAGAACCTATCTCTAAATGACAGTCACATTCAAAGATATTGGGAATTCTGAGAGGACATAAGAATTTTAGGAGGACATAATTCAGCCCAGCATGGGCCCTCCATAATTGTACATAAGACTTTGAATGTTTTGTCCATAGTAATTTTCGGAGTGAGAGGCATATTAATTAGGATTCACTTCCTCTGCAACTGACAGAGGAATAACAGCGACAGTGGCTGTATATACTGTCAGTTGGCTGTATATATAGCCACTGTTCTTCCAGGCTTTATATATCTTTATAAAGGGTCTACATAGGAGACAGGGTCTCGCTCTGTTGCCCAGGCTGGAGGGCATGGCACAATCATAGCTCACTGTAACCTCAAACTCCAGGGCTCAAGTGATCCTCCTGCCTCAGCCTCCTGAGTAGCTAGGACCTCGGTTGCATGCCACCAAGCCTGGCTAATTTTTACACTTTTGTGGAGATGGGGCCTTGTGTTGCCCAGGCTAGTCTCCAACTTCTGGCCTCAAGAGATCCTCCTGCCCTGGCCTCTCAATATGCTGGCATTACAGGGATGAGCTACCATGCCTGGCCAACAGTGGCTTTTAAAGACATTAATAGATTTTTTTTTTAGGACAGTTTTAGATTTACAGAAACATTGCAAAAATAGTATGAGAGTTCTCATATCATTCTCACCCTGCATACCATTTCTCCTATTATTAACATCTTGCATTCATATGGTACCTTGATATAATTAATGAACCCATATTGACATTTTACTGTAATTAAAGTCTGTAGTTTATTCATATTTCCTTAGTTTTTACCTAATATCCTTTTTCTGCTCCAGGATCCCGTCAGAATACCACATTGCATTTAATTGTTATATGTTCTTAGGCTCCTTTTTGCTGTGACAATTTCTTAGACCTTATTTTTGATGTCCTTGACAGTTTGGTGAGGGTATTAGTAAGGTACATTGCAGGATGTCACTCAGTTAGGATTTGTCTGCTGTTTTCCTTATAATTGGACTTGGGGTTATGGGTTTTTGGAGGAACGTTGCAGAGGTAAGCGGCCATTTTCATCGCATCAAATCACATGACTTATGACTATTGATGTTGACCCTGACCATCTAGTTGAAGTAGTGTTTGTCTGGTTTCTCTACTGAAAAGTTACTCTTCCTCCTATTTTCATACTGTACTCTTTGAAAGGAAGTCACTCTGTGCAGCCCACACTTAAGGTTGGGGGTTACTTATGTTCTTCCTCCTTGGGGGTGGAGTATCTACATAATTTTTTTAAGAATTGTTCTGCATAGGAGATTTATCTCTTTTCTCCCATTTATGAATTTATTCAATCATTGATATCAATAAGGACTCAAGGATATTTATTTTATACTTTGTGTTATAATGCAATACTACTTTATTTTTTCTCAAATTGTTCCAGCTTTGTCCACTGGGAGCTCATTCACTTGGCTCTTGTGTCACATTGACATACCCCAATCATTGTAAGATTTTGTTTTGTTTTATTATTTTATTTTTTGTTTTATTTAATTTTTGGCAAATCCATATCAAGAATTTTGTTTGATTTTAAGCACTTTTTACTTTTTGGCACTATAAGATGCTCCAGACTCATCTTGTATATTTCCTCTCTTGTATATTTCCTGGTTCTAGTCCTAGAACCAACCAATACTCCAAGAAACCTTGGTTCCTTTTATTGGAAAATGATATTAGAAACCAAGACCTGGACACTAAGTGTACTTTTTGCTACTGAGGTATCATTGATTCTAGACCCTCTCAGCCAACAGAGCAAAGAAATATATGTATGCATACTAACCTCTGCATATACACATATCTATAAATATTTCTGTGTGTAACCATCTGTACCTATATTAAATTAAACATTTGTTCTTACTGATGTCTCCAATTTTAATCCATTACCACATAGATCATTCTACTTTCCTTCTCTTGCTCATCTGTAAACTCCCACTCCAACAGTGAGAAACCTGTACCCACCATCCTGTGTTTATTTAATTGTTTAATTATTAACCTGTACTCCCATAAGAAACAGCATTATCTACTAGAGTACAGTGCTTTTTGGCAATTCTTTTTCTTTTTTTTTTTTTTGAGATTTTTCTTGAGACAGAGTCTTGCTCTGTTGCCCAGGCTGGAGTGCAGTGGTGTGACCTTGGCTCACTGCAACCACCACCTCCCAGGTTTAAGCGATTCTCCTGTCTCAGCCTCCCAGGTAACTAGGATTACAGGTGCCCACCACCACGTCTGGCTAATTTTTATATTTTTAGTAGAGACCGGGTCTCACCGTGTTGGCCAGGCTGGTCTTGAACTCCTGACCTCAGGTGATCTGCCCACCTCAGCTTCCCAAAGTACTGGGATTACAGGCATGAGCCACCATACTCGGCCCAGATTTTAGCCATTCTAATAAGTATGTAGTGGTATCTCATTTGTTGTTTTAATTAGCAGTTCCCTAATGACATAATGTTGGACATCTTTTCATATTCTTACTTGCCATTTGTATGTCTTGTTTTTTTGTGTGTTCATTGGTTGTCCAGGCTAGAGTGCAGTGGTATGATTACAGCTCACTTCCCAGGCTCAGGTGATTCTCCCAGGCTTCAGCCTCCCAAGTAGCTAGGACTACAGGCGCACATCACCATGCCTGGCTAATTTTTGTATTTTTTGTAGAGATAGGGTTTTGCCGTGTTGCCCAGGCTGGTTTTGAACTCCTGGGCTCAAATGATCTGCCTGTCTCGGCCTCCCAAAGTACTGGGAATTGTATGTCTTCTTTGATGAGATGTTTGTTCAGATCGTTTGCCTATTTTTTAACTGGGCTCATTTTTTAAATTGTTGTGTTTTAAGAGTCCTTTGTACATTCTGGATACAAGCCTTTATCAGATAGATGTCTCACAGATATTTTCTCACAGTCTGTGGCTTGTCTTTTCATTCTCTTAACAATGTCTTTTGTAGAGCAGAAGTTCTTAATTTTAAAAAGTCGAACTTACTACATTTTTCTTCCATGGATCATGCTCTTAACATTGTGTCCTAAGGCTCATCACCAAACCCAAGGCTACCTAGATTTTCTCCTATGTTATTGTCTAGAAGGTTTATAGTTTTACCATTGACATTTAGGTCTATGATGCAGTTTACTTTAATTTTTGTGAAAAGTGTAAGGTTTGTGTCTATAGTCTATATGTATTTTTTTTTTTGCATATGAACACCTAATTGTTCCAGCATCATTTGTTGAAAAGACTGTCCTTTCACCATTGAATTGCCTTTGCTTCTTTGTCAAAGATCAGTTGAATATATTTGTATGGGTCCATTTCTGGGCTTTCTATTCAGTTTCTTTTTCTTTTTTTTCTTTTAATACAGGCTGGAGTACAGTGGCACAATCTTGGCTCACTGCAGCCTCTGCCTCCTGGGCCCTGGCAATCCTACCATCTCAGCTTTCCGAGTAGCTTGTACTACAGGCTCGTGCCACCACTCCCAGCCAATTTTTGTATTTTTGTAGAGAGAGAGTTTCGCGGTGTAGCCGAGGCTGGTCTAGAACTTCTGAGCTCAAGCGATCTCCCCCGCCTCAGCCTCCCAAAGTATTGGGATTATAGGCGTGAGCCACCACACCCTGCCCTATTCAGTTTCATTGATCTCTCTCTTCTTTCCTCAGTACCACACTGTCTTGATTATTGTATTTTAGTAGTAAGTCTGGAAGTCAGGTAATGTTAGTCCTTCATTTTTGTTGCCTTTCTTCAGTATAGTGTTAGCTATCTGGGTTTTTTCTTTCCATATAAATTTGAGAATCTGTTGATATCTGCAAAATGGCTTTCTGGGATTTTGACTGGGATTACATTGAATCTAGAGATCAAGTTGGGAAAAATTGACATTTTTTTTTTTTTTTTTTGAGGCAGAGTCTCGCTGTGTTGCCCAGGCTGGAGTGCAGTGGTACCATCTCAGCTCACTGCAACCTCTGCCTCCCGGGTTCAAGCAATTCTCCTGCCTCAGCCTCCCGAGTAGCTGGGATTACCAGCATGCGCCACCACGCCTGGCTAATTTTTGTATTTTTAGTAGAGACAGGGGTCACCAAGTTGGCCTGGCTGGTCTCAAACTCCTGACCTCAAATGATCCACCAGCTTCAGCCTCCCAAAGTGCTGGGATTACAGATGTGAGCCACCACACCTGGCCAATGGTATTATATTTTTAATTTCAAATTCCAGTTGCTCAATTGTTCATTCCTGTCAAGTAATTGATTTTTGCTTATTAACTTTGTATCCTGCAACTTGCTTTAATCACTTATTCATTCTTGGGTTTTTTTTGTTTTTGTTTTTGTTTTTGGCCAAGTCTTGAGATTTTTCTACATAAATCATGCTGTCTGTTAAAAATACAGTTTTATTTCTTCCATTATTTTATTTTATTTTTTATAGAGGTGAGGTCTCACTATGTTGCCCAGGCTGGTTTTGAACTCCTGAGCTCAAGTGATCCCCCCGCCTTGGCCTCCCAAAGTGCTGGGATTACATTGTGTGAGCCACTGCACCAGGCCTCATATTTCTTCCATTCTAACTTTATACCTTTTATTTCCTTTTCTTGTCCTGTTATGCTAGCTTAGACTTCCATTACAATGTTGCGTAGGAGTGGTTAGAAGGGACATCTTGCCCATTTCTGATTTTACTTTCTAACCATGAAATATGATATTAGCTATTTTTTGGTAGATATTCTTTAGCAAGTTGAGGAAGTTTCCCTTTTATTCTAGTTTGCTAAGAGTTTTTCATATGAATCAGTGTTGGGTTTTGTCAAATACTTTTTCGGCATTATTGGTATGATCATATAATTTTTTCTTTAGCCTGTTGATATGATGGCTTACGTTAACTGATTTTTGAATGATAAGCCAGCCTTGCATATGTGTAATACGCCTCTCTTGGTTATGGTATGTAATTTTTTCTGTATTGTTGGATTAGATTTGCTAATATTTTCTTGAGGATTTTGTATTTATTTTAATGAGTGATATTGATCTGTAGTTATCTTTTCTGGTAATGTCTTTATGTCGTTTTGGCAGTAGGGTAATTCTGGGCTTGTAGAATAAGGTAGAATGTGTTCCCTCTGTCTACTTCTACTTTCTGGAAGAAATTGTAAAAAATTGGCATTATTTATTCCTTAAATGTTTAGTAGGATTAACCAGTGAAACCATCCGAACCTGGTGCTTTCCTTTTTTGAAGGTGATTTTTTCTTCTTTTTTTTTTTTTAATTAGTTATTGACTCAATTTCCCTTTCTTTCTTTCTCTTTCTTTCTTTCTTTCTTTCTTTCTTTCTTTCTTTCTTTCTTTCTTTCTTTCTTTTTCCTTCCTTCCTTCCTTCCTTTTTTCCTTCTTTCTCTCTCTCTTTCTTTCCTTCTTTCTTTCTGTCTCTCTTTCTTCCTTTCTTCATTTCCTTCCTTTCTTTCTCCCCTCCCCTCCACTCCCTTCCCTTCCCTTCCCTTCCCTTCCCTTCCCTTCCCTTCCCTTCCCTTCCCTTCCCTTCCCTTCTCTTCCTTTTCTTCCTGCAACGTCTTGCTTTGTTGTCCAGGCTGGAGTGCAATGGTGCCACCATGGCTCACTGCAGCCTTGACCTCCTGGGCACTAGCGATACTCCCACCTCGGCCTCTGGAATAGCTAGGACCACAGGCGTGCACCACCATGCCCTGCTAATTTAATTTTTTTTTTTTTTTTAAAGAGATGGAGTCTATGTTGCCCAGACTGGTCTTGAACTCCCTGGGCTCAAGTGATCCTCCCACCTTGGTCTCCCAAAGTGCTGGGATTACAGGCATAAGCCACCATGCCTGGCCCGCTAAAGCACTTCTTTTTATGTTTCTCGTGCAGTAGGTCTATTGGTGAAAGGTTAGTCTGAGAAAGTCTTTATTTATACTTCACCTTTGAAGGAAAATTTTTCTGGATATAAGATTCCATGTTGGTGTTTTTCTCTTTTTTAAGTTTCAATGCTTTAAATATCTCACTTCACTCTCTCCTTGCTTGCATTGTTTCTGACAAGAAGTACAGTGTTGTTCTTGTTCTTCTATATGTAAGGTGTGTTTTTTTTCCCTGTGAGTTTTTTCTTTCTTTTTCCTCTCTTCCTCTCTCCTTCCCTCCCTCCCTCCCTTCCTTCCTTCCTCTCTCTCTCTTTTCTTTCTTCTCTTGAGATGGGGTCCCACTCTGTTTCCCAGGTTGGAGTGCAGTGGTGTGATCATGGCTCATTGCAGCTTCGACCTACTAGGCTCAAGCCCAAGTGATCCTCCCACCTCCGCCCTCCAAGTAGCTGGGGCCACACGTGGGTGCCACTAAGCATGGCTAATTTTTGTATTTTTTGTAGAGACGGCATTTCATCATGTTGCCCAGGCTGGCCTCGAACTCCTGAGCTCAAGTGATCCACCTGCCTTGGTCTCTGAAATTGCTGGGATTATAGGAGTGAGCTACCATGCTTGGCCATCTTTGTCTTTCTAAAGTTGAAATATGATATGGCTAGACGTGGATAGGCATATGTGGATATTTATCCTGCCTGGTATTCTCTAAGCTTCCTGGGTCTTTAGTTTGGTGTCTATCATTAATTTTGGAAAATTCTTAGCCATTATTTCTTCAAAGTATTTCTTCTGCTCCTTTCTCTTTTCTTCTTCTTGTATTCCCATTATATATCTGTTACACCTTTTGCAGTATTCCACAGTTCTTGGATATTCTGGTTTTTTTTTTTTTTTTAATTCTTTTTTCTCCTTGTATTTCAGTTTGGGAAGTTTCTTTTTTTTAAATTTTTTTTGTGACAGGGTCTCACTTTGTCTCCCAGGCTGGAGTGCAATGGCGGGATCTCGGCTTACTGCAACCTCTGCTTCCCAGGTTCAAGTGATTCTTGTGCCTCAGCCTCCTGAGTAGCTGGGACTACAGGTGTGCACAACCATGCCAGCTAATTTTTGTTTTTTAAGTAGAGACGGGGTTTTGCCATGTTGGACAGGGTGGTTGCCAACTCCTGACCTCAAGCAATCTGCCCACCTTGACCTCCCAAAGTGCTTGGATTATAGGCGTGAGCTACCACACCGTGCCCAGTTTGGGAAGTTTCTATTAACATCTTCAAGCTCACTGATTCTTTTCTTGTCAGTTTCTTTTTTTTTTGAGATGGAGTTTTGCTCTTGTTGCCCAGTCTGGAGTGCAGTGGCGCGATCTCAGGTCACTGCAACCTCCGCCTCCTGGGTTCAAGTGATTCTCCTGCCTCAGCCTCCCAAGTAGCTGTGATTACAGACATATGCCATCACGCCCAGCTAATTTTGTATTTTTAGTAGAAATGGGGTTTCTCCATGTTGGTCAGGCTGGTCTCAAACTCCTGACCTCAGGTGATCCACCCACCTCGGCCTCCCAAAGTGCTGGGATTATAGGTGTGAGCCATTGCGCCCAGACTCCTTGTCAGTTTCAAGTCTACTGTTGAACCCACTGAAGGCATTCTTCATTTCTTTAATGGTATTTTGAGTTCTAGCATTCACTTTTGTTTCGTTCTTAGCATTTCCATCACTCTGCTTATATTACCCATCTGTTTGTGCATGTTATCTGCTCTTTCTGTTAGTGCTCTTGACATTTTAATTATAGTTTTTAAAAATTCCCTATATGATAATTCTAAAATCTGTGTCATACCTGATGTTTGCTTTGCTTTTATGTATTTTTTAGCATGTCTTGTAATTTTTCAGTTGAAAGAGAGATATTATGTGTCAGGTAATAGGCTTTTATTATGCGGCTTTATGTTAATTTGGCTAGGAGCTGGGTTGTGTTTAATGCTTATTGTAGCTATAGGTGCCAGAGACTTCAGTTTCTCTAGTGTTTTTTTCTCTCCTTTCCTATTGTTTTTGAGTTTCCTTATGAACTCCTTAAATAGCTTCTATGCCTTGTAGCTCTCTCACTTATAATCTTCTGTTATTATACTGGAGCCCTGTGGATGTGGTAGTAAAGTGTTGGAGGAGAATCCGTTTTTACTTTTATGATTAAATCTTATTCTTTTAGTGGTCTGAGCTGCTGGACTGTGGCCTTCAGAAGTGTTTCTTAGCCTTTTCTCTGTCTCTCTTCTTAAGTAATACAGAAAGGCTATAGACAGCTGGAGTTGGCTAATTTTCTTCTCTCAGGTCAGATAAGGCTCTGACATCTTCCCTTGAGATGGAGGGAATAATCTAGGTGTATTTTAAAATGATTACTTCTTTCCATCCCCCAGAAAGAGGAGGAGATTTTTCTTGGCTCTTTACTGTGAGAATCTGGTGAGGTTCCTGGAAGTAAAACTCATGACAGTGTGATAGCGTCCCCAAGACTGGGTCACGAGGATGAAAACCCATGAAAGTATGGTAGCAACCCTAAGACCAGGACCTGAGGAGGTTTTTATTCTCAAGCTAGTCCACACTCATCCTTTAGCAGTTTGTCGGAGTTACTGCTTAAGTACTTCTACCAGTTTATGACTCCAGCAGCTTCTGCATGAGGTAATTTGATCTTAGCTGTAATTTTCTTAATCTCCTTCTTTCTCCAGTTTTCTGAGTAGCAGTTTGCCCTGTCACTTCAATTCTCTGAGGAATCTAAGAAAAGTTGTTGATTTTCAATTTGTTCAGCTTTTGTTCTTATTATAGGGTGGGAGTGATGACCTGTCATGTGAGAGGGAAACCTGGAAGTCAATAGTGGCTTTGGAAATGGCAGTTTATTTTTCCTTCACACTAATGTAGCCAGCCCAGGGCAGATATGGCAGCTAGCTCTGTGATCATCTGGGACCCGTGATCCTTTTATCTTGTCACTCTGCCATCTTCAATATGTATAGTCCACCTTGTGTTTGTTTGGAAATGGCTTATCCATCTCCAGTCATCACATAGTATTCCAAACATTCTGCAGGAAATATGAAGGAGAGAGAGAGAGAGAGAGACAGTCTTTTAAGACATCCTTTTAATTTAAGGAAACTTCCTAGAAGTTGCTCTTGCCACTTTTGCTTAAATCCAGGCCTACTAGACCCCTGAGTTTGCATGGCCAAACATACCTGCAGCGGAGGTTGGGTGATACAGTTTTAATCTGGATATGTCATGGCCAGCTAAAAATCTACAGAATGGAAATTGAAGAGCAATTAGCAGTCTCTACCACAACAGTGTTCCAAGGCTTTCCTCAGATTATGAAAGGTGTCTGTGGCACAACACAGCTTAAGAAAATTCTGCTTTACAAAATTGCTGTGAGAGTTGTGGTCACAGCATGTCAACACCTGGTTGGCACCGGCACCAACATACCCAGAATATTTAGCCCAAGCTGACTTGCATTCAGTCACTCACGTGTCCTGAAGGCTTGGCGTGGCTCAGATGTCAGGCTGATAATAAGCTAATCCCTCCCTACCTTTAAGGAGTGCCCAGTCTGGTATTGTAAATCTCCAGCTCATTGCTGGACATGGTTGCAGCATTACCCGTGCCTTAGAGTCCCCATCTTTAAAAAGAGTAGGCAGCCTGTGTTTTTTGTCTTATCTGGCTACAGGAGCAGTGATGCATAGGTGTGAGGGTATGGTAGAAGCCAGTTAGCGTAAGGTGTGGTGGGGATAAAAGGGTGCTGGGCCCAACTCTGTATGATTTTTTTTCCCTGGCAGCTCCCCCAGTCAGCAGATTGTTTCCGGATCAAGCGGTGGTGAAAGAGAATGAGAGCAAATATGTGTGTGAGTCAAGTGGGTTCTACCCAGAGGCTATTAATATAACATGGAAGAAGTGGACCCAGAAGTTTCCCCATCCCATAGAGATTTCTGAGGACATCATCACTGGTCCCACCATCAAGAATATGGATGGTACATTTAATGTCACTAGCCGCTTGAAGCTGAACTCCTCTCAGGAAGACCCTGGGACTGTCTACCAGTGTGTGGTATGGCATAAGTCCTCACGTACCTCCTTGAGGAACAACTTTACCCTGACAGCTGCTCCGCACAATCTTTCTGGTAAGGGTCTTTCTGGATATTTCTTCTCTTCCTTGCCTTGAGGGACTATAACATAAGACTTATTCCCACACAGCCCAGGGTCTTAGCTGGGGACTGAAGGGGAAGGGGAGAAAGCTTGGACTGGAAGGACCAATCTGAGGTCTGGCCTAGCTCAGCCCCAGAGTCAGCAGTCCAGCCTAGGTCCCTACACCTGGGCAGGTGATAGTCTAATAGGTGGAGAGTGGTGACCGTAGTCATCAGGTGGAGCAGGGCTACTTGTCAGCTCATGACAACTTCAGGATTTTGGATGGTCCATATGGGTTGAAATAGGAAACCTGCCAGCTGCTAGGGGAATGGGGACAGTATCCTACCCATGTTCCCTGAGGATAAGGGGCTATCAGGGGCCAGGAACCAGTCCTGCTAGCAGCCCTTCTAATCAGGCTCTAGGTCCACTGTAAACTGTTGGCTGGTAGAGGCTGAAACAGTAGTCTTGTCTTTTTTTTTTTTTTTGATACTGAGTTTCGCTCTTGTTGCCCAGGCTGTAGTGTAATAGTGTGATTTCAGCTCACCGCAACCTCTGCCTCCCGTGTTCAAGTGATTCTCCTGCCTCAGCCTCCTGAGTAGCTGGTACTACAGGCATGCACCACCACGCACAGCTAATTTTGTATTTTTAGTAGAGTCGGGGTTTCTCCATGTTGGTCAGGCTGGTCTTGAACTCCTGACCTCAGGTGATCCGCCCGCCTTGGCCTCCCAAAGCGCTGGGATTACAGGCATGAGCCACTGCACCCGGCCAGTAGTCTTGCTTATGGGCTGTGTCTCAAGATGGGGAGGCTACAGTAGAGTGGTTCTGCAAATGCTCAGTGCCTTCCCCATGCACACTGGATCCTTAAAACACAGTTCATGGCAGACCCACTCCTGCTGGTGGGGTGGGGCTTTTTGAGCTCATATGCCTTGGTCATAGCTCTGGTCTTGGGTAGGGGTGGCTCTGCTGGTACAATGCATCTCCCTGGGGCTGAGAAGAGTAAAGAAGGCAGGGAGTGACTGGGGGCACTGAGGAATGTGGTTAGGCTATGCCAGATGGGGCCCAAGATGACCCTGGGGAGAGAGGAATTATTCTTGGAAGTGAGGACTAGGTGTGTGTGTGGGTGGTGTGTGCAGGGATGCAGGGAGGGTATGTGTGTCCATGGGGAGTATGAAATGGAAATATACCTTGCATGTATGGTACGAGCGGTTGTCTATGTGGTATGCACATAGGGATAGAAGATGGTGTCATATTACACAAGGTTTGAAGATGAGGGAAGCACAATTATGTGGTATGTGGTGTTCATCTTCCATATTTTTGGTAAGCACTACATATACTGTTCGATGTGTGGAGGTGTATGTGATAGGAATGGAGATGCTGAGACATGTGGCAGAGGGCTGGTGGTTAAATCTCTGACAAGGAGGATGACACAACCACACAGATCCCAGCAGCAGTTGTGTGGTTTCTCTGGCCCTTGCCAGTAGGTTTCCTGTTAATGTTTTCCTTCTCTCTCTGCAGAACCTGAGAAGACAGATATCTTTTCCAGTCATTGGTGGTCTATTTCGTTCATTGGTGTTGGACTGATTTTATTAATTGTTTTGTTTCCTTGGAAAAAGGTAAGGAGCTCCAAAGCAAAGTTCAGCCTTGTGTCTTGGGCTAGTAAAAAGCTTTTAGAGCAGCTGCTGCCAACCTTATGAGCCTCAAGGGACAGGCCTGCTGGAAAGGACTTTGTCAGTCCCCCTTCACCATCAGGTGTTGGGAATGTTGGCTGTGTTCCAATCTAGTTTCCTATCACAGAGGACCTAGCTGTCACATGCCATCTGACCTCTGTATGGTGGTTTGTGACTCTGGGGTGATGTGTTGTAAAGCCTCCCTCTGTCTCTCCATACTAAGCAAGTATTACATCTCTGTGAATGAACCAGACTTCAGTGTTCAGACCAGGCCCTGAACTATGTGTGGGCTGCTTGTTTTTCTCACACATTTAGAAACTATGGCTCAGAGGGGGGAATTCCTCATCTTTTATCTGGTCAGTAACCTACCACCAGATTTCATTAGTTTGACTAAGAATTTCTAACCCTCACTGGGTATTTCTAAACTAAAACATGTTTCTAAACATTTTTATCCCTGACTATGGCCCAAATAGTAAATAAAACAGCTCAAGCTTTAGAGGCCCAAGAGACTTGTGTAAATGTGTTGGTTAAAATAGTTTTAGATAATAAAAGGGCCCTCAATTATTTATGGGCCTGTCAAGGCAAAATCTGCACAACAGCTAGTACATCTCATTATAAATACTTTAGGAGAAGTGGAATAATCAATTAAGAAAAATGACTATCTAAAGTTGGCCATTTAGATTCAGAAGACTTATTCCTGTTGGATCCAGGCCAAGGAGAAAACTGGATAAAAAGTGGTTTTCAAATGTTTCTTGTGGTATCTGTGACTGTTGTCATATTTCTTGCCTTTCTCTGTCTCCGGTATTCAGGTGCTATTGAGAGAGGAGGAAGGAAGAAACTAGTCAGGCAGACAGTTAGGGTGGGCCATCAGTCAAATTCCTTCAAACAAAAGAACAGCCTGAAAAATCAAACTGCAGATAAGGGAACTTGTACGGGGGGCTTACCTAAAACATGCTCACAGCCACATAGATTAAAACAAGGCTACACAGGAGACTTGCCTAGACATGCCCACAATAGAAAATTCCATCCCCTGACACATGCCCAGTAAGGGGAACAAAGCCACATGGAGTAACTCAAGCTAAGGGCTTGCATGCACACTACGAGGATGGGGTGGAGCTACCAGAAATGTGTGCCTTATGCCTTTGTATTCAGCTGTGAAATGGCAACCCTCTTTTGGGCCCCCTCTCTGCAGTGGAGTGCTTTCTTCTTTCGCTTATTAAACTTTCACTTCAACTTCATCTTTGGGGTCCACGCTCCTTAATTTTCTTGGTTGCAAGACAAAGAACTTCAGGTGATACCTTGGGCAATGAGAGACCGCTACATTGTGGTACATTGACGAGACTAACATTTTGGTGCATTGGCCAGGAAACATTGGAAGGGTGAGTAGGAAGCAGACCTCCAAACTCTTTACTTTCATTTCAGAGGCTTCTTGTCCTCAGATTTTTTCCTGAAGACTGGACAAAACACTGGGCCAGTTAAAAGCTCTTAGAGTGGCTGCCAACTGTATGAGACTTAAGAGACAGGCTTGCTGGAGAGGACTTTGTCAGTCCCCCTTCACCCTCAGGTGTTGGGAATGTTGGCTCTGTTCCAATCTAGTTCCCTTTCACAGAGGACTTAGCTGTCACATGGGCTAGAAGGAGGTCCTGGGGCAACTGAAGGTTTCTGTTTGAGGCTACTCCTCAGTGTTACCTGAAGGTCCCTGGACTAACTCCAGCCCCCGACAGCCCATCAGAGTGTTGGCACCAGGACTTCCAGACTTTTCTATTGCATTTTCTTCCTTGCTTTTCGTGGCTACTATGTCTCCTATTCCTTCTTTGTATGCAATGTTATGGGTGTTTTTATGGCATGGGGAGATAATCCTGTTAAGCAAAGTCAGCAAGTGCCTTAGTAACCAGGAATGTAACTCAAATAATTTTTGTTTTTGTGATTTCCTTGAGACAGGGGGACTTCAAGATTTCAGCCTAAACTTTCACTTAGGGCCTCTGTGTCCCCCAGTTATAGACATTCATGGCACTGTATAGGGGGATGTTTCACCCTGAGCAAATACCCTTTTCTCCATCGGGTTGTTTTTCCTCAATGTAAGAGCTCAGCATTGCCCAATGAATTTAAGCATTCCCTCTATGAGACAAACTAGTTTTTTTCTACTGGACAGCATATTATGGGGACAGCCTATTAAGCCCCAAACCTCCCTTTCTGACCTCTGCTTGGAAAGAATTTGTAGTTTTTTTCCTAACATTTCAAACCCTCCAGTGCCACCTAGTGGGATGGGATTTTTCTCGTGAGAAACCTTGTCAGCCCTTTGCCCAAAACCTCTAGTTCCCTGATTCCTTTCCGTCTTATGTCCCTCTTTCAGTGATCAGGCCCATACCCTATTTGTAAGCAGAAAAACTCCCCTTTCAACAGCCGGGAGGAAGCCACCCTGGCAAGACAGATTTTAGCCTCAGTGTTATCCCCATCGGAGGGAGAACAGCCATTCAATTTTTACATTCTTTTGAGGCATCTGTTCTGTACACAGCTACATTGGCATCTAAGTGAGAAAGGGATCTTATGTTTAGAAAACAATCGGGCTGATTCTCTAGGAATTCATCACTTTGCCTGGGTGGTAGTAAGAGGATGTAAGGATAGAGTTAAGATGTCCCCTTCCTTAAAGGGTCTGGCCCAAATTCAACTACTGCACAATCTCTCCCAGGGTTCTAGGGAATCTCAGGAGCCTTATGGGCCAAGTAGGTCTAGGAAACCAGCAGGGCGGAGAGCTAGGGCCTTGTGCAGGTGAGCACAAGCTAGCTCCCCCGGATTCACAGGTGAAGGTCATACTTGGATCCATGGGCAGCACCTATAATGGTCACCAGGAACCTGAGGAAATGGGAGGCAAGAGGAGAAGGGGGCCCTTTCTATTTTTCTCTCTGCCCTTGGTCACTCCAGAAGGACAAAGGAGACTAAGGGATGCCTTTTCTCTCCTCTTTTTCTAGATGTGTAACAAATCATCTTCAGCCTATACTCCTCTCAAGTGCATTCTGAAACACTGGAACTCCTTTGACACTCAGACTCTGAAGAAAGAGCACCTCGTATTCTTTTGCACTCAGGCATGGCCATCTTACCAGCTGCAGGATGGGGAGGCCTGGCCTCCTGAGGGAAGTATTAATATTAATACCATTCAACAACTAGATGTTTTCTGCAGACAGGAGGACAAATGGTCCGAGGTTCCTTATGTGCAAGCCTTCTTTGCCTTGCGAGACAACCCAGGTCTTTGTCAGTGTTGTGGAATTGACCCTGCTCTCCTAACAGTTACCTCAGGCAAGTCCATAGATGATAATTCCCCAAAGTCTGAGAAACAAACCCCTAGGGAACACTCGGATGCAGTTCCTGGATGCCCCAATCCTTCCTGTCCCCCTTATCTGGAATCTCCAGCCACAACATCAACAACTCCAGTTCTACCCTCCCAACCCCCAACTTTACTGTTACCCCTACAGTAAATGCCTGATGGACGTGGTGGCACGAGGGTCCAAGTTCCCTTTTCATTACAGGACCTTGGGCAAATAAAGGGGCACCTGGGCAAGTTCTCTGATGACCTGATAGATATATAGTGGTTTTCCAAAACCTAACTCAGGTGTTTGACTTTACTTGGAGTGATGTTATTGTTGCTCTTAAACTCTAACTACTGCAGAGAAACAGGTAGCCCTGCAGACAGCAGAAAAATTCAGAGATGAACAACATGTCTTCTGTAGCCACTCAATAAGGAAAGAAGGTGAGAAAGAACCAGCATTCATATACCCAATAGGAAGGGAGGCAGTGCCCCTTGAACAACATAATTGGGACCCCAGTGGTACCTTAGATGAGTGGCAAAGAAAACATTTTCAAATGTGCTTATTAGAGTACTTACAGAGGACCAGAGCCAAGCTTCTTAATTACCCCAAACTCTCCATGATAGATCAAGAACTAGATGAAAATCCCTCAGCCTTTTTGGAACGGCTGAGAGAGGCTGTAGTGAAACACACTTCCCTGTCTCCTGTGAGGTATGTTTTTACCTCACATAAATAATTCAATTGAGGGACAGCTAATTTTGAAAGACAAGTTTATTACTCAGACAGCCCCTGATATCAGAAGGAAGCTCTAGAGAAACAGGCCATGGGACCAGATAGCACCTTAGAAAACCTCCTGAAGGTAGCCACCTCAGTCTTTTATAATAGGGACCAGGAGGAGGCCCAGGAGAAGGAGAGGAAACACAAGAAAAAGGCAGAGACTCTGGTGGCCACTTTGTATAAAACCCAGTATCCCCAAGGTGCACCTGCTAGTTGCTGCCAATGTGGCAAACCAGGGCACTTCAAAAGGGACTCCCAGGCAGCAAGAAGAAGCCACCTCAAGCCTGTCCAGTACACAGTGGGGACCACTGGAAGGCAGACTGTCCCGGGAGGCATAGGTCACTGAGTCCAGAGCCAGTCTCACAAATGGTCCAGCAGGACTGATGGGTCCTGGGGCTCAACTCCCTGGCTCCAGTGGCTCAGACTGCTGTTACTACCCAGGAGACCCAGGTGATTCTGGAGTTCGAAGGGAGGAAGGTAGACTTCTTTCTGGACACTGGAGCCAGTCTTCTGTTTTCCTCTCCAATTCAGACCTTCATTCCTCCCATAGCACAACCATGATGGGCATCTCAGGAAAGACTTTAACTTGATATTTTTCTCAACCTATTAGCTGCAGTTGGAGGGACCTACTGTTTACACAGGCCTTTTTAGTCATGCCTGAAAGTCCCACTCCTTTATTAGGTAGAGATATTCCAGCACGTATGGGGGCCACCATCTTTATGGCTCCAGGACAAACTGCCTCCCCTTAGTGGAAACCAGTATTAACCCAGAGGTTTGGGCAACTCAGGGAAGAAGTGGCCAGACTATAACCACTATACCAGTCTGGATCCACCTCAAGGATCCCACTTTTTTTCCTAACCAGAGACAATACACCCTGAAGCCAGAAAGTAGAAAAGGGCTAGAAGCCAGCATTGATAACCTAAAGGCACAAGGCCTCTTTAGGCCTTGCAGTAGCCTTTGAAACACCCCAATATTAGGGGTGCAGAAATCCAATGGGGAATGGAGACTAGTTCAAGACCTCTGCCTTATTAATGAGTCTGTCCATCCAGTAGATCCCAATCCCTATACTTTGCTAACTCAAATACCTGAGGGAACTAAATGGTTCACAGTTCTGGACCTAAAGGATGCCTTTCTCTGTATACCTTTATACCCTGACTCCCAATACTTGTTTGCCTTTGAAGACCCCTCCAATCAAACCACCCAGTTAACCTGGACTGTACTGCCTCCGGGATTTAGAGATAGCCCCCACCTATTTGGGCAAGTATTGTCAAGAGATCACTTTGAATTCTTCCATCCTCAGGTTAAAGTTTTACAATATGTAGATGACATTCTCCTCTGTGCCCTGACTGAGGAAGTTTCTTGAGAGGGCACTGAGGCTCTCCTTAATTTCCTAGCTGGAAAGGGATATAAGGCTTCAAAATCTAAGGCTCAGCTCTATCAGACTTTGATAAAGTACCTAGGTCTGGTCTTGTCAGAAGGGAAAAAGAACACTAGGTGAGGAGAGGATTAATCCCATTTCCTCCCTTCCTCTCCCCAGAACCCTCAAACAGCTGAGGGATGCTTGGGCATTATGGGTTTTTGTAGGTTTTGGATACCCAGGTATGATAAAATAGGTTGCCCTTTATATCACCTTATAAAAGAAATTCAAGTGGCTAAAACTCACTTCCTGACCTGGGAACCTGAAGGTCAAAAGGCCTTTAATCAGTTAAAACAAGCCTTGCTTAAAGCACCAGCCCCCAGTCTTTCCGTAGGGAAGACCTTTAATCTTTATGTATCATAAAGGAAAGGAATGGCCCTGGGAGGGAGTTTTAATTCAAGTTCAAGGCCCAGCTCAACAGCCAGTAGGTTACTTAAGTAGAGAGCTTGACTTGGAGGCTAAAGGATGGCCAGCTTGCCTCTGAGCAGTTGCAGTAGTGGCCCTGCTAGTCCCAGAGGCCACCAAGTTAACCCTGGGGAATAACCTGTTTATACCTCACATAAATAATGTGGCAGGCTTGCTGTCCTCTAAAGCAAGTCTCTGGCTAACAGACAGCTGCCTCCTCAAGTATCAGGCTTTGCTGCTAGAGGACTCTGCAGTGCAGTTAAAAACCTGTCCTTGCCTGATCCCAGACACTTTCCTCCCAGAGGAAACCGGAGAAACTGAACATAATTGTGAACAGACTGTTGTACAACCTATGCTGCTAGGGAGGATCTCAAAGAAATTCCCCTAGAAAATCCAGACCAGACCCACTTTATGGATGGGAGCTCTTTTGTAGAACAGGGAGTCTGTAAAGTGGGATATGCAGTAGTCACCCTAAATAACATTATTGAAAATGTGCCTCTCTCACCAGGCACAAGTGCTTAATCAGCTGAGCTGATCCCTTTCACAAGAGCAGTTGAACTAAGCAAAGGAAAGACAGCTAACATTTATACTGACTCCAAGTGTACCTTTCTAGTTCTCCTTGCCCATGCTGCCATCTGGAAGGAAAGGCACTTCCTCACCACTAATGGGTCTTCCATTAAATACCATCAAGACATCAACAGGCTATTATCCTCAGTGTTCCTCCCATGAGAATTCGTGGTCAGACATTGCAGAGGGCATCAGAAGGGGGTAGATGAAATAGCCAAAGGAAACAGGCTAGCAGACCGAAGAGCTAAGTCAGCAGTAAGAAGGCCCCCAAGGTCCCAATACACTTGAGACCCCTCTGATTTGGGAGGGCTACATAAGGGAAATAAAGCCTCAGTATTCCCCTACAGAGATAGAATGGGCCACCTCTCGAGGTATACTTTTCAACCCTCAGGATGGTTACAATCAGAAGATGGCAAAGTACGCCTGCCAGCCTCCAGCCAATGTAAGGTTCTTAAAATGCTCCACTGAGCCTTTCACTTAGGAAAGCATAAGACATCAATGCGTCCAAAGATTGTTCTCAGGAGAAAATCTACTAAAAATGGTCAAATAGGTTGTTAATGCTTGTGAAACCCTCTTAAAAATAATCCCTTTAACAGGTGGCTTCTTCCCCACCACACACAAATGATGGGAAGTTACTCAGGGGAGGACTGGCAGGTAGACTTCACCCATATGCCCAAAATAAATGGCATTCAATATCTTTTGGTGTGGGTGGACACCTTCATTAACTGGGTAGAGGCATTCCCATGCCGAACAGAAAAGGCCTCTGAGGTGGTGAGAATACTAATTAGTTAAATAATTCCTCGCTTTGGGCTCCCTAAGTACTTCCAAAGCAACAATGGCCTCTCATTTAAAGCAGCCTCTACCCAGTGGGGCCGAGTCTGCTAGGACTTTTTATTGGGTTTGGTAATACGTCACACCCTTTAGCCCCTACAGTATCAGCCATGTCCCATTTATACAAGACTAATTGCTGGGTCTGTCCTGAGCGGTTTGCTCAGTTCAGTAACACTAAGGAACCTTTTGATGACCTGGTATTTACTGTCTTAGGATTCCCTTTGTTAGCTTTACCTTTAGCCATTAAAGACTTGTCAGGCATAAATGGAACATGGTATGGGAACACTTTCAACTGAGTAACTAACTCCTCCCAGGAAAGCATTTCCTCCCTGGTGCCAGAAAACACTTTCCCCAAAGATAAGCTTCACACCCTCAGGCTAGGAAAAGTTGGCGGGGTAATAGCAAATGCCTCCTCCTGTTTTAAAAGCAGAGGAAAAGGACCATACCTGGGAGATCTCAAATATTGTAACACCATACTTGTAATTGCTGAAAGCTCGGAGGTTTGGAGAAAAAGACATAATAAGGATGATCTAAGACAATTGGAAGCCATATGGAGGGGAGGCTTTCAGAATTCAGCCTCTCCTCCTGGTTGGAAATCCTGCTGGGAATGGCATGGTAACCACCCTGACACATGGCACTATAATGTAAAAAACAACATATGGGCCTTCCCAGACATGCACCGTCATGGAATTCCAGACCCCCTGTATGATGCTTAGTAGTAGTGGCCTGCAAATCTGTGGGTGAACAGAACAGGAGACTTCTGGACTGACAGCCCCTGTTACAAGGGGGCATTATCTGAGATATTGGCCAGGACGTATTGTGTCCCTGGTCTTTTGAAACTCCATTTGTTGGCCAGGTGCAGTGGCTTATGCCTGTAATCCCAGCACTTTGGGAGGCTGAGGCGGGTAGATGATGAAGTCAGGAGTTCGAGACTAGCCTGGACAATATGGTGAAACCCCGCCTGTACTAATAATACAAAAAAAAAAAAAATAGCCAAGCGTGGTGGTGCACGCCTGTAGTCCCAGCTACTTGGGAGGCTGAGGCAGGAGAATCGCTTGAACCCGGGAGGCAGAGGTTGCAGTGAGCCGAGACTGTGTCACTGCACTCCAGCCTGGGCAATGGAGTAAGACTCCGTCTCAAAACAAACAAACAAACAAAACAACAACAAAAAACAAAAAACAAAAACTCAATTTATCAGGTGGACCCTTCTCATTTAGCATGTAAAATTCCAAATGGCATCGTGAGTGACTATCCTGAGTATGGATATCCCCATCCCAAAGATGTTCCTATTATATGCAAGAGGGGAAAGCTTCTAAGATATGAGAAAGATCTGCCTGTGTCTCTCACAAGCTACAACTTAGAACTGGCCCTTCAGGGGACAGGGCTTTATTTCCTTTGTGGCTCCTGGCTACACTTAATCCTCCCTGGGCACTGGAAGGGAACCTGCACTATCGTGGCAGTGGTTCCTGACCTGTTATCTTTAAATTCCACTGATATGGCAGCATCATCTGGGGACATCCCTAGCCAAGCCTCTTTTCTAGCGAGTGTGCTATCTCAGATGCACTGAACAAAGAGGTCTATCATTTCCATGCCCTCGTATGGAGACTTAACTGAAAGAGAAGATTGGGTAGGACCTGCACATGACAATCCTATCTTAGAAAAACCATGGGTAGGGGATTCTATAGCCAGAGGTCTATTCTGGTTTGCTGGTATTCCTCTCCTTGAAAGATCAGTACTTAATATTTCTATTATGATGCAACAAGGGTAGAAGCCAACAGTAGGAGCCATAGAAGCACAACAACAATCCATAAACTCTTTAGCCTCAGTAGTTACGTGAAATAGACAGGCCCTAGATATCCTTATGGCCAAAGTAGGGGGTACCTGTGCACTTTTAAAAAGAAGCATGTCACTTCTAGATCAACACCTCTAGTCAAGTAGAAGAGAATGTACAGATGCTTAAAGATCAAATTAGAACACTGACAGATTAAGTGTGGGCTCCAGTCCCAGCTGGCTACAATCCCTCCTGAATGGATTCCAGTCTTCTTTGTGGAACTAGTTAGTTAGCTCCTTTATTAGGCCCCCTTTTGCTCATGTGTTTTGTACTAATGTTTGGACTTTGTATATTCAATACTGTAACTGAAATTGTTTCCTCTCACTTAGAGGCTATTAAACTCCAAATGGTGCTGCAGATAGAACCACACATAGACATGCCATTCTTCCGGGGACCCTTAGGCCAATCTCAGGAGGAGCCCTAACTGCTGTAGCCCCAACGACGCCCCCTTCCAGCAGGAAGCAGCCAGGAGTGGTCATCGTCCACTTTCCCCAAGAGCAGTTGGGGTCTCCACTCCTGAAGCAGGGACTGAGAGAGGAGGAAGGAAGAAACCAGTCAGGCAGGCAGTTAGGGTGGGTCCTCAGTAAAATTCTTTCAAACAAAAGAACAGCTTGAAAAATCAAACTGCAGGCACAGATAAGAGAACTTGTACAGGGAGGCTTGCCTTAGACATGTCCACAGCTGCCTAGGTAAGAAAGACTACACAGGAGACTTGCCCAGAGATGCCCACAATGGAAAATTCCATCCCCTGAGACATGCGCAGTAAGGGGAACAAAGTCACATGAAGTAACTCAAGCTAAGGGCCTGTATGCACACAGGGAAGATAGGGTAGAACTACCAGAAATTCATGCTTTATGCAAATAAGATGCCCAGCACTCATCTATTTCTTACAAAAGCGTCTATTAAACTGTGAAATGGCAACACTCTTTTGGGTCCCCTCTTGGCACAGGGGAGCTTTCTTTTTTTACTTTTTAAACTTTTGCTCCAACCTCACCTTTGGGGTCCATGCTCCTTAATTTTCTTGGTTGTGAGACAACTTCAGGTGATACCTTGGGCAATGAGAGACTGCTACATTGTGGTGCATTGGTGAGACTGTAAAACTATCAGTTAATTGCTGATAACCCCAACATCAGCAATGATGCTTATGGAAAAAGAAAACAAATCCTTTATGATCAGCTGGATCCTGTAGTTGTTTGCAAAGATGACTCCAATCCTTCACCCTTCCCTGCATCCATGTCCATTGCTGTGTAACTTTGCAGTGCCTCCAACCATGTGACCTCTTTCTGCTAACATAAGGAGACAGCAGTGAAGGTGTGCCAGTTCCAAGTGTAAGCCCCAAGAAGCCTTGTGTGTCTTCATTTGCTTCCTTGTGTGCTTCTAATGATGTTGAGAGAAGGACAGGTCCAGATTAGCCTGCTGGAGGATGAGAGATGCTGGCTGCCACATCCTTGTTGCTCCAGTGGAGGCCAGGCTAGATTAAATGACAGCCACCTGACTCCATGTGAGCAAATCTGAGATCAGCAGAGCTGGCAAAGCCAACTCTCAAATACTTGGAAAATACTTTTAATATGTAAAACATTTTAAATATTAATTTTTATTAGTATACTAATATTTAAAATGTTTTTTAAAGTCACTGTTTTATACTGGCTTTGTTACACAGTGTAAGCTAAGTGCTACAACTCCTCAGGAAGCTGAGCTTTGACCAAAAGAAGTGTGGTAGCCACAGAGATGTGCCTCTGAGACCCCCTTTGAGAGGGAGCCTGTGTGAGGAGTGCAGTCAGCTGATGGGCTCCAGCTGCAGATCTCAGGGATCTGCTTCAGTATTCCAGCTGGTGCCATGCTCTCCCTGGACTGCTCCTGCCACTGACTGAGCAAGGCAGGAGCTCCGTGTTGGGAGCTGATGCTGGAATACTGAACTATATCCCGAGATCTCCAGCTGCTGATCTCGGGTATCTGGGGTGGCCAAGACTTTCTCAGAGTGTATATTAGGTGCTAGAATAACATCATTTTGTTTGATGTTATTTTGTTATCACATTGATGAAAAAAAAAATCAATTCCCAACCTAAGCCACTGTCTGTGTGGAGTTTGCATGTTCTGTGTGGGTTTTCATCAGGTACTCTGGTTTCCTCCCACACCGCAAAGATGAGCACTTTCAGTAAATTGGGGTGTCTAGGTGGTGCCAGAATGAGTGAGGGTGTGGGTGTGAGCATGCCCTACAGCTGGATACCATCCTCTCCAGGGTTGATGCCCACTTAATGCTCTGAGCCACTGGGATAGGCTCTGGCCACCCACAACTCTGAACTGGAATCATTGGGTGAGTAATTATTATTTGTTTTTAGTAATTTGTTTTTTGAGACAAAGTCTCACTCTGTCACCCAGGCCAGAGTGCAGTGGCACAATCTTGGCTTACTGCAACCTCCACCTCCTGGGCTCAAGCGATACTCCCGCCTCAGTTTCCTGAGTAGCTGGGACTACAGGCGCATGTCACCATGCCCAGCTAATTTTTTTTGGTGTTTTTGTAGAGATAAGGTCTCACTATGTTGTCCAGGCTGGTCTCAAACTCCTGAACTCAAGCTGTCCTCCTGCCTTGGGCTCCCAAAGTGCTAGGATTACAGGCATGAGCCACCATGCCTGGCCTAGTAATCATTTTGAAATGTATATGTAAACATTTATTTCAGTGTTAAATATTGAAGTGTTTGGTCTTTATTTAGAAGTTTGATGTTGTGTTTTATGACCAGAAATATGCTGTGAACTTAATTCTTTCTTATAGCAATTAGCCTATGGGAAAATTGGTTTTGTTCTACATTATTTTATTTAAAGTCATAGTTTCCAAGATCCTATCAACTCCATTAAGTGAGGACTTACTGTACTGTAGCCTGAGGCTCATCTTAGTCCTCCCTCATTCCCCCTGCCCCTCCTTCACAGCCTGCACTGTGGTCTGAGGCTTTCCCCCCTACAGCTTCTACCCTTTATCTTTCACGGGAACCACCCCTAATTACTCACTTGTACTTCTAACTCCATCTTGAAAGCGGCTTCCTGGAAGATCCAAACGGACACAAGGAGGGACTGAAGGATTAGAATGAGGGAAGTAACCCATTCTCTGCTTATTTGAGATGGGGAACCGAAGGACTTTGGCAGTTCCTACACAGAGACAGATAGCAGAGATGACAAGGTTTCTCAGAGAATGCGTGAGTAACTGGAATGGCTTTTCCTGATGACCCAGACAGCCTGCTCAAGAGCACACTGTTGCAGCCACCCTCCTTGGATGGAACTATGGAATGATTTTTATTCTTCTACTTCCCAGGTGAATGGGAAACCAAGGACACAGTCGGCATTTAACAAAAAGGAATGCATCTCAGTCAGAACTGTATTGCATTTGCTTCTCTCTGGATTACCCTGAAGTTACTCCTCTTCCCTCAATAATAATGGCATTATGAAAAAAATTGGAATTGATCAAATGAAGTAAAGAGTAAACAGAGGAAAGACTACCCAAAGTCTGGTTTGCTTCGATTGGGGGCTGATGATCTGGGGAGGAGGAGGTTGAGACATATTTGTGCTGCAAGGAACAATATCATTTCATGAAGGGGAGGTGCATGACTAACAAAAGGGTTAACTGGATCCTATAAGCTACAGACAGCTTCTAGGTAGTGCCAACCTGTGCTGCATACCTGAACATTGTTGCTTCCCCTACTGAAGGTAATAAGCTGTGGAGCTGCACAGGCATTTTGTATTACTCGTTTCACTCATTGGCCTTGGTGCCTGCCAGAAATTGAGGTCAGGGGAAAGGCAGAAGTTCACACTCCTGGACCCAGTTTGGCCAGTCCAGGCAGCCTGCTTTTCACATCACTCCAGAGTTGGACCTGCCCAGAGTGGAACTAGAATAGGGTGTGGGTAGCACCTGCTTCCCCTCTCATAGAGTCAGTGCCCTAGGTGGGTAGATCTGGCAGAGGGGCTGCCAATAACCCAGAATCCAGCACAACAAAAGACACTTCTGGCCCAGCTCTGACTAACCGCACTGTTCTTCCTTTCCCCAGCTTCTTTCAAGCTGGAATCAATCTGTTGTTCTTCAGACCTGAAGTCAACATGACTTTGATGAATGGAATTCATGTCTTCTTTCTAAAGTTATCTGGACACTTGGTACAACACAGAGTGTCTGATATCTGGGCCTGGGGAGACCTCAGAGGTCCTGGGGAGCCCAGAGACTTGTGGACTGTCAGGGCAGCTCTCCTGCTGTGAATGCAAGCTCCCTGGGAAAGTTCTCCCTAGAAAAAGTGTGGGGGAGGAGCTCAGGTGAAGGACAGAGCCTCCTGCCCGTGGAGAGAAAGTGGGCCCTGGAGAAGCTGTGTGAGTCCTCTCCAGCAGAAGGGCCAGAGGTGCACATTAGTGGGGCTCGGGTGGGTCTCATGGTGACATTGGCTGGAGATGCCGAATTCACAGGTGTTAGGCCTGGGCAGTTTCTAGTGTGCGAGTAGGCTAGTTTTTCTAGACTAGCACACAGGAAGAGGGTGGCCTGGCTTGCCTTCCCTCTGAAGCTCAGGACTGAGGCCCAGGACACATCTCACACCATTGATATGAGTTGGGGACAGATGGGCGGCAGATGTGCCCAGTCAGGCTGCATTGACACCTGACTGGCTGGAAGAAGAGCCTGGAAGGCAAAGAGTCCAGTCTTCCTGTAAGAAGGAAGAAGATGGAGGGCTCACCATGCACGTGGGCCAGAAAAAGTGCCAATGACTCCATAGGTGTTCTGGACATAATCTAGGCTGTCACAGAACAGCCAAGCTGCTGCCAGTTTCCAATCTGGGATCTCAGGGAGGCCCAGGGGCTTGCTGAGTTCCACCTTCCCTCTTTCCCCTGGTCTGGAGACAACTTTCTCCCTGTGGTGAATGTGACACTTAGAACAAGGTGCAGCCCTACTAAAAGCTGGAGCTTAGGTCACTGGGACTGTGTGCTAGGGGCAAGAGGGGGAGGGAAGAGCAGGGCTGTGGCATTAGACAGACTTTGGCTGAAATCTTGGACCTGCCTCCTACTAGCTGTGAGATCTTAGCAAATTACTTCCTGTTATAGGCTAAATGTCTGTGTCCCCCTAAAATGCACATGTTAAATCCTAATGCCCAAGGCGATGGTATTTGGAAGTGGGGCCTTTAGGAGGTGATGAGGGTGGAACCCTCAAGAATGGGATTAGTGCCCTTATGTAACAAGGCCCCAGAGAGCTCCCTCACACCTTCCACCATGTAAGGTTACAGGGGAAAGACAGGCCCTTCAGCAGACACTGAATCCACTGGCACCTTGATCTTGGACTTCCAAGCCTCCAGACTGTGAGTAATAAACGTCTATTGTTTATAAGCCACCCAGTCAATGGTATTTTGTTATAGAAGCCTGAATGGTCTAAGACACCACCCTTTCTGACCCTGTTTCCTCATCTACAAACTCAAAGAAGAACGGTGCTTCTCTCATAGTCCTGCTGAGCCACAGTGACACATGGTACTTCCCTTCTCCTTTTCAGGGGCCCTGGAGTCGAGACAGCTCTGCACATAGTGTGTGGACAGGCCAGACTGCTTCCTCTGCTGTCACATGATGACTAAGGGATGCAATCCTGGAGGCAGAATATCACAAACAAAATTATCACAGAAGTTCCTGCTGGGCTGAGTAGCGCTCAGGTGAACTTCTTTGTCCAGTTGAGGCCAGTGCCATAGAGAAAGGGTGCCCCCAGATGGAGGCAGCACCATCAGTGGGCAAGAACACCTTCGCAGAGGAGGGAGGCTTGGTCGAACTGCCTCTCTATGCCTGGAGCTTTCCAGCCCCTCCCTGGATTATGCCTTAAGGCTGGGGGTCTCCCTCAGAGTTGGTGGAAAACCTAGGACCAGTGGTCCTGATTTTCTCTGCTGAAGTAAGTCTTCTTTGTGGCCAGCAGGTGGCGCTAAGCCCTCAGTTCTGTGGGCTTCACACTCACCAGCAGCTTAAGGT
This sequence comes from Symphalangus syndactylus, assembly GCF_028878055.3. Taxonomy (NCBI): domain Eukaryota; kingdom Metazoa; phylum Chordata; class Mammalia; order Primates; family Hylobatidae; genus Symphalangus; species Symphalangus syndactylus. The sequence continues at coordinate 38,791,804 of NC_072428.2, read as the reverse complement.
CCCTGACGGGTGGAGGAAGGTTACTCTGGATGGGGCTCCAAGGATGGTACTGCCAGCAGGTCCTTATTAGTGAGTCTGGCCCTTCTCCTTGGCCTTAATGGCAGCCAAGCTGAGTCGCAAGAGCCAGCCTCCTAGAATGCTGGGCTGACTCTGAGTAGCTTTCACTCCTTCACCCGCAAAACCAGAAATGCGTCAGCTCTGCAAGGAAGGGAATCAGCGCTGGGGACTGCATGGGTGCCGGGAGAGGGCAGCTTAGAGCTCAGACCAGCAGCAGCAACTTCCTGGCCCCTTGGCCCTGCCTCTGGAGCCGCCTGAGACAGACCCTCACTGATGCACTGTCTGCAGGCCTCACACTGTAGCAATAACTCTGGCTTTTCGTCCTGTACGCCATCCATCCGTTATTCATTCATTCATTCATTTGTTAATTCATGTAGCACCTACTCCGTGTAAGCCAGCCACAGTGCTGAGTCACAGTCCCTGACCTCAGGAAGCCATGGACTTGGGGATGGGGAGACAGACCCCTAAACGTAGGCAAAAGGAGAATGCCCATAGCACAGCAGAGAGAAGGGACCTTCCATTTCCGGAGAAATCAGGGAAGGTTTTGAGGAGGCATCACTCGGCCTGGATTTTTATGGATTTCAACAGACAGAGATGAGGCCTGGGCAGTCCAGGCCAAGGGAATAACATAAGCAACGTCTGGGAGGTAGGAAGCTCAACATTATGTGCCAGCAGGGATAGGACAGCGAGGTACCCAGGGAAGTGGGTGGGCAAGTGCAGACTCCTGGCAAGAAAACAGTGGGCCATAAGGCCGGAGAGGCAGTCACAGCCTGAAATGGCTGGCTAAGAAGCTAGCCTTGACCCAGAGGTGATGGGGAACTACTGAAGGTATTTCATGGGTGGGGGTGGGGGGTGACCCACCCTTCTAAGACCACCCTGGAGCCTGCGTGGCAGATGGACTGCAGTGGGTGAGATGGAGACAAGGAGACCAGGTCACAGGCATTGCCACAGCCCCTAAAATCATGGTCTCAGCTAGGAGGGGGCACCGTGTGGAAAGAAAGACCTGGCAAAGAAACATGACCAAGGGCAAAATAAAAGCACTGTCTCTCTTTAACACTTGTTTGGCCGTTTCCTCATCATGTAGCTGATTCAGCAGCAATCACAATAGTTAACATTTATTGAGCACTTACTGTAGACCAGGCACTTCAGCATTTTACATATTTTTCATTTACTTCCAAAACAATTCTATGAGGTAGGTACTATTAGCATCCATGTTATAGATGAGGCAACTGAGACACAGAGAGGTTAAGTTACTTGACAAAATCATACAGCTAGAGCCAGGATTCGAACCCAGGCAGTTGGCTCGAGAATTAGTGCTCCAATTACTACACTAATGCCTGTGACACCTCTACCCCTCTCCTTGGACAGAGTCCAGGGCTGCAAAGCCTGGTGAGTTTCCCGAAGGCTGAGTTGGCCTGACAGGCTGACAGGGGCTGGGCCACCTGAGGCAGGAGGGGGGAAATTCCCTCTGAACTGGTGGAAGAGGTGCCAGCCTTCCGTCCCTCCCCTGGCCTCCCTGCTAGGGTCTATGGCACCTCTTGAAGGGGGTGGCAGCTGCCAGTCCCTGCCTCCCTTCCCACCAGCATGCTTGCTGCCTCCCCAGCAAGAAAAGCCCAGAGTTTAGGTCATGAGGGGGAGGCTTTATTGACAACGGAGAAGGCAGAGTTCTAGGCAAGTTCACACAACACTGCTCCAAGGGTCCAGGCGCGGGTCAAACCCGTCAGGACCAAGGGCCTCTTCACCTCAGGGACCTCACTCCCTCCCACCATCCTGAACCTTCCCACACCTTTTCCAGCAACCCAAAGACACCCACCCCTAAGCCACTCTCTGGACAAAGTGAGTGGCAGCCACTGTCGTGGAGCCAAGACCAGAGTTGGGTCTGAGGCCTAATCATGTGTGGTGGGCACAGTACCCCCTCTCCTCAGCCTCTGGGGACAGGCAGGAAGTAGGCAGGGGCAGCAGCCCCAGCCCACAGAGCCCTCTCTGCAGGAGGCCGATGTGGCAAAAGGCAGGAGCCCTGGCATCTCCTCCTCCCTGTGCCTGAGCGGGGCTCTACAAAGCCAAGCCTCCTCAGGTCACCTTCCCCTGCTTCCTCCCCTTCCAGCCCTGAAACTGGCCCTCGGAGGGGAGCCCTGTCAGCCCCAGGCTGTCCCTGCCAGTGTAGGCTCCACAGCACCAACTCTCCAGCGGGAACACGCTCTCTCATCAACTGCCCTCCCTGCTGGCCAGGCCCAGCCCTTAGCCGGGTGCTTTTTCAGGGACCAAGGAGAGCTGGGGCCTGACCACAGGCACTTCTTGGAGCCACAGAAGCAAAGCAGCAGCCCTCAGGGGATTGTTCCTCCCCAGGCACCAGCCCAGTGTGTGGCTGGTCAATCGTGGGGACCCAGGACTGGCTGGACGCACAGCTCTAGGGCCCAGCACCTCCCACAGCCTCTGCAGCCTTGGGCGGGGGAGAGGGGTGAGCCAGTCCTGAATTGGGTTGGGAGGAGCAGGGACAAAAATAACCCAGTACAGGTTCCTGCTGACACCAGAAATAGCATAGTGACAAGTGCCTTGTAACACCCTGGATGAGCAGCAGGCGGAGGCTGAGCTGAGGCTAGCCCAGCCTCACACCAGGCCCTGGCTGGGCTACATACCACACCACACGGTCCGTGTGTACACGCGTGTGGGGGGCCCGAGAGACCATGGCTCAGGACAGGGAATCTGGAGAGATGCTGAACTTGGGCTTGGCCCTGGCCATGGGCACGCTGCGCTTGCGCAGGGGCCCGCGGGCTGAGGCAAGGGTCAGAGCTTCCAGTAGGCTGCGGTCCTCATCAAGCTGGCGGGCCGTGCAGAGTGGTGTGGGCACTTTGATGGTGTTGCCAAACTTGGAGTAGTCCACAGAGTATCGTCCGTCCTCCTCAGCTACAATGGGCACAAAGCGCTGGCCCCACAGGATCTCATCAGCCAGGTAGGAGGTGCGGGCCTGGGTGGTGATGCCCGTGGTTTCCACCACACCTTCCAGGATGACGATGATCTCGAGGTCCTGGTGGTGGTGCAGGTCGCTGGGTGCCAGGTCGTAGAGTGGGCTGTTGGCATCGATGACATGGTAGATGATCAGTGGGGCCACCAGGAAGATGCTGTTGCCACCCACGCCGTTCTCCATGGGGATGTCCACCTGGTGGAGGGGCACCACCTCGCCCTCGGGGCTGGTGGTCTTGCGTACCACCTGCATGTGGATGGTGGCGCTGATGATCATGCTCTTGCGGAGGTCACCCACACGCAGCATGAAGCAGAGGCGGCCGTGGCGCAGGGCGATCACCGCATGCTTGCTGAAGATGAGGGTCTCGGCCCTGCGGTGGGCCTGGGCAGTCTTCATGAAGATGCAGCCAAGCATGATGGCGTTGATCATGAGCCCCACGATGTTCTGCACAATGAGGATCAGGATGGCCAGCGGGCACTCCTCAGTCACCATGCGCCCCCCAAACCCAATAGTCACTTGGACCTCAATGGAGAAAAGGAAGGCAGACGAAAAGGAGTGGATGCTGGTGACGCAGGGCTCAGCAGTGCCCTCGCTGGGGGCCAGGTCGCCATGGGCGAAGGCGATGAGCCACCAGGCCATGGCGAAGAGCAGCCAGCTGCACAGGAAGGACATGGTGAAGATGAGCAATGTGTGTGGCCACTTGAGGTCCACCAGCGTGGTGAACACATCCTGCAGGAAGCGGCCCTGCTCCCGAATGTTCTTGTGGGCCACGTTGCAGTTGCCTTTCTTGGACACAAAGCGGGCCCTCCGCTGGCGGGCACGGTACCTGGGCTCGGCAGGGTCCTCTGCCAGGCGTGTCAGTACGTACTCCTCGGGGATGATGCCCTTGCGGGACAGCATGGCTCCGGTGACCCCCAGGGAGGGGCTTCCCCCATCGGAGGCACCCCTTGGACGTGGCCTAGGGCCTCACTGCGGCGTCCTCTCGGTGGGCACCTTCTCACCCTGGGGCTGCACTCAGCCTGTGCTGGCCTCACTTCTGAGATAATTCCCCACCAGACTCTTCCTTACCTCCACCTGGGTCCCACTTCACTTCTTAATACCAGCCTCAGGCTGGGCGCAGTGGCTCACACCTGTAATCCCAGTACGTTGGGAGGCTGAGGAGGGCGGATCACTAGGTCAGGAGTTCGAGACCAGCCTGACCAACATGGTGAAACCCCCATCTCTACTAAAAATACAAAAGTTAGCCGGGCATGGTATTGCACGCCTGTAATCCCAGCTACTCAGGAGGCTGAGGCAGGAGAATCGCTTGAACCCGGGAGGTGGAGGTTGCAGTGAGCCGAGATCACGCCACTGCACTCCAGCCTGGGCGACAGAGCGAGACTCCGTCTCAAAAACAAAAAACAAAACAAAACAAAAAACCAGCCTCACCCTTGAGCCCGCATGCCTGTAGCCTAGGGATCCCCCAACCCTGCCGGCTCTCCACCTGGCCCTGGGTCCTCCCCCAGCTTCCCCCACCAGCTGACCACCCCTGGGCCTCCCGCTGAGAGCCCTTCTCCCCGCCCAGCCTGCCTTCTCAGCCCAGCTAAGAACTTAACACCTCCGGATCTCTCCCACTAACCGGACCTCACCCCCACCCCCAGGTCTCCCGCCTCACCTGTCTGGCCTTCGGGCTCCCAGGCTCCAGCTCAGGTCCTGGCCACCCCCGCCCCGTCTCCCCTCCAGGTGCGCCCCCTATGTCCTACTCCACCCCTCCCGGAGCGCCCCCGCCGCTCTCCGGATCCCCCTCCAGCTCTCGTCCTCTCTGTCTCCTTGGGATCCTGCGTTCTCCGGAGTCACCACCCCACCCGGCTCAACTCCGGCTCCCTGGCCCCGCGCGCGACCCGGCGGGGCTGACTCCGAGTCGCGGCCTCCCGGTCCCTGCCGCCCGCCCGCGCCGCGGCCCCCGCTCCGCGCCGGGTCCCGGCCCCGCCCGCCGCCGCCGCTGCACCTGCTCCTGCTCCTCACGCCACGGCCGTCGCCTCCCCGCCCCCTCCCGCCGCCCGGGCGCTCGTGGCTGGCCGTCCTCCCGTCTGTCTGTCCCTCCGTGGGTCCGCGGAGACCGACCTGGGCTAGGCAGGGGTCTAGGACCGCGGGAGAGGGGCCCACGAGGAGAGGAGCGGGGCCGGGGACCGCCAGGGGGAGCCCGACCAGCACCGGAGCGTAGGGGCGGGTCCAGAGCAAGCCCCCCCCCTCCCCGCCCCCACCCTCCACCTCCCTTCCCGGGACTCACAACCTGGCCTTCGGAGTTTTTCTGATCCGCGGGACCCAGAGGTTCCTCCTGCCCACGCTCTACGAAAGTGGGGGGCTGGGAGGGATCTGTGACCCGCCCTCCCAGTCTGGGGCCGCCGCCCTGTCGCCCTGGCTCCCCTCCCCCAATATCCCCATCCGTATTTGGGTCAGTTATCCGCCTGTCGGCCGCGCCGGGTTTGCAGGTTCCCCGGGAAAGCAGGCGCTGAGAGGCGGCGCCACCAATCCCAGGGCTGGGGGAAATTAGGCGGTCCGAGGACTTCTCAACCCGCAGCTTCTTCTCTTTGGGGGATGCTCTTAATCTTAGTCTTGAATCCTTTGGCAATCTGATGGAAGCTCAGACTCCCTCTCATTAAAAAAAAAAAAAAAAAAAGGCCTCGGCAGGAAAGGAGCACAGTTTAACACCTGCTACTGCTGTGGGGCAGCCTGGGCGGCTCCATCTTCTCAACCATTCCGGCCCTACTTTAAAGAAGGTTTGAGCCGAGGCCACTTGCTTTACACTTTCTCACACCTGTCACCTGACTTCTTCCACGTTAGGTCATGGGTGGTATTTAAGCCTGAGCAGTGTGTTAGGGCTGCTCGGGCACTGGGGGACCCAGGCTCTTGGTCCCGGCATGGTGGTGTTTCTGTTCAGGCACCAGCCTGAGGCTGCCCTGTGGCATGGACCCCGGTTCTCAGCTGGGAGGGAAAGCCTGCTAGATCTCTGTTGTTGGAACAGTAACGGCTTTACCCCTCTCCGTGGCTCAGATTCTTATGGAAGAACCCCTGACCATCTGTGGCCATTTTGTTGGAGTGGGGGCTTGAGACAGGGTCTGGAAAGGGCAGTGTGGCTGTGGGCCACAGTGGGGGCAAGATATGCATTTTAGATTGGATTTTCCTTTCTCTCCCTACCCACCTGCAGGCAGAGCGAACACTGCTACAAAGGATGGGTGTGATCATGGGCTATATTAACAAAGATGCAGTGTCTAGGAAGCGGAGGGTAAAATGAGATGAGCAGAGTGGGAAGCTCAAGGAGACAGGGTTACATGGGGAAATCTCTGAGGCAACTACAACTGTCCAGCCATCAGAAAAGGAAAGTCCCCCAGGGATTTGGGCACTATTGCAGACACACCTGGCCTTGAAGGAGGATGAACTAGTAGTTTTTCGTGGCCCAAAGGGTAGAACCAGGACACTAAGTGGAACAGAGGCAGGCTTTGGTTTCACATATGCAAGAGTCAGTTCTAATAACAATAACCAGAGATGAGCCACATCTGTGGGGTACCCAAGTCAAGTCGGGGGGCCATGAGGGATGTTATACAGGGATTTTGGGCCAGGATGACCTTGGGCGTCCCTGCAACACTTCACTGTGGGCCCAGCCCTGCCCCTGCTACTTCCCTTCACTCTGTCGAGGTGGGGTGGCTTTGGAGTAGTGGTAGGCATGTGGAGTTCTCTTTCAGTTCCCTGGCTCTGCTCCTGGGAGATCTCACAGTGGAGGAAGCTGCTGGGCCCCTGGGGAAATCTCAGAGCTGGAAAGGCTGGGTTCTGCCTTCCAGTGCGGCCGTGAGGCCTCACCTCCCTGCTGCTCACCCTTCTGAGAGGGTGAGTCTCCTACCTGAAAGGCTCAGCCTCCCCTTTTGCTCCATCCTGCACTTGCTTATAGTCATCTCCACCAAACACTGAACTTGTCAAGTCCCTTTCTTGCTCAAAACCCTTCTCCCTTTTTGTCCATGGGCATACCCCACACTCCCTGCCCTGGCATTCAGAGCTCTCTGATATGATGTCCTCCCTACTGCCCTAATCTCTCTCCCACCTCCCTGATCAACCAACACTCTTAACACACTTCCACCATCACTCCTTAGCTCCTGCAGTCCCTACCTGCCACTCCAGCCCTTTCTCTGACTTTCTGCCTATCCAATCCCTATCCCCCACAATGTTTAACTCAAATTTTGTCTTTTCCAGGCAGGCTGCCAGGCTTTATAGAGCTCTTCCTTTCCGAGCCTCTCTGGCTCCTGGAACATCCACAGGGGTCTGCACTGGACCTGCCTCCAATAACTGGTGGGCTTTTCTTATGTTGTCCCTCTATGATCCCCTTGCAGCCAAGAGGATGCAGGTTCAAGACTCTTAGGTCTGCACCCCAGGGCTTGGTGCAGCCAGTACTGCAGATGATATGCAAATGATCATAAAATGAGATGTAAATGAGCACCTGCCATTTCTTGGCCGAGGGCAGGTGTGCACTCTTGTTTCGTGATGCAGAGGAAGTCAGGACAGCTGCTGTTTTAGTCTTCCTGGTGTCTGGGCTCCAGCGTCTCCCAGACACCACCTGGCTGACCTGTGGCTCATGCACTGTGCTTTCTCTCTGAAGGACCACCCTTCTGCTTCTGAATGCCCCTGCTTGGGGGATGGAGATGGAGACATGATCCAGGCCTAGCCAGCCAGTATATGCCACCCCTCTGATCACAGTGGGGTGGGGATGGGAATGTGATCCAAGTTGATCCACTGAGATTTGCTCCCAAGCTTTTGCTGGAACTATTGGGAAGGAGTATCTGTTTTGCCTCTTGGGTTGCTTTGGGGCAGGATGTAAGCTGGACCTGCTAGTGGCCATCTGTCATAAGGAAAGGAGAGGAAAATGGAACCCAGAAAGGAAGACACATCCCAGATGGATGTCAAACACCTGGATCCAGCCATGCTTGAAGTGGTATACCTCTTAGCCTTGTCGGTCACATATTCAATAAATTCAGTTTCTGCTTAGGTTACTTTAAATTGGGTTCCTGTCATTTGCAATTGAAATAGTGTTAATCCAGATTTTAATTCAAGAATGAAAGTGAGAAAAAAGGAGACCAAGCTATATGGAGATCTGCTACCTTATCTGATAAGCTCATTGCAGAAATGCTATCACCCTTGCTATGGACATAATTGTGTCCTGCCAAATTCACAGGTTGAAGCCTAATCCTACAATGTAACTGTATTTGGAAATAGGGCCTGTGAGGAGATAATTACAGTTTAATGAGGTCATAGGGTGGGGCCCTAATCCAGTATGACTGGTGTCCTTTTAAGACAGAGAGAGAAAGCAGGGATGCATGTGCACAGAGCCAAAGGCCATGTGAGCATACAGCCAGAAGGCAGCCATCTGCAAGCCCAGGAGAGAGGCCTCAGGAGAAACCAAACCTGCCAACACCTTAATCCCAGACTTCAGCCTCCAGAACTGTGAGAAAAAAAGTCTGTTTTAAAGCCACCCAGTCTGTGATATGTTGTTGTGGCAGCCTGGATAATAGAGGCCTCATTTCACAGGTAAGGAAGCAGGCTTTTGCTCACACAGCTTCTGCCTGATGCCAAAGCCAGGCTGGTTCTACGGAACCCACCATCCACTGCCAGCCCCTGCCCACCAGACTCAGGGCCTCTAGTAGGAAATAATCAAATCTATTTATTTACAAGTGATTTACAGTTAGAAAGCCCAGGCAGGGGTATGGGCAGGGTCTGAGTGTGGGAATGGCACTTGGGCTCTGGCAGGTCACTTGTCTGCACGGACGAAGGAGGCGAAGACACTGTCCTTCCGGCTGAGCAGCTTCTCTGGCTTATCAAACTCAAGGATGGCACCCCGCTTCAGGACGATCACCAGGTCTGCACTCAGGATGGTGTGCACTCGATGCTGGGCAGGGCAGGAGGGGGCGGGTCAGGATGGTGGGAACACCACCCGCAGTGGGGGCCACAGCTGAGGGCGGCCCTCCTGCAGCTTGGAGGAGGAGGATGAGGCATGTGGCCGGAATGTCCTGTCACTGTGGGGACTGCACTTTCCTGGGGTGGATGTGACTACAAGCTCTCCATCTGCTAATACCACCCTTCTCTCCTCTCCAAGTCCCAACTCTACCCCACCTCCAGGCTTCAAGGCTCAGAGACCCTCCACAACCCCTCCCCCACTTCCTATGGAGAAGTAACCCCAGCCTAACATACAAGGCCTTGGGACAGGGGCAGAACTTGGAACCTGGAGAAGGAGAGGGGAGGTCTGAGGGAAGTACAGGGGCAAAACCCCCCACCCCAAATCCTGCAACCCAGGCTCCCTGCATGCTCTCCAGACCCCTTGCCCTGAACTGCCTGCTTCAAGGTTCTTTCTTGATTACTGGGACCAGGCAAACCCAGGGGCTGTGCACTGATGACAACCACAAGAGGCCAGTCCTGTCCCTGGGTGTCCCTCTGCACCCCATCAATGGGCCCCTTACCGCGATGGTGACCACAGTGCGGTCTGCGAAGGCTGTCATCACCACCTTTTGGAGGATGTTTTCCTGCCAAGTGGGGGCAACAGCTGTTGGCTCACCTGCCCAGTGGATGGGGTCTGGCCTGGCTTGGGGGATGTGGAGCCCAGGTTTGTGGCTCAGCTCCCATCTGACTCCGATCCTAGTCCCACCCCCACCCCACAGGACTGAACAGGTTCCCAGCACTCAGGGACTGGACTCAGCCTGTTGGGAGCTCAGCTCTGTGTGTATATGTAGGGTGTGGTTGTGGCTGTGTGTGTGCTGTTGTGGTAGGTGACAGTGTGAAGTCTGTGTGGGTCTGTGTGTGCAGCTTATGTGTGTGTTTGCGTAGTGTTTTTGTGTGTGTGTGTGTGTGTGTAACATTCCCTAAAACTAGACAGAGTCAGGGTCCCCCCAGCTCTTCATTTTCTGCGTGCGACACATAGCATTTGATGTTAAAGGCAACTTGAGCCTCAGGACTACTTCGTGCAAATTTCTCCCTAGCATCCCACTGAACCCTTTCCAAGACCACGGTCCCATGGAGGTGCCCAGGACCAACCGTGGCCATGTCAATGGAAGCCGTGGCCTCATCCATGATGAAGATGCTGGTCTTCCTCACAAAGGCCCGGGCCAGGCAGAACAGCTGCCTCTGTCCCTGGCTGAAATTCTCCCCGCCTTCTGTGATGATGGCATCTGAAAACAGCCAGGGGAGATGAAGTAGGACTGAGTTAATCTTGTGCTGTGAGTGGAGCAGATGGGATGGCTTGGGGGGCTGTTGGAAAATGTGTGTATGGGGGCAAATAGGTGGGTGTGTGTCCAAGAGCACAGGCGTGTGCAGGGCTGGTGCAACTGACACAACAATGTGGAGGCTGTCTGCAGGGACTGCAACGAGAAGGGCACCCCTGGAGGTGTGTGCTGCTGTGGCCCTGGGCAGTTCTGGGAGGGGGCGTGCACACTGAGTGGTGCACTGAGTGTGTATGTAGTGTGGGCCTTGGTAGGGTGATTCACTGAAACCAAGGCTTGGCCACCCCCAATGCTCCAGGAGCTGCGGCAAATATACCAAGGCTTTGCCAATCACCGGTGGCCTTGATGAGTGACCTGTGTCTATGATTGCCCAGTCCATCTTCTTCTTCCCTAAGGCAGAACTGGGCATGCAGGTGGATTGGGCAGGGCAGGGCTAAAGATGCCCCCATGGCATGGGGGACTTGCAATCTCTGTCTCACAAGGATCCCTGACTGTACCCGCTGTACCCTGCAGAAGGAGCCAGACCCTGAACTGACCAGTTGTGTGACCTGGGGCAAGACACCTGACCTCTCTGGGCCCTCGTATAGTGAGAAGTAGGACTAAATGGTCCTGCTGGGCTTCAAACTCCAAACTTGGGGCAAACCTGAGACACGGGCTTCTGTCTGCCATCCTTACAGGGTCCTTGAGCGCCCAACCAACCCAGCTGCATAGCCAGGAGTAGTTACCGAGGCCTCCTGGCAGTGCCTTCACCACCAGCTTCAGCTGGGCGATTTCCAGGGCCTCCCACAGCGTGCTATCTGAGCACTTCCTCTCAGGGTCCAGGTTAAATCTGGAAGTGGCACAGAAAACCCCAGTAGGGAGGGAGCAGGGTTCTGCCTGCATCCCCAGGGGGCAAAGAGGGCAGTGAGCGAGAGTGGACTGAGTTGGAGGTCTGGCTGGGAGAAGCACCGAGGTGGTGGCAGTGGGTGGGGGACAGCATCTTAGACCCATGGGTGGGGGATCCCCTTCCAGAGCCTGCCTGGGCCTGATGGGATGGAGAAGGGCATGAGCAGGAAACACCTCTGGGATCCTGGTCTCCCCCAACTCCCTCCTCTTTGTGCTCCAGATCTGATGGAACTGAGCCGGCCTGGGGCTGGGTGGGCCTGAGGGGTGGTGGGGCTCACCGGATGGTGCCGCTGAAGAGGACGGGGTCCTGCAGGATGATGGAGAGGCGTGAGCGCAGGGTGTGCAGCGGCAGTTTGGCGATGTCAATGCCATCGATGATGATGTGCCCTGCATGGGTCCCAATGAGGGTGCAGGGGAAGGTGGTGACTGCTGAGCCTCCTGTCATGTCTGACCACGTGCCAGGGCTGAGGCCTCATCTGGTGGCTGTGGGTACACATGGGGTGCCCGCCTTACAACTCACCTTCGAATGTGTCCACCATGCGGAAGAAGGCAAGAGAGAAGGAAGACTTCCCACTGCCTGTGCGGCCGCAGATCCCGATCTGGAAAGAGAGAAGCAGGCACAGCCGCTGGGGCTCTGGGGCTGCTGGGAGTAGCCTCTATGCTAGCTCTGGGTGTGTGTGCAGGTGTGGGAGGTCACAGGATTTCTTTTTGGCCTGGTTTTCTGACCAACTTCTCTTTGGGCACCATAGGTTTGGGCTTGTTTCCTGCAGTGGGTCCAGAGAGGGCTCACACAGGGACCGGCACGCAAGTGCCTTGGTGTGGGTCTGGGTGTGCAAGGTACTTGGCTGAAGGAGAGCTGGGGGGCACTGGTGTGTCTCTATGGGCATGGGTGTGGCAGGAGGACACAGGGGCAGCTGAGAGTGGCATGCAGGGATGTGTCTGTGTGCCCCGCCTTACAATGGAGCCACCTCTGATCCCACTGCTTCCTGGCACTTGGGTACCAACAGAAATTACAATACGGAGACAGAGATAGTGACATAGATGGATGAGAGAGGCAGGGACAGAGGTACATCCCAAGGTCAGAGAATGACATGGACAGCCACAACAAAGTGAGACAGAGACAAAGAGACAGAGGGGGAAACAAGAGGAGAGCTGGGCCAGGGCCATAGGCAGGGGCTCACTCCCAGTACAAGGGTGGCCTTGCTGTCTGCCCCCAGGTCCCCGCCCTGAAGCTCAGGGGCAGTGCCCTAGGGAAAGCCCCTGACCATTCACAGAGAGGGAGGCCCTGACAAAGCCCGTGTGAGCTGGGGGAGTCCAGAGTGTCGGTCTCCTTGGTGGATGAGTGAGAAGACAAGGCCTGAGGGCAGCACTGGGGGAAGGGAATAGACGGAGAGGAAAGATGGGCCCCCACAGGCCCAGGGCAGGGAGACCGCGATGTCTGAATAGTGAGAGGCCTCGGCCCTGGAGGGCCACGAGGTGACTGTGAAGCCATCCAGCTCCATGCATGCCCCATCCTCTGCTCACGCCTGTCCTGCAGCATTGGGTTGGGCCCGTACTCTGACCTTCTGTCCAGGGGAGATGAGGGCGTTGACGTGCTTCAGCACCGGCTTCAGAGAGCTGTCGTAGCGCACGCTCAGGTTCTGGATCTGGATCTTCCCTTGGTCCGGCCAGTTCTTTGGGATCAGCGATGGTGCTGGGGGCCGGGCTGGGCTCAGCCACCAGGCGTGGGACACAGCTAGTATCCGAAAGTGCCACCCCATCCCCAGGCTCCCTTGTGGCCCCCAACCCAGACACACTCCTCCTTGGACTCTTCCCCACCCCTCTCCCTGAGCCCCTCACCCAGAAGCCCCTCGTAGCTCTCTGCCTCGGTTTTCAGGAGCCCATGGATGCGCTTCACAGCCCCCAGCTGGAGCTCCATGTCTGCCAGGTTCCTCACCATCCAGTTGAGGTAGTTGGAGACCTGTGGGGAGCAAGCCAGTGGCGCACACTCCATGGTCGCTTAGTTCTGTCCTCAGCCACCAGAATGGCTCTTCTTAAGGCTGGAGAGAGGCCAGGGCCCCAGATCCCTTTTGCTGCCATCCACTGCCTGCTCAGAGCAGCCCTCCCTGGAGGCACGGGGAGGGTCAGTCATGTGGCTCCCCAACCTCCGCCTGTCTGGGGCCTGGGCCCTGGGGCCTGCCGGTCAGCCTTCCTGCCCACACTGTCCCTCTGGCATCAGATGCAAATGAACTTGGGGTAAGGCCTGGGGGTGTCTCATGTCTCCAGTGAGGAAGATGCTCCGGGAGTGCTGGCGTCTGACCCCTCCTCTGCCCTAGCCCACTGCCGCTCACCATCAGGGCGTAGGTGAGGCCCAGGCCCACCAGGCCAGCAGAGAGCTCCCTGTGCAGGGAGTTGGAGATGGAGGTCACCGCCGCAATGAGCACCACACACGCACCGATGTACTCCTGGGGAGGGAGAGGAGCTGGCCTGGGCGCTCAGGGGTTAGAGCTACAGGCCCCTGTTCCACCTCACTCCCTTTCGGGGCAGAGAGCAACTCAGCCAGGCCTCCACTCCAGCCCTGCAACTTACGCACACATCATCAGACACACACAAGGGCTGCAAAGTCTGGAGCCCCAGGAGCCAACATGTCCCACAAGCTCATGCTCCCCCACCCCCTAGCCCCTGCACACCCTTTAACACGCATGCCTCAGCTGGCCCTCCAACACACACAACGTGGGTATCATATGACCCACTGCAGATACACATTCACCACAACTATTCTTGCCACTGGCACACACCTCAGATACACAAGCCTCCAGGCAGTGATATGGGGAAAAGGAGTGCAGGCTAGACACTAGGAGGACCACCAGAGCTGGGGGAAGCAGGAAGGCTTGGTGTCCACACGATCTGGTATCCTATCCTCTCTTTCATCCCCAGGTCCCTGTGTGCTTTTGCTCTGGCTCCACCCTCCTATCAGAAGCCCTCTGCAGGGGCCAGGGTAGAGGGGAATAGCACTTGCCATTCGGACTTCCAGCCACCTGTTGGCAGCTGTGAGGAAGAGGGAAGCAATGTTGTTGGAGTCTGTGTATTCGAGAAGCTTCTGCTGGAACCGGGCCTCGTACCTGGAGGGAGGATGAGAAGCTCCTAAGGGAACAGTGTTGGTCCACATAGCTCCTAGGAGTCTCCCTACCTGCAGAGGGAGCCTCCAGGGCCTCTCCAGTCCCCAGACATGCCACCGTGGCCACTTCATGTAAGCTATCCCTCTCTGGAATGTCCACCCCGCTCCTTTCTGCTTATTCAAACCTGTCCAGAATCCCCACCTCCTCCAAACTCTTGTTTTCACCCCAAGACTCATTTCCTCTAGGTCTTTCCCATTATAATAAGGGGCACCTCCCTTTACCCAGTTTCTCACCCAGGAATCACCTGGATTCACATTCAGCCCCTTGGTAAGTCCTCTTATGTCTATCTCCAAGAGTCCTTGCCTCCCTCCCCCTCTATCCTGCTTCTCGCCCACCACAAACTCTCACCTGGACTACTGCATCAGCTTCCTGAATACATCTACCTGCTGTCTCCCTACAGTCCATGCTCCACACAGTGGCCGGCTTAATCTATCTAAATCGCAAACTGTGTCGTCTCCCCCACTGTTTAGAACATTAATGATCTCTGGCTGGATGCGGTGACTCACCCCTGTAATCCCAGCACTTTGGGAGGCTGAGGTGGACGGATCACCTGAGGTCAAGAGTTCAAGACCAGCCTGGCCAACATGGTGAAACTCTGTCTCTACTAATAATACAAAAATTAGCTGGGCGTGGTGGTGCACACCTGTAATCCCAGCTACTTGGGAGGCTGAGGCAGGAGAATCGCTTGAACCCGGGAGGTGGAGGTTGCAGTGAGCCAAGATCATCCTGCTGCACTCCAGCCTGGGTGACAGAGTAAGACTCTGCCTCAAAAAAAAAAAAAAAAAAAGAATATTAATGACCTTCCACTGCTTATAGGATGAAGAACCCCCTCCTGCCAACCTAATTCCTGCCACAAACACCCCACACACTATGCTGCAGCCACTTAGCCTCTTAAAAGCTCTGTGACAATACTAAAGTCTTCCCTACCCCAGGGCCTTTGCACACAATATTCCCTTTTCCTGGAAGGCTTTTGCCCTTTCTCTTCATAAGGCTGGCTCAACTCAACCTTCAGGCCTTACCTTAAATGCTGCCTCCTCAGAGAGGCTCTTCCTGGCCACTACCTTACTATAAAGTAGGTTTCCCCTAAGATTGTCTGCAACCTGCTTGCTCCACAGTATCTGCTTTACATGCATTTCTCTAGCTATTTATAATCATCTCCCTCAATAGACTGCAAATTCCATGAAGATGTTTTATTCACCAATGTACCCCAGCACCTGGCACTATCAATAAATATTTGTTGGATGAATACATGGCACTCCCCTGACCCTCTGAAATGGATGGAATCTCTCTGTACGGGGAACTCTGGAGGTTTCTTTCTCATCCTTAGGTCCTCATCATGTTTTCCCTGAGTTACTGCGCATGGACCTGCCTCCTCTCTCTGATCAGCTTGGGCTGCCGTCATCACTCTCCTCGGCTGCTTCCCTCAGACCTTGCTTACATAGGCCTGGCCCAGAGGAGATGCAGGAGCGCTTGTTTGATGATGGAGGAAGGAACAAAAGAAAAGCTGCCGCATCATCGCTGGTTTGATAGGACCAAACTCAGGGGACACGGAGGCACCCAAGACGTACCTTACCGGGCATTTGCTTTTCACCCTGGAAGGCGTTAGTTCAGCTTTGATTGTCTCTGGGTGGAGAGAGGGCACGTGTCTGAGGGGACTGAAGGGAGGCTCTGAGGTGGGAGAGAGCATGCTACTGCACACCCCCAGGGTGGAGATGTGTGGGAGGGTGACGTGTCTGCGGTGAGTGTGAAACCATGCCTGAAGGGTTTGAGTAAGTGCGTGTCAAAGATGTGTGTGCGTCAGGGCATGTGCGCATTATAGGAGTGTGAGGCGCTCAGCGTATGTGGGTCTCAGGACTGTGTGAGTTGGGCATCGGCAAGTGTGAGATGGGAGCTTCTGCCACAGGCGTGCGACAGTGTGTCTGAGGACTAGAAAAGAGCCCCAGCCTCGGAGCCATGTAAACCCAGGTTGGAGCCTGAACGTCACAACTTCCTGGCTGTGTATCAGGATTGAGACTCAGTTTTCTCAGGAAAAAAATGGGGAAGTGATAGTTCCTACATGAGCGAAAACAACCCCCGAGCCTGCCACTGAGCCCAGTGCTGGGCGCTCTTGAAACTCTTTTGGGAAAAAATAAGATCTCTTAGGAAAGCCCAGAAGGTCAGGCAAACCTGGGTTCCAAGCTCAGCGCCAGCCCCCACAGCCTGTGTGACCTTGGATTGATTACCCAGCCTCTCTGGGTCGCTTCTGCATCTGGAGAATGTGGCGACTCGTACCTACGTTATGCGGTTCTTGTGAGGATTAAATGTAATAATGCACATACAACACTTAGCACGGTGCCTGGTATGTAGCAAGTGGGCAATCAATAAATGCTAATAGCTCTCAACAGGCTGCTGGGTTAAAGCCAATGCATTAAACTTGTACGGGGTTGATTAAAAAGCCTTTCATTCAAATTTAAAAATCATTCACTGTGTCAGTAGGGTGTGGAAGACCTCACTGGGTAGCAGTGGCTCTGGCTGACCACAGGTTTGGCCTGAGCTGAGGCTGCTTACAGGAAGCTGGGATCTGCACACAAGGGGCTCTGGCCCACTCTAGAAGAGTCACCATCTCTCTACCCCAGGGCCCTCTGAGACACCAATTTAGAGAGGGAAATCACCAAAACTTAGAGGCAAGGCTAGGCTCAGTAATGTCGAGGGACCTGGAAGTTGAAGGAACAGGAGAAGTTCAGGCTTGAGAAGAGGAGGCTGGGAGGAGACTCGAGTCGTAATCCAGTCCTCAGGGAGCTTCTTTGTGGAAGACACAGCACAGGCTTGTCCAGGAGCAAGGGATGTCCAGGGAGCAGCGCCAAGGCCAGGGCAGAGCTTTGCTCTGCTCTTCTTTACTTAGACAAGATCCCTAAGAGGTGGATTTCCACTGGCCCTAGGTGCTCCAGGGAGTGGGCACAGGGGCCTGGGTACGTCTCCAGGGCCGAAGCTGGACTTCAGGGGTTGGGGGAGGAGATGTAAGCCTCTCTGGGCCCTTGGCTGATCCTTGTGCCCTGTGGTTACTCCTGGACACAGTGCTTGGTGTCTCATGGTTACTGTCACACTTCGTGCAGCTGTGCCACCCTAAAAATAACCCATTATCACTCTCTGGGTGAAGATGAGAAAAGAACCCGACTGTGTGTGTCAGGGGTCTCTGGCCTGCCTGCCTGGAAGAGAGATGCCTCTGGAGATCAGACAGACTTTTGGGGAGTGGGGAACAACAGCTTCCTTCACTCGCCAGGCAGCCTCAGATGCTCCTGTCCACCCCAACATCATCACTCAGGGTAGTGAGATGATGGCAGGGACACTGAAGTTTTCAGGAATTCCTCAGCCTGGTGAACTCCTGGCCCTCCTTTGAGTCCTAGTTCTGATGACACCTCCGGTACAAAAACCTTCCCTGACTGTCTCTCTTCTATGCTCCCACAGCCCTTGAATCCGCTTTTTTCGGAGTACTTGTCACATGGGTTTATCCTGGCCTGCTCAAAGTCTGGGCTGTAAATGCCTGCAGGGCAGTGGCTTATTTGACTCATCTTTTTAGTGCCTGGCATGGGGCTTAGCACATGGTCGGGGCTTAGTAAACGTTTGTTGCATGAACAAATAGGTTCAAGTCTGGGCTTTGTGGCACCTTACGCAGAGAGGGTAGAGAACGTCTCTACGCCTCGGTTTCCTTATCTGTGCAATGGCAATGACCATTCTCAGCACCGAGGGTTGCAGTGCAGAATGAGTGGGATTGCCCTGTACAGTACTCAGCATAGTGTTTGGCACACAGGGGCTCCTTAATAAAAGAAGGGTGGCCCGCACCTAAGGCCTTTTCTAGAATTGATACATGAAGACTTGTCCCAGCTTTGTTTCTTTTCATGCTCTGCCTCACAGAGGCCCTGGGCTTGTCTACAGAGCTGGAATTTTCCTCTCTAGAACATTCAGTGGGAGCCCACCTGGCCTGTCCCTGCTGGTGGATATCCCTTGGGCCTTGGGGCCTGAGGCAGCTTGAGAGAGAACGTGTCCTTGGCCTTCCCAAGTGGAGTCCTGAGAATCAAATCTCATGGCCTGTGCCCCCTGGCCCCACCCCTGTTCCACTCCTACCTTGGGGGAATGTGGACTCGTACCTGAAGGCCCGGATGGTGGTGAGCCCTTCCACGGTTTCGGCAAAGTGTGAGAGAAGTGGAAGCTGGGTGGTGTCATCTAGCTGCTGCAGGTCTCTGTGGCGGGGAACAGAGTGGAATAGTTAAGAGGGCAGGCTCAGGGTTCGGCCTGGGCCTGAAACCTAGCTCCACCTGCTACCACTGTGTGGGTGAATGGCCTCACCTCTCTAGGCCTCAGCTTCTTACCCCGTGAAGGGAAGACAATGCCACCAGCCTACTGAGCTTTTGTGAGCACTGAATGAGATCGTTTATGTACAATGCTTAGACACAGCCTGACGTGGGGCAGTTACTGCTGTCCTGGGCATTGTCCACCCCAGGTCACCATCTGTCCCTGTACTTCTGCTGCACAGCCTGGAGGTGAGCTAAGGCTGGGCAGGTAGTGTTAGTTCCATTTTACAGGTGAACAATCTGAACCTTGAAACAGCTGGCCAAAGGAACAGAAGACCAAACTCGAAGCGTTCAACCCGGTCTTCCGCTTACCCCATCAAGGATCTCTTCAGACCCTGGCCAGTGATGTGCTGAAATGATAGGCTTCATCTCGGGGTAAGGCCAGAGGTTTCCATGGCAACAGAATTGCCTCCTGCTCCCCAAAGCTGCACCTTGACAAGCACATCAGTGCCAGGGAGGTCAGTTTGGGATGCAGGAAGTTGATTTGCCTGATAAACCATTTCCAGGGTCAGACTGGGTGCCAGAGAGACTGGGCTATTTCTTTGGCAGAAGAAATGAACTTTGCAGAACAGCTTGTGCAGCACTTTGAATTTTGTGAGTGTCAAAAAGCTATGTTGCTTGTGTGGGTGTCGGGCCATTCTGGATCATCCAAGCAAAAAGCTATTTATACAAATGTTGATCCTTTGGGGCAGGTAATTGTAGCCAAAATGCATCTAAATTTTATTATTGCTAATAAGTATCTTGACTCTAGTTTCTAGCCAACTATGCGCACTTGGGAAAGGTACTTAACCTTTCTGACCACAACCTGCAGTCAGAAATATATTTTATCTCACAAATCAGTACTCACACACCTACATGACCAAAACAAAGGTTTCAAGAGCAAAGCTTGCTTTACTCTATGAATACAGTCTGATATTTTCTGTTCTATTTCATTTTTTTAAAAATGCTGGTTGTGGCCGGGCGCGGTGGCTCACGCTTGTAATCCCAGCACTTTGGGAGGCCAAGGCAGGCGGATCACGAGGTCAGGAGATCGAGACCATGGTGAAACCCCGTCTCTACTAAAAAATACAAAAAATTAGCCGGGCGTGGTGGCGGGTGCCTGTAGTCCCAGCTACTCGGAGAGGCTGAGGCAGGAGAATGGCGTGAACCCGGAACCCGGGAGGCGGAGCTTGCAGTGAGCCGAGATTGCGCCACTGCACTCCAGCCTGGGCGACAGAGCGAGACTCTGTCTCAAAAAAAAAAAAAAAAAAAAAAAAAAATAATTGCTGGTTGTGATCCATGATATTGATTTCATGACCCACTGATGGGCTGTAATTGGCAGTTTGAGAAACACTGGCCTAGACGTTCTTTAAATTTTTTCCTACAATCCTTTGAATCTATGAGTTTAGCAGAATCACTCCCAGAAAGAACTCCCTAGAGAACATTCTTAGAAAATTTTGAGGAGGAAACAGGTGTGCATGGATCCAAAGCTCATGAGGGCAAATGTGATCCATGAGAATGGCTGTGAGAGGCTCCCTCAAGTCAAGGCTTACAGCTACACTCTGGACTCCTGTGGGCTGGGAGATGTTATCAGAGCACTGCTTGAATCAGGTGCCCTCCGATTTCGTGCATCAGCAATCAGCCTGACCACTAGAATGATGCAACCCTCCTGGGAAGCATGTTGGCAAAATGAATGAAGGGCATAAAATGTGCATTTATCATGACCTAGCAATTCCAGTCCTGACCATATCTTCCAAGGAAATAATTCAGATGTCGACTTCAGTGTGTGCGTGTGTTGGCAGACTATTATATTAGGGTGGTGGAATAAGATGTGGATATTTCTATTTCCTTCATTTCTGTTTTTTGTTTTTATTTTTTGGAGGGGACATGACCCTACTACTTTTATAACGATGAGTCTAGCAAGTATACCAAACTGCACATTGCAAAGCACCTCCCACCCCTCACCCCTGAGGCCATCACCTGGACGCCACCCGGAAGTACTTCTGGATGAAGTAGCACACGATGGCCAGGGGCAAGAGGGCCACGAGGAACACGGGTGTGACATAGGAGATGACGGCCAGGGCTGAGACACAGAGCAGGGTGGAGCGGCTCAGGCATTCCAGCGTGGATGGGATGTGCTGAGGGAGATGAGGGGGAGAGAGTGAGGTGAATTTTAGTTTTGACCGTGTTTAGAGTGCTACTGGCCGCCATGTTTTGCTCTCACTTTATTTTTTGATCCTTTATTTTTTTGAGACTGAGTCTCACTGTTGCCCAGACTAGAGTGCAGCAGCGTAATCTCGGCTCATGGCAGCCTCTGCCTCTCGGGTTCAAATGATTCTCCTGCCTCAGCTTCCCAAGTAGTTGGGATTACAGGCACCTGCCACAACACCTGGCTAATTTTTGTATTTTTAATAGAGAAGGGGTTTCATCATGTTGGCCATCAGGCTGGTCTTGAACACCTGGCCTCAAGTGATCCAACTGCCTCCGCCTCCCAAAGTGCTGGGGTTACAGAAGTGAGCCACTGAGCCCAGCCTTTCTCTCACTTTATTATAGGCACATATGTCATCTCTCCAGCTACAAGGTAAACTCCCTGAGGTAGGAGCCAAGATTTTGTTTTCACACCAGGCTGAATCAAAATGAATATTCTCCATACAATCAGCCACCTTGGTTCAGAATATGCTGGAACTTTACTAGAGAAAGCCAGTGGGATCTCAGGTGGAAGCTAAAGGGATCTGGTTTCCCTCAGCCTTACTATGAGGCTCCCACCAGGGAGGCCCCAGCCCTGAGGCAGCATTATAATCGGATCGGGGACACTGGCTTCCTCCCAGAGGGCTGTGATCACCTGACTTGGGGAACCCAGCCTCAGACAGGAGAAGCCCCCAGGGGTCCGAGTTGTCTCTGGATGGGGGGAAAGTGTGGCACGGTCCTCTGTACCTGGTCGATGGTGTTACAGTCGGATGAAAATCTGTTCAGGATGCTCCCAAGGGGCGTGGTCTCAAAAAACCTAAGAGGCAGCCAGAGGAAGAGTTACTCATTTGTCCATTGATTTACTTCCTGTTTACTGAATGAGATAGTTACTTATTTCATGTAAGTGTCTCTGGAGTCATTCATGGGTCTGGCATCCTCTGCCAATTTGTAGACATCTGGCCTGTATCCCGTGAATTCCTGCAGCTGCCCAAAGGGGCGCTGGCCTTTCGTTAGCCTTTCAGTTTCTCAAGCCCATCTGACCACTGCCGCCTTTCTCAGCTGCCGGCTCGGCCTGACTCAGCAGCTGTCCTCCTGGGACACAGAGTCCTCTCCAGAGGGACAACCTGCCAAGAGGAACAGGGCCCTGGGGACAGCCTGCCGGCTGGCTGACCCAGAGTCAGCCCAACCCCAACCGGGGAGTTTCAGAACTACAGAGCTGGGGCAAATAGACAGGAAATAAACTTGGAGGCCATATCTGTGGGCCACAGAAAACTCATGAGGCTGGAAAGTAAAAAGTGCAGTTAGATAGTGAAGTCTAGCCTCGACAAGGGGCCAGAAAACCTGTTTGCCTGTTGTGTTTTTAAACCAAGGTAGCCTACCAATTGGGCAGGGACAACTTCAAACCTCTTTGACATCAAGTGGCCTTTGAGATTTTTATCCATCCCATTATAGGAAATTATTAATAGAACAGCTACCTGTTCCCGCAGTGTCAAAACCTGAGGCTGACTGAGGGAGAGAGAGGGAGGGGAGGGCAAGGAGCTGAACTCATGGGTGGGGATGGGGAAATTACACCTGCTTAGGGAGGAGAAACCAATCTTCACTTGGACGTGCAGACGCTCACTTTAAAGGGCCATGGTGACAATTAGATGAGCTAACCACACACAATGCCTATCACAGTATCTGGCTGAGTAAATGCCAGTTTCTCCCTGCTTCTTGCACAAGGAGGGCACTTTTACACACACTGTCTCCTTGAGTCACCCCTACAAGCTTGTGACAAGTTGTATATCCCCATTTTATAGATGGGAAGACTAAGGCTCAGAGAACAGTGACTTGCTCACAGCCCCAGCCTGGCCAGGGGAGACGGGTACCTCATGGGGGCTAGGATGATCCGGTTTAGCAGGCTGCGATGCAGTCTCTTGGCCACCTTCAGCCCTGTCCACTCCACAGTGACAGACGTGACGAGGCACAGCACAATGCCCAGGCTGCAGAGCACCGTGAACACCATGGCGTAGACAGTCTGGTCGAGGGTGCACTCCTTCACAGGCAGAGAGTGAGCTGGAGTCCCGGGGTGCCCATGGGCTCAGCCCTTCCCCCATCCCCACTCCCAGCCTCTGCCACGGGCCACCGGTCACACCTGGCTGAGGGAGCAGTTCCTGACTGCAGGGGTCAGGGTCAGGGCGCTGTCGGTCCACTTGGCCAGCCAGTAGTCGATGGCCACCAGGACCATGTGCTTGAGCAGCTGTGAGAAGACCAACAGTGACAGGAGCAGGATGCCGGCGGAGGACAGGTACTTGGCGCAGGCTCGCCATGGGATCTCAGCACGCTGGTGCAGCACGGACGACAGGTTGTCATCCTCCTCGCTCTCAGCTGCCTCCTCTGCAGGCCGGAAGAACCCACTCTGTGGCTACACATTTCCATCCCTCTGAGGGTGAATCAGGGGGCATTTTATCCCCACTTACTGAGGGGACAACGGGGGCACACAGAGGGAAGCCATTTAATCAAAGGCACACTACTGCACCACACCCAGAACCCCAAACCTTAGCCTCTCTGTGGCTGATCAGACCTCAGGCCATAATTACACTCCCAGTCCCATTGCCTGTACCTTCCTCCTCTTCCTCATCCTGCAGAAGTCCATCCCTCGAGGACATGGCACGAGATAGGCCCGGGGGTGGCTCTGTGGCTTTTCTCTCTGTGACAGTCTCCTAAAAGACAGATGTGGCCTGGGCAATGTCTTCAGGGTATATGGTTGGTGGGGGAAGGGGAAGTTAAGGAGTAACTACTCTGGTGATGACCAGTGTCAGGTTTCCACGTTGTCCCTGCCTGAGGGAGGGGCAGACAGACACACATTCATCTTGCCAGGATTTAATCCTTCCCCTTCATCAGATAATAGCACCCCCATATCCCTGTGAGGAACCACTCTTCCCCTATTTTTAGTCTCTGTGATTCAGGTGGATCTGGCTCCCAAAGTGGCACATGACCCAGGACAGGCCAATCCTCACATTCCACATCCCTGGCCACAGTGATTTGTTCAGGGGTGGGCACATGACCAAACTGGACCAATGAGACTCAGCCCTGGGACTTTTGATGAACTATGGCGAAAGAGGCACTTTTTTTCTGGCAGAGTTGTTGAGCTGGGAGAATGTAAACCTAAGACTGCTGGTGGCCCTCACTGATACCATGAGAATGGAGCCAATTTGAGGGGAGCTGAGCCAGTTTGAGGGGAGCAGAGCCAAGAGATGGGAGAAAGAGATTTCTGATGACACTGACTACCTGGATCCAGCACACTTAAAGCTATGACACACCTGGACTTTTTGGTTTCATGGGTCAATAAATCCTTAACTCCCTCTTATTTTCTTTGCTTAGTTTTCTTTGCCAGTTTGAGTTGATTTTCTGAAACTTTGCAACTAATTGGTATCTGACTACCTCAGGATAAGGCAAAGATGCCCACCTGATTCTGCCCTGGGCATCTGGCACAGGTACTGTCTCTCCTCTGGTAGGAGCCAGTTCATGCCCAACTCCCACATCTGCCCTTTAGGGGGCTTCCTGGGGCAGTAAGGACAGGAAGACCTTTATGAGTTCAGGTTCTAGCAGAACCTTTGCATCCAGGGGTGGCTGCTTGGCCACCCCTGGATATACCCACCTTCTCCAGCTCTTGGTCCTGTCGGTTCATGAGGGTCTTCCAGTGCTCAAAGAGCTGGCACTCAGACCTCTGGAAGTCCTTGAGGGTACCCTCCCTCTGGATGGTGCCATCCTTCATGGCAATGATCTGGAAGGCAGCAACACACCTAGTTTGGGGGCTGGCTGGGGAGGAGTGGTGGTCACATCCCTCAATTGTGGAGTCTGAGATGGAGGTGGACACATCCCTTTCCTCACTACAAATGGCCTCCAGCTCATCTACTGCAAGTGGGCTGGTATTGATAACCTACCCCCACCAACATACTCCTAGGACCTAGAGTTCGGTACATCTGAGGGGCAATTCTCAATGGCTGGGTTTGCAGAGCAAATTAGTGCATCCTGCTCAAGCTGGCTGGTTACCCACAAGGACTCCACCCATGGCAGCGGCCATGATACACTAAGTGGGCTCATTGTACACTACCCTTAGCTCCTTTTGACGGTGGGTCTGGCAGCCTCCATGAGGGCTTAGCAAAGCACCTGCTGGTCTAAGTGTGTGTGGCCATGCCTCTTTGGAATCAATAAATCTTTTTTTTTTTTTTTTTTTTTTTAGAGACAGGGTCTCACTCTGTTGCCTAGGCTGGGGTGCGATGGCACCATCTCAGCTCACTGCAATCTCTGCTTCCTGGCTCAAGCCATCCTCCTGCCTCAGCCTCCTGAGTAGCTGGGACCACAGGTGCAGGCCAGCATACCTGGCTAATTTTTTGATTTTTTTTTTTTTTTTATAGAGATAAGGTTTCACCATGTTGCCCCAAGCTGGTCTCGAACTCCTGGGCTCAAGCAATCCACCCGCCTTGGCCTCCCAAGGTGCTGGGATTACAGGCATGAGCCACTGCACCTGGCTCAATAAAACTTTTTATCTGGAACACTCGATGACACCATCACATAGACCTGCCATTAATTCAGACACCCACCCCTGCTGCCCTCACCCCCTCCCACCCTATGTTGGGGTTCAAGGGGCTTGAGAGTCCTGGTCACTGACTCCTCAAGGAACCCAGAACTTCTGTGTTCCTCAGGATTGTCCTGAACTACAAGGTATTGCCAAGGTCACTACAGAAACTCAGAAACAAACCTTTTGTATCTGTATATATATTTAAATCTTTGGGTCTTTGGGTCTTATCTTTGGGCCTTTTCTCTTTGGGTGATTTTCTTTGGGTCTTTTTTATGCTGGAGGGGGTCTCATCATACATGGAAGGAAGATTTATTTTGGGGAAAATAAGTAGAGCCATTTGGCACCGGCCTGAAGCTTAGAGAGGGCCTCCATTTTGGCTGTCGTTGGTAGAGGAGAATTTATATAGGAGTAGGCAGGACCTAGAGTTCAAAAGTCACATGATCTCCATCTTAAAAATTAGGTGCTTTCTAATAAATCAAAAAGTAATTATTTTCTACCTATTGAAGAGTGTGGGAATTTAGTTAATAAGGGGTTTCACAACATTGGGCTCTACTGATAATACTGAAGTTTCTTTCTTTCTTTATTTCCTTTTTCAAATTTTCAGAGACAAGGCTGCAGTGGAGTGCAGTGGCATGATCATGGTTCACAGAAGCCTTAAACTTCTGGGCTCAAGTGATCCTCTTGTCTTGACCTCCCAAAGTGCTGGGATTACAGGTGTGAGCCACTGCACCCAGCCTGAAGTTTCTATTACTACTGCTATTGTTTGGTTCCATATTTCCCATATGATTCCCGGGGTGGGTGGTCATAGGGTGGGAAGATGGCTTTTCCATCCAAATGGGCACTCCCCATGACTGGGGGGATGGGTCATCAAAAGGGCAGGAATCAGAAGGTGAGAAGTGAGCACTTGATTATTCCTGAGACTTCTTGGTGCCAGCCTTGAGTGTACCAAGGGGGGCCCAGGCCAGGATGGGGAGTGTCTGTGGGTCTAGGTGATACCGAACCCCTGGCCTGTATAGGGTCTCCCTGAAATACCCAGCATGCATAAAGCCATCCAGTGCTGGTCTCTTATGCTTTGTGGCCCTCAGCAGTTGCTACCAAGACAACAGATTGGTTCCCGCCAAGATGCCTGACAGCCTCCCCAGCCCTGCACCCTATAGCCTGACCCCTTTGTTCCCCCTCACCCAGTCTGCATGGGGCAGGTACTGTAGCTTGTGGGTCACTAGGACCACTGTCCTCTTGTCGTCCCGGAGCAGCTCAAGGATGCCGGCCTGCATTAAGTGGTCACTCAGATGGATATCCAGAGCTGAGAAGGGGTCATCCTGGGCAGAAGGGAGAGGAGGATAGAGGGTAGGGAAAGGCATGGCGGGGAGGGGTGACAATGAGTATAAAACCCATTAGAGTTCTATCAACTCTGGTCTAGGGACTGAAGCTAGTTAGCTGTGTGGCTTTGGACAACTCACCCAACCTCTCTGGGCCTTGGTTACCTCATCTTAAAATGGGGCAGTTGTCAGATATCACTCTCAAACAGATCTAATCACTTCACTGCCTGACTCCTGGACCTTCAACGGCTTCCCATCATCTCTAAAGTCAAACCCTGTGGGCTGGTGTTCCAGGTGCTCTATAACGTCTCGCTTTCCCTTCTAGACTCATGCTTCATCTGTGTTTTCCCAGTACTCTGCATTCCAGGTTCCTAGGAAGCCTGCCGTCTGGGCCTTCTCCTGAGCTGTTCCTCTGCCTGGAGCCCTGTTCTGCCTTTTGTCTGCCTGGTGAACTCCTACCCATCCTTCGTTCACCTAAGCACCAGTTCCTCCAGCATCCTGTCCTGACCCCCACGCCTACCCTTCCTTCCTCCCTATTCCCGTGACACTGGCGCAAAGCCAGATCTGATCATTGTTTGTCCATTCCTGATTATGGCACTCCCGAGAACTGAGACTTCTTGTGCCTGTGCCTGGCACAGAGTAGACGCTTCATAAACGTTTGCTGAAATAAAATGTCCACCTCACTTTTCTCTAGCAGGGTTGTTTAAATCTCATGAGAGATCGCGAATGCACCAATGCTTTGTAAAATGCTGTGCGTGTGTCAGACAGTAATGGAGACTATGAATCTTCCCACTATGAAGTGTCTTTAGTAAAGGAGTGCTTGTGCGTGTGGTGTAGGGAGAGGGGAGGGAGTAAAGCTGGAATCAGAGACTTGAGCTTCCTTCTTCCAACTCCCTGTGCAAATGGCCTCCCTCTTTCCTTCTGTTTAATTGACTCTCCCTTTGAGGCTCTCCTCCAGGAAGCCCTCCCTGATTACTCCAGCCCTCACAGTTGTCTGCCTGGACAAGGCCCCCTCATAGTTTATGCCACACAGTTTGGATTTGAACTGGGCTGGGCCTCTTGAACTGGGTGAGCTCTGTCTCCCTAATCAGATTCTAAATCTTTGAGGCCAAGGACTGGGTCTTAGAATTCTTCAGTGTCAGTCAAGGCACCTGACACAACAGAGCTTCACATGAAGTAGCGTAAGGACTGCGAATAAGTTTTTTTTTTTTTTTTTTTTTGAGACGGAGACTCACTTTGTCGCCCAGGCTGGAGTGCAGTGGCGCTATCTCAGCTCGCTACAAGCTCCGCCTCCCAGGTTCACACCATTTTCCTGCCTCAGACTCCCGGGTAGCTGGGACTACAGGCACCCGCCACCACACCAGGCTAATTTTTTGTATTTTTAGTAGAGATTGGGTTTCACCATCTTAGCCAGGATGGTCTCGATCTCCCAACCTCGTGATCCGCCTGCCTCGGCCTCCCAAAGTGCTGGGATAACAGGCGTGAGCCACCACGCCTGGCCTAGTTTTATCTCATGTTTGATGGCTAGTGGTTACCCGGAGTGCTGTGTTGAGAAGGATTCTGAAAATGAGTTAAGTTCCATGGGAAATAATGCTGTGAACAATTAGCAATGTCTGCCCTGGGCATAAGATGGGAAGTGGCAGCACACATTCTGTTATCAGCCATTCTAAAAGTCGGGCTGCATAAGCGTTGAGGGGTTGTGCTGTCCCACAGACAGGAAGCCTATAATTACAGCTTGCCTCTCCTCATTGGCTACTGCAGAGCTCAATCTGAAGTCTGCAATGGGTCATTTGTGCTATCCTTGCCTGCCTCAGTTTCCCTATCACTAGGATGATTAGGCAATATCTCTGGCAGGAGGGATTTACTCCTGGAGAGGGAGATTGTTGGATGATGGTGGGGTTGCAGGGAGGTGGAGGTGGGCAGTTAGGCCTGGGAGGCAGCCAGAGACCAGGACCCCAAGGGAACTGCCAGCTGGTGCACTCACCAAGAAGACGACGTTGGCATGCTGGTAGAGGGCTCGGGCCACACTGATTCGCTGGCGTTGACCACCAGACAGGTTGATGCCCTGTCACCAAAGAGGAGGAACAGATCATGCCCTCAGCCATTCAGGGGACACAGTCCTGGCCCCTACTGGACTGTGAGCTCTTCGGGATGGAGGCCTGGCTCTATCCACTTCTTTGCCTGCTTCTCACCTTGCATAGAGAAGAAACTTGCACATGTTTACTGAATTCATTCAGAAGAGGGGAGCATGAGCCCCAAGTCTTTAAAGATTCATTGTGTAGGTGCTAGGGACCATCTGACTAGTACAAACAAAGACAGAGGCAGCAGGGATTTAAATCACACAAAAGGAGGACAGTCACAGGAGAATCCTATTCGTCTAAGCTTGTGGAAGGGACCCAATCTGGAGGATGAACAGGAACAATACAACCCCAGGCTGAGCACAGTGCTGTGTGGGCTCTCAGTGTATACCTGGGGCACAAATGAAGAAGATCCCCAGCCTGGGAGGGCACTAAGCTGACCTTGCCCTCCAAGCAGGACTGAAAACCTGTCAAAGGACATCATCAAGGACATCATGTTTGACCTTACTGCAGGCAACTCTTCAGCCTTCAACGTCTCCTATTTCCTAGTTACCCACTGTCCCGAGTAGTGTCTCAGGGCATGCTAGGTTGGGGGTCCTGGCTTTGAAAAAGCCCCTCAGAGGCTGCTACTAACCCGTTCCCCAATCTGGGTCTGGTCTCCATGGGGCAGGATGTCGATGTCTGGCTGCAGAGAGCAGGCTTCAATGACCATCTTGTACCTGGCATGGGTAGAGGCAGGGGATGCAGCTGGTCAGCCTGGTCAGAGTTGGCCCGAGCACTTGCAGAGGGTCATTAGTCTCTGGGTAGCTGTGCCCAGGATGAGCAATGGCTTTAATAGGCCTCCCGCTTGGGTGCAAGTAAACACCGTGTAAGCTTGAAAAGAGCTGAGGTCAGCACTTTACACAGTGTTTGGGCAGGTTAAATACTAGAAGGATGGAATTGGTTGGGAACAAATATGCAGAGTAAGTGATGAAAGGGCGCTCATGATCTCTGTGCAGTGGGAAAAGCTGCAGCTGGAGCCCGTGCTTGGGGCACTGCTAGGGAAAACCACCGCTGGTTGGTTTAGGCAGTAATGATGATGGCTGGTCAAATATTTGCCCAGCCTGTTCCTCTCATACTTCCCCGGCCAGCCCTTAGCCTGGGCAGGTGCCAGCCAGAGTTCATGGAGGCATCAGAGTATGTTGGTGACAAACATGTACTTAGGTGTTAGGCAGCTTTGGATTTGAGACCCATCTTGGTCACTTACTGGCTGGGTGGCCTTGGGTAAGTTACCTAACCTTTCTGAGACTTGGTTCTTCATCTGTAGAGTGGGAATAATAATAATACCTACCTACTGAGGTTGTTGTAAGCATGAGAGGAAATTCCGTGTACAAAGAGCTCGGCACTGTGCCTGGTATGTAGTAAGAGCTCAGTCGATGCTAGCCCTAACTATTATCATTGGAGGGAAAATAGTGCAGGAGCCAGGCGAATGGAGACTCACAGAGAGAGCTCGCTAGCCCTCCCACCAGCTAGAGAAAAGGCGGCAGGGCTCTCTCCCTTCCCTCCGCTCCTGCCCTCTCCCCTACGGGAGCTGGATTGCCCCGATGCTCAGGCACACCTGGCCCCTCTCCAGGTGCACCATATGGAGAGGCTGGAGTGCAGATAAGCACCTGGGGAGTGAGATGGCTGGGTGTGGGTGATCGATGGAAGGGCCCGGAACTGGGGCAGGCTGGCCAGAGACAGTTCCTACCCTCCCCCATCCTGCCTCCCTCTGACAGGCTTTTACCGTTGTTTGTTGAAGGGACTCTCAAAGATGATGTTCTCCTCCACAGTGGCATTTAGCAGCCATGGTTTCTGCGAAGCATAGGCCACGGGGCCTCTCTTTCTGGAAAAAGCAGGGCGGGAGTAGGGGGTGCAGGAGGCATTCTCAGGGGCTTGTTCTCAGAGGCAGTTGTCAAGCTGATGGCTCAGACGGAGGCAAGGGGATGGGGAGGTGCAGTTGGTAGAAATCTGCTTAGTGTGGCCTCTGGTGGCCTTGCCTTCCCCCAGGCAGGTTTGAGAGGTCCAGGTCTCAGCTGACTGGGGCAGCAGGACCTCATCCCCTCCCTGCCCTACACCCAGCCTGCCCCAGCCCTGCAGTCTGTTGTTCCTTATTCAGGGAGGAGCCCAAAAGTGTGACGAAACCAAGGGAACACTCAACTTCTGGCTTCCTCCCTCTCTGGGTAGCCCTCAAGCCATTGGACTTTGAAGTCAGCAGGTAATTCTCCAAATGGAAGAATTTTTTTTTTTTTTTTTAAAGCAGAGCCAAGGAAGCCACATTTTGAGTGATGTGGTTTTTGAAGAAAAAAGAAAAAAAAAAAGAGATCCCAGATAAAAATGATCTTATGTGAAGGGAGTAAATGGATGCACAGAAACAGCAGCAGCTCCCAAGCCACCTGGTGGAGCACAGGGGCCCTCCCTGGCCTCCCCAACACTGGGGCTGGGGCCTGGGGGCTGCCTGGCAGGGTGATGTGGCTCCCTTGGGCCTGAGAGCACCCTGGAGGGAGCTGACCCTGGAGGGCAATGTTCCCAGGACGCGGTACCTGATATCCAAGTCGGTCGCTGTCTCCCGCTCTGGGCTGCAGCAGGGGAGGAAAGGCACACTGAGCTCTCACGGGAGTGGACCATGTCCTCCAGGAAGATTCTGAGCTCCCTCCAACCCAACATGAGCATGCCTTTACAATCCCCGGGACCCAGTCTATAGCCACAAATGCTGCATGGAGAGGTGTGGAGAGTGGGGTGTGGCTATCTTGGGGAAGCCTCTGCTGCCTGACCACGTGGGTGTGTGAGGAGGGCCCTGGAGGACCCTGTTAAGAGAGAGAATGGGGAGAGGTGCCATTGGTGCAGGCTCTGGGGGGAAAACTTGTCAGGTCAGGGAGTATGAAGCCCACAGTGTGGCTCCTCCAGACCCAGCCTCTGCATTCAGGTTGGAATGAATAGACTGAGGTCTGAGGCTGATACAGCTGCACAAACAGCTGGGGCAGGGAGTGCTCTGGACAGAGCCAGGCCAGGCCAGGCAGGCTGACACCAGCACCTCCACTCTGGGGGTGGGAACCCACAGCCCTGGAGCTGCGAGGGCTCCAGGCACTATCTGCAGCCCCATATGGCCCCATCAGAAGACAACCACAGAATGTGGGGGATCTGCCAGGGAAGATGTCAGGTGCAGTGCCATGTGCCTTGGACTGCCCACGCTGCTCCCGTGTCAAATATTCTGCCACTCTGTTCTCATCCACACATGTGAACTTGTCACATGCCATGAGGTCTGATTTTTGGCTCAAGAAATACGATGATTACCATTACAGAGGCTGAGCCTGTCATCACATACTGACACTTGAGGACAAGGAGGGAGAAAGGGCAGAGAAAATATAGCAAAGCGAAGCCTCTTTGGTGTTAGAGAGCGAAGGCCAGAGGCTTAAACTTATTTACAAAGCTGAGCCAACCTTCCCACCCTGACTTCATACCACCTCTAGGGTATCTCAAGTGTTTCTGGGAGAGGTAAGGGGAGGGAAGGTTTTGAGGGACTCAGAGCCTCATTAATCTATATCACTTGGAATTTTTAGATTTGCACATGAACATAAAGCAACAAGACTGAATTTTCTGCCTGGCCTGAGGGACACCCATCTCCTTTTCTTACAGTCATATTTCTTAACTTTCTTTTCCATTATCACCCATAGAGCCTTTTTAGATACACTTTTTTCTGTCTTTCCTGTCACTTAAAAAAAAAATCAGAGGTTTAGAAAACCTCTGAAACTAAAAGTACGTTCACAAGGTTGTGCAACTATCACCACTATCTAATTCCAAAACATTTTTATCCTCCCCAAAGCAAATCCCATACACATTGGCAGTCCCTTCCCTCTCTCTCCCACCAGCCCCTGGCAATCGCTAATCTATTTTCTGACTCCATCCACCATGAAATTTCAGCACCACAGATACACTGGCATCTGTTTGGTACTTTGGACAGCCACAAAGCATCTCAATGTCTAAGTGTTTTCTGCGCCCCAAGAACCAAATTTTGTCCTCACTGAGAATGCAGGCCTTAGCCCCATGTCTCTGAAAATATGTAGGCTGCACACCCCTGAATCCATACTCAGCATTACCCACCCACAAGTCCCCCACCCCCACCCTGCCCCTTCCCTTTGTTGGGACCCACTTCTGACCCAGTCCCAAGGCTGTACCTGGGGTCCTCTCCTGTTTCACTGTCCGGAAGGCTGCTGGGACACAAATGGGACAGACCAACACCAGTTAGTTCCCACCCCATTGCCTTTCCATCACACTGAGTTTTAGGGGAGAAGCAATCCCTCCCCCCTCCCCCCCACCCTCCCACCCACTCCCAGGGTTTCCAAATGGCCTCTGTGGGGTCAGAAAGCACTCTTCTCAGTCTCTGTCCCTCCCACAGCACCTGGATGGGTACCCTCCAAATAGCATGTGCTAAATCAGCATTCCTGGCATGGACTCGGAGCAGCAGTGAGGCTGGCTGGGCATCAGGAGCATTTTATAGTTGGAATACTAAATCTCAGAGAGGGAAAGTGAGAGGACACAATCATTTCTTATAGTGTTTTCCAAACTGTGGATAGGGACCCAATCATTGGGTCTGGAATAAGTAGGCGGCAAGTGCATTTGAGGAAAAAGAAAAAAAAAATAGATGAAATCAGTGTGCACTGCACGTGGTACTGTATTTTTCGTGATTTTTTCTCTTGTTTATAAATGCATAAACATAGTGGACTGTAACGTCAAATGCTTTTCTTTTTTGTTTTTTGAGACGGAGTCTCGCTCTGTCACCCAGGCTGGAGTGCAGTCGCACAATCTTGGCTCACTGCAAGCTCCGCCTCCCGGATTCACGCCATTCTCCTGCCTCAGCCTCTCTGAGTAGCTGGGACTACAGGTGTGGTATCGATCTCCTGACCTCATGATCTGCCCGCCTTGGCCTCCCAAAGTGCTGGGATTACAAGCGTGAGCCACCGCGCTCGGCCCGTCAAGTGCTTTTCATACTGTGGATTATGATAACTTAAAAAACACTGAGGCCGGGCGCAGTGGCTCACGCCTGTAATCCCAGCACTTTGGGAGGCCGAGGCGGGTGGATCACGAGGTCAGATCGAGACCATCCTGGCTAACACGGTGAAACCCCGTCTCTACTAAAAATACAAAAAATTAGCCGGGCGAGGTGGCGGGTGCCTGTAAGTCCCAGCTACTCGGGAGGCTGAGGCAGGAGAATGGCATGAACCCCGGGGGTCGGAGCCTGCAGTGAGCTGAAATCGCGCCACTGCACTCCAGCCTGGGTGACAGCGAGACTCCGTCTCAAAACAACAACAACAACAACAACAACAACAGCAAACACTGAGTGAGGTGACTTGAATTGTGATGCCAATTTTTCCAGTGCTGTATCCCCTCCCCCAGGATACATCTCAACCTTCCAGAAGCAGCCCCTTGCCAATGAAATATATACTTCTGACATGAACATTTGGGGAAAAAATCTGCTTTATTTTCATACAGATCTTACTTTAATAATACTAAAAACAGCTAAAATTTATTGAACTTTTCTAAGCACCATAGTAGTGTTTTCTCTCTCTCTCTCTCTTTCTCTCTCTCTCTCTCTCTCTCAGGGTTTCACTCCTGTTGCCCAGGCTGGAGTACAATGGCGTGATCTCAGCTCACTGCAACCTCCACCTCCTGGGCTCAAGTGATCCTCCTGCCTTAGCCTCCTGAGTAGATGGGATTACAGGCAAGCACCACCATGCCTGACTAATTTTTGTATATTTTTTGTAGAGACAGGAGTCTCATTCCCTATGTTGCTCAGGCTGGTCTTGAACTCCTGGGCTCAAGCGATCCTCCAGCTTTGGCCTCCTAAAGTGCTGGGATTACAGGCAGTGAGCCACCGTGCTCAGCCAGTATTGTCTCTTTATAAAGCTCAAAATAACCATATGAAGGAGGTTTATTTTGATCGCCCTCACTTTACAGATAAAGAAAGTGAGGCTCAGAGAAAGGCTAAGTAACTTGCCCAAAGTCGCACAGCTAGTAAGTAGTGGAGAAAATAGCTCTGACTCCAAAGTTTATACTCTTAAATGTCATGGTACATTACTCCCCTGTGATTTCCCATGCCATAACTCTGATAAATGCCCCTTGTCAGGAGAACCAGGATGGACGAAATCAAGGATGGAAATGAGCCTGATGAAATCCCCCTCCTGCTGAGGGTCAGGACTGAATGAAGATTCTGATGGGTATGTAGTCCCCAGTCCCCTCTTTTCCTGTTCTCTAATCTTTGTGGTCTCATTTCATTCTCTTAACCCAACCAAACTTCACATTCCCTAACCATCAGATTGCTGTAATTTACAATTTACAGACAAGCTGGTAACATGAGACATAAAAACCTAAAGCTTACAAATTCCAGCTCTGCGGCCACAGCCCAGATAAGCTTATCTCTGGAGTCTTCCTGATGTGACTACTTCCAGAGTAGCAGAGATGGTTATTGATGCATCTGTGGCATCCCTGAGGACCCCAGCACACAATAAGCTCTCAGGGCCCTAACTCAGTTTGCAACATTGTCTGCACTGCTCAATTAGCCCTCATAATGGACTCCCTTCCCCTCTAATCAGCTCCTGTGTAATTCCTTCATCCCCAGTGGAATTTTAAGGCAGGAAGAACATCTTTTTCAGCCCCCATGGTGCTTAGCACATGACAGAGCTATATAATGAATGGAGGTTGGTAACAGATATATTAATCTTTTGGAAAGAAGAAAGGGAGGGGCTGGCTCTCATTGCTGGCCTTCCCTGTGCACCGTGAGAAGTTGTTTGCAAACAACTCATCATCTCATCCTTACAACCCTATAAACCCTATCTCCATTTTACACATGAGGATACTGAGACTCAGAGTTTGCAAATGTGGTGGAGCTGGGAAGAGGGGAAGCTGGGGTGTGAATCCAAGTTCTTCTCTTTCCAGTGTAGCCCCAAGCTTCCTCCAATGAGCCTCCCCAACTTTATATCTGTTTTAAGCTGAAAAGTAAAGAATGGTATATCTGGCAGGCACCATCTCTCACTGATTGCTCTGGTCCTTACAAGAGTGCTGAGGGCATTCGATTCCTCCTCTGAGTGCACTCTAGGGAGGAAGCACACAACTGAAAGCATGAGTCTTCCAGTTCCCCAACCGCATGTCCTTCCCTCCAGCCCACTAGGAGCTGGCATATGTGTGGCAACCTGAATCAGGGCACAGAGGCTGCCTTCCAGGGGCTCACACTCTGGTAGGGCAAATCAGAAAGGTACCGAAGTCAGGAAGTTATAAGGGTCAAAAGAAAAGTAGGACAAAGTATTAGAGAACTTTTGGGGAAAAGTATACACAAATGCATACGCAAATGCATAAAGAAAAACTGGAAGCTTCTGGGTGATGGGATATTAGGTGGTTTTTATCTTTTGTATGCTTATGTATCTTTTCTAATATAATGTGCATTCTTTTAGAATCAGAGAAAAACATAATTTTTAAAAGAAATTTGGAGGAGGAATAAATCTGAGAAAATGAGTAGAGCCTCATAGAAGAAGTCATAGCCAAACTGAACCTTAAAGAGTGGGAAGGATTGAGACGGTGGAGGTGAAGGGAGGGAACTGTAGGTTAAAGGAAGAGGCAGCATATGATAACAGGTGGGAGAAGTAGGAAAAATATGGGCTCTGACATTTGAATCCCAGAGGCTTTTCCACTCACTGGCTGTGAAATCTGAGGCAAGCTCCTTTACTTGGAGGAGCCTGTTTCCTGATCTATAAAACGGGGGTGAAGGCACAAACCTCACAGTGACACTGGAGAATGTATTACAGCTCACAGCTGGTTAGGGGGCAGGTTGTAGGCTTGGAGAACTAGGAGGAATTGTCTTTTCAGCTCAGTGCTTGGGCCCAAAAGTACAGGCAGAGGGAGAATTGAATACCCCCAACACTCATTTAAGACCCCGGCAATAAATAAAAAGGGAAGAAGTGGAAACTGAGGTTCAAAGAGTGAGCTAGGATATACAGGGCTCCACAGCCCATTCATCCTGCCCAGACAGGCTTGTTGCTGTCCTGAAGGGTTACCTTTCACCCACAGCGTCCTTTCCAATTGATGTCATTGGGTCCCATTGCCAAATCTCTGAGAGAGGAAAGGTAGGGTTTTACTCATTGTCCAGACAGTGAGTCTGTCTCAGAGAGGTGAAGTAACCTGCTCAAGGTCACAGAGCTAGCAAGTGGCAGCATCAGGACTACAGCCAGGGGCCATCTGGTTCCCATGCCTGGACGGTCACTTCCTCAGAGCATCCCTTCTCCTGTCTGTCAGCTGTCTCACCACACCTGCCTCCTCCAGGAAAACCAGGGGCACTTGAGCCCCTGACTTCAGCTCCCCAAAGGCTCCAGGAATTGTACAGGCAGATGGGACCAGGGCCGTCCTGAGAGAAGCCTTTTTCTCTCTTCCTGGGGAATCAGGGCTCTTGGCAGGCAGCATCCACAGCAACCACCACAGGCAACAGCATTGCAGCAGGGAGCTCCAGTGAGACTGCATGTGCAGCTCCTCACAGGGAAGTGGGAGCCTCTTCCCCACGCTGATCCTTTCCTCAGGGTCCTGGTTCCTGCTGACCCCCTGGGGCATTTAAAGTCACTCTACTGTGGATATTAATGGCTCTATTCTTCATTTCCAGGGAAAGAATTTCACCCGAGTGTATCTGCTAATATTGACTTTTTACCAAAATATTTTCCTCTTAAGGATTAAAGAGAGAGTTTGCAAATTCCCAGGTTGACAGTTCCTTGAAGCAGAGAGCCAGGGAGGGGCAGGTGATTCTTCCTAAAGCGAATGCTTGGGAACCACACAGTTCTCTCTGAGACCAGGAGCCAGGCTGCTGACATGAGGGACCAGCTCGGGGCTGCATCTGCAGGACTTCAGCAGATGGACCCTTCGTGCCCCCCCTGCAGCTCTGTCTGCACATCTCTGTCCACTCTGGGTGGGTGAGCTCCCCAAGGGCAGATGCTAGGCCTTTTCCTTTGTAGCCTACACAGAACAGTGCACAAAATACACATCTGCATGGGGCACCTGGGGTACAACATGGAATAATCCCTCAAGGAGCTCAGAGTCATGGAGGAGACAGACACATTAGCAAATAATTATAATACCATGTGAGGTATGCACTAACGGTATTTGCTCATTCCAAATATTGATGGAGAAGAGGGGTAGTGAAATACTGGGTTAGGAAACAGCGCGGACAAAGGCATGTGAAAAGGAGAGAGATATCAAGATGCATTATAATGGCAGCCTCTTGAAGGTCTTAAGTTGTTCCTGGTTCATTCATTTAGCAAGTGAATTCGTTTAGCAAAAAGCACTACGGATACAGTGAGACAAATAAAATATGGTCCCTGTCCCCAGGGAGCTCACAAGAATCTTTCCCAGGAGACAGACTGGAGGACATTTAAAGAGGAACAAGGGAATTTTGTTCCTGGCAAAGAAGTACACTGTTGAATAATAATATTTATAGGATATTCACTACATGCTAGGTTAATCCTCACATCAATCTCATGGGTAATAAGGGAAACTGGTAGAGAAAGCTTATGAAATTTTCCAAAGCACAGAGACCAAATGTGAACCCAGGCAACTTGGCTGCAGAGCCTGCGTGTGCAGCCATACTGCTCACGTGGTCACTGGAGGAATAAACGAACAGTTGTACCAACAAAGCACCCATCTCCCCAGAGCATTCTCCATTCTGCACTTCCTAATCCCCAAACTTCCTGCTTGTGCCTCCTGGAACTCCTTCTGGCTGCCTGGTCACCAGATCTTGGCCTGGGTATGGCTGAAAAGCATCTGAGCAGCAGCCTGGCATCACCCTCGCCTCTGGCTGCAGGCGCGCAGACTTGGGAAGGCTTGCCAGGTCAAAGGCTGTTTTGCTTTTAGCTCACTTTGCAAGCATGTCTTCTCCCTGCAGACCTGGGACTCAATGTCTGAGGTGTGGAGTTCCTGCCAGTAATGGAGGGGGACTCTCCACACACAGCCCCCACACTTAACTCAATGACCAGGATAGGTGGGCCAGCCAGAGCAGTGCACATGTCTAGATTTTGAGAGACAAACAGCAGATGAAGCTAATTGAGTCGTATCTGCCTAGACTTCTCCTCCTAGCCACTATAAGGAGCTCCAGACTGACCTTCCTTCCTAGAGTCTGTCTTTTCTTTTTCTCTCTCCCCAGTCCGTCATCCTTTGTCATAAGCATGATCCTTCTGCAGCATTTGGGCTAAAACTTACTTCCTAGAGGTAAGCACTGTATCCATAGTGCTTTTGCTAAATGAATTCACTTGCGAAATGAGTGAACCAGAAACAACATAAGATCTTTAAGAGGCTGCCACTACAATGCACCTTGACATCTCTCTCATTTCCACATGCATTTGCCCAAGCTGTTTCCTAACCCAGTACCTACCTCTCTTCTCGACCAATACATCAAATGAGCGAATATTAATGCACACCTCACACTGTGTTATGATTGTTTGCTAATGCCTCCCTTCCTACAGTCTGTCTGTCTTTTTCTCTGTTTCTCCAATCCATCATCCTTTATCACAAGCATGGTTCTTTTGCAACCTTTGGGTTAAATCTTACTTCTCAGACCTACTATATGGGATCTAAGCCAAGTTCACTTCTTCAGTCCCATCTTTCCTAATGCACCCCACGCATCCAGTACTCCAGGTGCACAGAACTATGTTCTTTAATATCAGCAAGCCTTTGCCCACACCATCACCCCTGCCTGGAACACCTCCCTCTCCCATCCCTGCCTTTTCTACTTGATGAAACCATACTCATCCTTCAAGGCTCAAATACCACATCTGCAGTGAGCCTGCTCTCCTTGACTGCAGAGTCAATTGTGGTTCCTCTGTGCTTTTCTAAGGCCCAGGACTCCTCTCCCCTCTTAAAAGCAGGGCCGGCCAGGGACGGTGGCTCATGCCTGTAATCCCAGCACTTTGGGAGGCCGAGGCGGGCGGATCATGAGGTCAGGAGTTCGAGATTAGCCTGGCCAACATAGTGAAACCCCGTCTCTACTAAAAATATAAAAAATTAGCTGGCATGGTGGTGTACACCTGTAGTCCCAGCTACTCGGGAGGCTGAAGCAGGAGAATCGCTTGAACCTAGAAGGCAGAGCTTGTGATGAGCTGAGATCGCACCACTGCACTCCAGCCTGGGCAATAGAGCGAGACTCCCTCTCAAAAAAAAAAAGCAGGGGCCATGTCTTAGTCACCTTTGCACTCCTGTTGCTGTCACAGGGTCTCGTACACACTAGGCACTCAACTGGGTGAGTGAATACGTCACTGTGGATGCTGGAGAATGAGTTGACTTGGGAACAAATTCTCATGATTTCCCAGGGTTGGCTGCAAGCTAACAAATGTACTTCACTATGCTTGAAAGGGAAGCTGGACCAGGACTGGGCGGGAGAGCAAAGAGGATCCTGGTGAAATGAGACCCCTTCACTACTGCCCCTCTGAGAGCCTCGAACAGAGCTGGGAGGTGGGGCCTAGGCTACCTGTTAAGGAGAGTAAGTGTTGATAAGGACAGAGCTGTGAGGACCCACGTGGCAGCTCTGGGAGGAGGCAGGTGTGTGTGAGTCACGGCCACAGCGACTGCTGGCCTTTGGACTGTCAGGCTAGCTATGCTTTCTTCATGATGCTCTTGTGCCCCTTCTCTTTGAGCACATGGTGGCAAACCAATGCACTTGAGCACCTAGGTTCAAATCCCACTTCTGCCATTTAACAGCTGGGTGGCCTTGGGCAACTTGCTTCACCTCAGTTTCCTAATCTGATAAATGAGGATATAATAATAT
Organism: Symphalangus syndactylus; assembly: GCF_028878055.3. Taxonomy (NCBI): domain Eukaryota; kingdom Metazoa; phylum Chordata; class Mammalia; order Primates; family Hylobatidae; genus Symphalangus; species Symphalangus syndactylus. The sequence continues at coordinate 38,751,246 of NC_072428.2, read as the reverse complement.
CTACTGCACAGAGTTTGGTGCAGACTGACTGAGATGATGAGGTGCCTGCACAGTGCCTGGCCTATAATAAGTTCTTAGGCAGGAACAGAAAACCAACCACCACATGTGCTCACTATAAGTGGGAGTTAACAATGAGAACACACGGACACAGGGAGGGGAACATCACACACCGAGACTGTCGGGGGGTGGGAGGCAAGAGGACGGAGAGCATTAGGACAAATATCTAATGCATGCGGGGCTTCAAACCTAGATGACAGGTTGATAGGGGCAGCAAAGCACCGTGGCACATGTATAGCTATGTAACAAACCTGGACACTCTGCACATGTATCCCAGAACCTAAAATAAAATAAAAAATAATAAAAAAAAGAAGTACTTAGGGTCCTTTGCCTTGGAGAGGCTCCTTGTGTTCCCTGGGCTGGGGCAGAGGTTTCCTAAGAGATTGGGGCAGCAGTCAGACCCTGAGGGTTGGCACAGCTTGGAGAAGAGGTGAGGACCAAGGCAGGGCAGAGCTGACCCCTGCCAATCATGCCTGCTTCATCTACATAGGACAAAGAGAGCTCCTGAGGCAGGCACGATGCCACATGAGGGCATGAGGGTGGGGGAGGAGAAGAAAGCAGGGCAAAGGGACCAGGTTCAGAGTGGGTTTTGACATCCATGCTGAGCAGGTCAAGGCAGGGGCAGCTCCAGTGTCTGAGCCCTGCAATCCTTCTGGAAAAGCCCTGCCTTGGAGGAGGGCCCAGATCCAGCCTGACCACTACATGGGGCTTGGACAATAACCCTTAGGACTAGGCCCTGGGGGCCCCAGCAGTGACCAGGTTTGAGGGAAAGAACATGGGCAGAGTCTCTTCTCCACACACTGACTAGTAAGTCACCCAACTTCTCTGAGCCTCAGTTTCTGCTTCTGTGAAATGGGGTAACAACACTCCCCTCCTAAACTTAGTAGGAGGATTGATGAGATCATGTTGACAATGCACTTAGCAAAGGGCATGGCCCATAGGAGGTGCCCAATAAATATTGGTTACTTTCTTCAGCTCATAGTGCACTGGGGACTCTTGTCTTCTTGCTGCAGACACACAGTTGGACAGCAGAAAAGGGCTCCTCCCTCCGAAGGCTGGAGAGGCAGTCAGAATAAGGCAATATGATCTCAAACCAAATACCTGGGCCTTCCCAGTCAGGCTATGTTGAAAAATCTCCCAAATAAAATGGCAAATGGAGGCAAAGACCCCTCTGCCCCCAAAGACATCACAGTCCCTGATGGGAGGTGATGGGAAACCCAAGGGGCTCATCTGCTAGCCCACGACCCCACTGAGGAGGGAAATTTGCCATCTTTTGGATACACCATTCAGAGACATCTTGGAAATGCAGGAAACGGGGGTGCATGTTGATATTCAGACATTGGGCCCGAAGTCTTTCTCCCTGCTCAGTTCTGTACTCATGCTTATGAAAAACCTGACACCTTGAATAATTTTCCCCTAGAAATGATTGGTAGGGAAAGCTTGCCCTTCTGCTGATTGGTTGCAACTTTTATTCCTAAATGAGTACTCCAAAGCCCAGGGATCCCTTTTTCCCTTGGCTACCAGAGGGCACAAAGCCAGGTTTTATGTTGATGGCTGTAGTTGTCCTCTGCCCAGGTTGCTGAACATCTTTTTACTCTCTTCATTTCTCAGCTCCTATTTTCTTACCTTTTTAAAAGGTTTTATTTTACATGCATCTTTTTTTTTTTATTATACTTTAAGTTCTGGGATATACATGCAGAACGTGCAGATTTGTTACACAGGTACACACATGCCATGGTGGTTTGCTGCACCCATCAACCCTTCATCTACATTAGGTATTTCTCCTAATGCTATCCCTCCCCTTGCCCCACACCGCCAGACAGGCCCCAGTGTATGATGTTCCCCTCCCTGTGTCCATGTGTTCTCATTGTTCAACTCCCACTTATGAGTGAGAACATGCGGTATTTGCTTTTCTGTTCCTGTGTGAGTTTGCTGAGAATGATGGTTTCCAGCTTCATCCATGTCCCTGCAAAGGACATGAACTCAACCTTTTTTATGTCTGCATAGTATTCCATGGTGTATATGTGCCACATTTTCTTTATCCAGTCTATCATTGATGGGCATTGGGTTGTTTCCAAGTCTTTGCTATTGTGAATAGTGTTGCAATAAACATACATCTGCATGTGTCTTTATAGTAGAATGATTTATAGTCCTTTGGGTATATACCCAGTAATGGGATTGCTAGATCAAATGGCATTTCTGGTTCTAGATCCTTGAGGAATCACACTGTCTTCCACATGGTTGAACTAGTTTACAGTCCCACCAACAGTGTAAAAGCGTTCCTATTTCTCCACATCCTCTCCAGCATCTGTTGTTTCCTGACTTTTTAATGATCACCATTCTAACTGGTGTGAGACGGTATCTCATTGTGGTTTTGATTTTTACATGCATCTTTTATCAACTAGTTTCAAGTGCTTCTTGGAAGTAGGTGGGTATAAATAATAGATTCATGATTGACTCAGCCTGGGGTTCTGGCTGTTTAATTAAGACAGTGATCTTTGCCCAGAAACCAACATTTATTGGTTACATCTGGATCTTCAGAACACCCACTTATGGTGCGTATGTCAGCGCAGCTCAGGACCAAGCTGGAAACCAATGTTGGTGTTGCAATTTCCCGCACTGGGAAATTACCGCCGTGCATCTGTGTAACCATGGGATTCAGAGTCTGACAGAACTGAGTTTCAATTCCAGCTCTGCCGCTTAATAGCTGTGTGAATTAGGACAAATAGTTTAACCTTCCTGTATAAATGAGAATTGAGAACAGTATGGACCTTGCTAGTTATCACAAAAATTAAATGAAATAATGCGCGCAAAGGACTTAGCAAAGAACCTGCGCATAGTAAGAGTTGAATACGTACTAGCAATGATGATGAGAATATCAATTAGCAGCATTTATTGAGTCCTCACTGAACACAGAGTGGGCCCTCCAATAAATGTGTGTACATCCTCAACTGAGGAGGATGGTTGAAAGGAGATTTCCCCTCCACTGAGCCCCGAGGATACATCTATTACCTGCTCCAGAAGACAGTCCCTGAGACCTTCTGCATCTCCCCCAGTGCTGCTAGAAGGAGCGAGGACTTGCCGCAGCCCACCTGCCCCACGATCATAGTCAGCTGGCCTGCAGGGAGGGAGGGTGGCAGATGGGAGTGGGGCCGGGGGAGTCTGAACAATCATTACCCAGAAAGACAGACAGACAGATGCACCCAACCCTGGGGCCCCTGTTTTCTTTCTTCCTACCTAGAATCCCCAACAAGTCCTCTCCCTCTTTAACCCTTTCCTTCTGGAAATCAACATCCTCCTATGGCTCCCCAGGTCCTTCCCCCTCTCTGATTTCCTGCCCTGCCACCCTTCCTAAGCACTCGCTTCTCCTTTCCCATGCTCCTAGTGTGAGCCCAGGCTCCTTGTGGTCCCAAGAAACGCCATCCTGAGTCCCACCTCCAACCCACCTCCATACTTTGCTCATGGCTGCCTCTGCCAGAAAATCCTCCTGCCTCATGGCCTCAAGGGACTTTGTCCATTCTCAGAAACCCCACCTCTTCCACTTGCGTTCCTTGACTACCCACCTCTGATCTTTTTGTGCATTACCTATACTGTCTGCAATGGATGGTTTGACATTAAGGCTGGCAATTTTACCCTGTCCTTAGTGCTGCACTCCCACCCAGCACACGGAAGCCTCTAGAATGTAGCCTACCCCTTCTCTAATATACCCAGGGCATCCACCAAGAATGAGCAGAGAGTAGGTACTCAATAAATGCAGCTTTGTCTTTTTATCTCCGTGTTATTCAATGGGACATGGGGAGGGGCATGCTGGAGGGGTGGACTGGGCCATACCTCGGGGTATACGAATGGTGATGTTGGACAGTGTGGGGATTCCATCTGGGGTCCATGTGAAGTAGCCTCCCATGATCTTCATTAGGTGCGTCCCACCGCCCAGGAGAGAACAGAAAGGCAGCCATTTCCCAGTGTGAATAGTCTCTGGCTTCCCCTCCTCCATGAAAGCCAAAAGACAGATTCCAGCCCCTGGATCACTTCCAGAGCAGGGGAGTGGGAGACTGGCCTTCTCATGCTGACCCCTGCCTAAGGCTGGGGGTCCCCCCACTTGGTGGTCCCTGGTTTCTGGACTCCTATGGACCCTATAGGCGGGCAGGGTGACCTCTGCAGAGGACTAAGCATGCAGCTTTCTGGCTTTCCAGGTGCTGAGCTCCCTCTGGGAGTTGGTGCTGGGTGGCCAGGCATGGGGCAGCAGGACTCACCTGGACACAGCAGTTGTCAGCATCGCCATCTGCACTGGGGACCAGGCTCTGCAGTGGGCCAGTGAGGCCCCGACAATCCTCCCGGGCTGGACGCTTGCGATTCACAACCTTGAGGGGCTGGGGGTGGTTTGGAGGTGAGGACCCACTGGGCTGGGAGCTGTGTAGGGAAGGGAGCCCCTCTTCCTGGGAATAAAGGCAGAAGTCCGACACAGCAGGCCCAAGTTTTGGGCCTTAGAGGACCATGCTGGGAGTAGCAAGGGGAGGCCGGGCACTCACCACCGCCTGGTACTTGCTGGCTGGCCCCTGAGGTGTGGGCTCATGGGGGACACACTGCTCCTCATGGATCTCTGCACTGGACAGGAACTCGCTCAGCTTTTGCACGCTGCTCGGGAAGCATAGAGACACCCCTCACCCCTGCCAGGGGCAGAGGGGAGGGGAGAGGGTGCAGCCTGATAGAGAGCTCTGAGAAGGATCTCAGGCCTGAAGTATAGTCCCACAAAGCCCACACTGAAGGGGGCAGACCAGTGGGCATGGGGGCAGGTAATTGGTGTTACCAGGGTTTGCTAGGGTTGGCCAGTCAGCTGGAATAGGTTGGGGTCTGGATTGGAGGTGGGGTTGGTTAGTTTTAGGGTTAGTTTAATGTTGGTTAGTCTGGATTATTAACTGAAGGATGGTTGCTGTTGGATTGGTCGGGGTTAAGGTTAGTTAGGACTAGGATTGGTAAAGAATCAATAGCTAGTATTTTGTAAGCATACACTATATGCCAGACACTGTGTTAACTGTTTTGTAGCATTATGTAATCGGATCCCCATAACAGCCTGCTGGGGGAGGTGTCATTACTCATGGGGGAGGCGGCTATTCCTACCCTCTCCCCTGTTCAGATTTCCCTGTGGAGCTGAGGAGGCACTGGAAGCTTCACTCTTCCAGTTCATTCTCTCCCATCCTGGAGGTGCGAAAGCTTTCTGGGAAGCTCAGGATTGTTTGTATTCCCCTTTCTTCTCTTTTGCTAAATGTCCAACAGGCCTGGGGCAGACAAGCCATCCCCAGGCAAGGTTATTCTGGGGTATAAGTGAGCTGTGGCCTGGAGTCACTCTTTCTGTGCGCCACCCCCTGGATGGGAGGGGCAGACCGCCAGGCTCTGCCTTAATCCCCTGTCCAGCCTCCCTCCCCGGCAGGCAGTGACTGGGAAGAGTGGAGCTGGCCCTCCTCTCTTGGGGTGAAGCTTCAGGTGGTGTCCTGCGCCCACCTTCAGCCAGAGCCTGAGCTGCCTCACTGAAAAGGCCTCTGCTACTCTGGTGTTCCTTTCCTGGAAACAGTGGGATCCCGAGTGTTTGAAAATATGAATGCTTTGGGATCAGTGCAACAGTTTTCAGGCAGGTGCAGCATTCTTAAATCTGTGGCTTCTACACAGAATCACAGGGCTGGAGAGTGGGTGGTGGGAGGAGGGGTGATCATCAGACCCCACAACACCCTGGCCAAGAAACTGAGTCAGCACAGCCGACTGTGGAAATGGGAGCTAATCCCTGTTTAACCAGCTACTCCCTGGTCAGATACTCCTTAAGCATAATTTTGCTGAGTTATGCCCCATTCCATCTTTGAACCCATGCTAGAGCCTTCCCCTGCAAGCTACCCTATCAGCTACTTCATTCCAACAGCTACTCCTTCCTTCCAGCTTCCCAGGACCTGCCAGGGTCCCATGAGACAGGGGTGTCACCTTCCTCAAGGCTGAAGACACAGAGGACATTTGTTACTGACTGGTCCTCTGGCCATGGGTAAGAACAAGCCAGCCCTCCACAGAGGCATGACAGGCTCTTGCTTTCAAGGAACCAGAGCTACTTCAGAGGCCCGAGGACATCTTCTCACTCCAGATAGGGCATTTCCCAGCCAGAGCCTCAGCCTTCTACCTTCAGGCTTTCATTCCCAAGAAGGCAATGCCTCTGGGACAGTGGCAGAGTCCCCATGAGGCTCTAGAGCCCGGAAGTGGGAGCCTTTAAGAGCTGTGGGCCAATCAGAGCAGGACCCAGCGCTTGGGGGAAGCTGTTTCACTGGCTGAGGCTGTGAGGGCTCAGGGGCTGTGGAAAGGGTAGGGGATACTTGGCCTGGGAAAGATAGACACAGTGGATGCCTTCTGATATCCGTGGGGCTGCCACGTGGGGAAGGGATGGCCTCATTCTTGGTGGCTCTGGAGGGTGAAGTTAGGACCAGTGGGTAGAATTTAGGAGGATTCCACATTTGGCTCAACACTGATTTTTTTTTTAAGTTGTCGTGAAAGTGACAGTGAGTCCCCTCTCCTGGGAGGTATGTAAGCAAGTCCTTGCTCAGGGATGGCGAGCTGGGAAACCATACAGGCCAATGTCCCTCTGACCAACCAGGACCAGCCACAGCGAGGCCCAACAATGGGGGTGTGTTCCGGGACCAGACAGCTGTGGTTTGGCCATCACTCGAGCAAGCCCTGAGGCTGACACAGGACCTGCCTGCCCAGTGCCCTCACCCGGACCCTCCCCTCACCTCACTAGAGCTTTGACGGTAGATCGGACCACACTGGACAGCAGGAACAGCGGTGTGACCAAGATATGGAAGAGGGAGAGGGAGGCAAAGGCCACGGAGGGCGAGAAGTCAGCCTCTTTGAAGAAGCTGACATGGCCCACGAAGGTCTGTGGACAGAGGCACAAGTGAGGTCAGGGTGGCCCAGGGTGTGGGTCCCTCCCACACTGGAAACGCTCAGCACTGGAAGGGAACTGAGAGGGCTGGCAGAGAGCGGGCTCCTAAGAGGATCTTTCAGTTGGAGACACCTTCATCATCCCCACAGTCATCTCATGGAACCGTCCCCAACAAGTTCAGGACTTCAAGCTGGAGAGCAGGGGCTGCTCCCTCCCTGTCCTGGCCAGTCTTGGCTGGGAATAAGCAGGGAGGAGACCTCAGGTTAGGTCAGCACAGCCCCCTCTGCAGACAGCAGGCGGGGTGCTCATCTCCCCAGTCCTCATCGGGATAACATAAACAGAGTGATTACGAAACTGCGCAGTGCTTTGCCCCAGCCACCTGGCTAGCTCAGTGGTCTCTGTTACCCACAGCTCCCCCAGGAGCCAGGCCAGGAACCAGCTCAATAAATCACATTGGAAGTGAATTCCCAAGCGTACCTGACAGGCTGTGAACTCTACACAGCTCAGGGACACCGGCCCCGGGGGAAATAAGTAGATCTTTTTAAGGAACTGCAGCCATCACAGAAGACGGGGATGGGAGGCTGGGTGAGGCGGCTGCAGGCTCGTAGGAGCCCAGGCCTTTCTGTAGGAGCACGCTGCCTGACCCCCATGGCTCAGCTCACACACAGTTTTATCAAAATTGCTTTAGAAAGCCACCATTGTAATATTTAACGGCATGGAGAATTGTGTGTGGCATATTCTTAAATTTAAAAGAGCAGGTTACAAAACTGCATGGACAGCACATTCCTATTTTTGTAGAAAATGACATACCATAGGCCTTAAAAAAAGACTGGAAAGAAACACATTAAAAATGTTACCAGTGGGATTATGGGTGATTTTAATTCTCTTTGCACTTTCAGTTCTAGATTTCCCATTGCTTCTACAATACACATGTTTCACTTTAAAAATTAAAAATTTGGATAGCTATTTTTTAAAAGAAAGTTTAATTTCTCTAAATACTAAGCCTCCAGTCTTCCAGGCCTGGAGGCAGAGTCCCCTGTCCGGCTGGAGTTGGGGAGGGGCCGCACCCTCTATAAACTTTCGATCCTATTTTCAGTCTGGCTGTGGAGCCTGTCTTCTGAGGCCCCGGTGCAGAAAGACCAAACCTGGGCAACCTGTCACTGCAGACACCCTCCCCCTCCACCCTACCCCCAAGAGATGGAGAAAGGATCCACTTACTATGAGGACAGCTGCAATGGGAATGGCCGTATTCATGAAAACTGCAGAGGAAGCACAGGGAGGAGTTTAGCGGGAGGAGTGTGACAGCTACACATGGAGATGCCCAGTGTGGCTGGAGGCAACGCAGCCCAGTGGGGCCAGCCTGTGGGGCACAGCTCCAGTAGGCTAGGGGCAGAACTCTAGCCCTGTGGCACCTCCAGTTCCTCACCCCATTTCCCTCAGGACTCTTGTCCCAGGTACTCCGGCCCCCGACTCTGGGGCTTAAGCTGTTAAGTCACTCCGTGTGGACAGGGTGAAGTTAGCCCCATGGGAAAGTGGTGGGAGAAGGATGAGAGAGTTGGCTGTCTGTGGCCAACTGTGAGGTCAGGAGCATGTCTTTCTGGGGGCACCAAGCTGCCACTTCTTCCTCTGCCTTTGGCTCCTGTGTCCCCCCAAGCCAGGCTCTCTATGAAGCTTAGAGGCTTCCTAATCTCCTATGGCTCTTGAGAAAATTTCAAACTCATTCTCACTGAGGTATTAGTAACTAAGAACAGCTTAAAGCAGGGTGTCCCTTAGAGTCTGTGTGCAGGCAGGGTAGCTGGTTTGCTGCAACAGAGGCCTCCTCCTTATTCTGTTAAACGTGTGGCCTTTAGATCAGTCACAGGGACTCCAGGAAGAAAAGAGAGTGGGACTTGGTGTGACAGAAGGGCAGAATCCCTGTTACTTATAAGCTGTGTAACCTAGGGCATGTCATTTACTTTCCCCATGCCTCAGTTTCCTCATTTGATTTTTGTAAACTTATAAATACTTGTTCATACACTCCAGCTCTTTCCAAGGTCAGAAGAGATAACATGGGTAACAGGCTCTGTGAGCCCCAGGTGCTGCCTACACATCACACCTCATGGGCTACTGGCTTAGCCCTGCTCCATACGTCACCCCTCCTCTGGCTTAGGGTGTAAAATGCTCAACAGTGCCCTGACCCCAGGCCTAAATTTCCAGAAAGAGCAGCCCCCCCATGGCATAAAAGGTAACCATGCCAGCTGCCACCTTCCCATCCTATCCTCTTTCATTCAAGGATCCTCTTCCAGGGCAGCCCAGGAAGGAGTCTGGTTCTGCCATTAGCCAAATTAAAGTAGAGGGACCAGGAGTCAGGAGCTAGAAGCCAGACGCCAGGGCTCTGCCTGTGCACATGGCCCCTGTCTAATGAATGGCGAAGTCTTGGACACCCTGATGAAGTCCAGATGGTCAATACCATTCTAAGAAGTTGACTGCCCATTTACTCCAAGAATCCTGCAGCAGTCAGTACATACAAAGCATTGTACATCAGAGATGTGGTCCCCAACTTCAGGGAATCCCAACTGGGTGGAAGGACACGGCCTCTGCCCTTAGGGGATTCCCAGTCTGAGGACGGAGACAGGAGCTATGCTCCCAGGAAGCTCCAGATACGATGGAGAGACAGAGTACATGCCCCTTAGGAGTTCTCAAGCAGATGGGAAGGACATTGTCCCCATCCTTGGGGAATTCCTAATCTGATGGGGAAGGCAAGGCTCCTGCAATTGGAGAGGTCCCAGTCTCCTGGAGGATGTATGGCTGGAGCCCTTATATGGCTGGGGCCCTGGCAGATGGTGAACTTCTCTGCCCATAAGGCTTTTAATCAATACCAACATCATACATGTCTGTGCTTTAACTGCTCTTCCTCATGAAGGCTGGATGGTTTCCAGGGCCCACTACCATGCCACAGCCCTCCCGCACCGTTTCGGGCAGGAAACAGCGTAGTATTATTGGTGTTCCCACAGCATAAGGGACCCAGATCTGGGACATAGGACATAGTGCAGCCATTACTGGCTGAGGAGGAGAGGGAGGAGGATGCCCATCAGACCTAGGACCTTGACCATCACCAACTACATAGTTCTAAATGTGAGGTAGCCTTGCCCCTCCCCTATGGGGCCAGTCACCCCAAGGAACAACTGGGAGGGCAGGGGCCTCTCTTATTCTCCTCCCGGCCCATCCCCATAAATAACCAATAAGGAGGGGTCCTGTGCACCCATCCCTCAGCCCCCACTCCAGGCCAAGACCCCTCCTTCACATTCTGGGGCTTGACTCCCAGCCAAAAAATAGGCTGAGTGTTGGATTATAAATTGCTACAATGCTCTTGGAAAGCAATCTGGTGCTTTGCAGCTAGAGCCACACAGAAGTTCAGACCTTCTGATCCTATAATCCGTCTCCAGGGAATTTGTCCTGAGTAATCATTCAAGAGCAGCACAAAGCCATCAGCAAGATGGTATTAGCTGCAGCTAACACAAAATTCAATAAAACAAAACCACAACCACAGCAACAGCAACAAACCATCACAAATGAAATAAACTGGAAATGTCCAACAAGAGGGGCTGTTTTAGTAAATGATGGTGCATCAGCTCTGAGGGAGATTTTGCAGTCAGAAAACGTGATAATTGACACTTCATTCTACTGCACATTTTCCCTGGTCATGGTTTTTTTTAATTTAATTTTTTTCAATTTTATTGTCTTTGTTTTTGTAGCTGCCTGAACTCCTTTGAGGAATGAGACAAGCTATAAATAAATTTAAAAATGAACATTCCCAAAGCTGATGCAGCAACATGGAGTATGCTTCTGATATAATTAGCTTCTGCCCAGTTCTGGCTGTTGTATGGAGACACTAAAGAATGAAAATGTGATTTTCCACTTCTTTCACCCTCCCCTTGAAGGACAGCCTTTGTGCAGGGAGTTCTGGGTCCCCTTCAGGGCCGGGGCTGGGAGAGTAGAATCATCAGCTGTGTGTGTGTGTGTGTGCGTGTGTGTGTGTGTGTGTGCGTGTGTGTGTGTGTGTTTTGCAAGAAAAAGAAATAACCTTTAATATGTTCAATGATAATTTTCTGGATCTTCCTCTTGTGTCAAAAGCTATACATTTTCTCCTCAAAGCAGCTGCTCCAAGAACTAACTAGCCCTCTTTATCTCCCTCTAGCTGGGATAGACTAATTCCCCTCCACCCCCGCTTCTCTTCTTTCAATAACACTGCGTAGGTGTTAATGGCCTGGGCTCTCACCAATGAACAGAATTGTCCTTTAAGCCAGCAACCCACAGTCAGTGGCACCCAAAGCCTCACCCCCAGCCCCCAGGGCAGAAGCCACAGAGCTGGCATTGTTTCCACTGTCTCAGGAAGAAGGAACCAAAAGCTGACCCTCAGCACAAATCAAAGGCCAACATGGAGAGAGAATAACTGCTTCTAGGCCCAGAGTAGGCAAGCTGTGGGCAAAAAAGGGGAGTTTTTTCAGCCACCCCATCTTTAGAAACAAGCGGAAAACTAGACCCTTTTCCACTCTTATGGTCTACAAGGTACTCTACTGCTCCAAGGGGATCTAAAAGCACAAAAGGATTTAAACAAATAAGGAGAACTTTTCCCAGGCTGGAGATAAGAGTGAGAAACAGAAAGATGGGTAAATGTAATAATGTATAGGAAGATGATGCTGGGAACCTCTGTTCTTCACACGGCTGCCAGACCTGCAGAGGACAATACAGTAAGAACCAGGACAACCACTCCAGACTGGTATAGCTGGGGAATCTTCAGGCCTTTTCCTAGGTCCCACATCAAGTGTCAGACCCCATTCCAGGTATGATACATGAGAGGGAAGATGACTGCAAACTTAGCTGTGTGGATCAGTGCTGGCCCCAGACACAGGGACTTCACGCATTCCAAATAAGACTCAAAGTTCCCAGGGAGTAACAGGGCTGACATGCCAAAAAGAGAGACCCCTGCACTCAAAGCAATACCAGCGCCATGGTGGCAGATGGACATCACCATGGGAAGAGACCAACTGTAGATAGTGATGTGGGGAGATATGGGACAGGTTGAACCTGTGTTCTTATTCCAGAACCACTCCATCTCTTTTTTGGCTGTGATTCCCAAAGGACCAGCATTTCTGGTACAGAGCTGAGGGCTAAAGTGGGCTCAGAGGCAATGACAACCAACATGTCTCAGCAAGAGTGCAGCCATCTCGGGTTCTGGTCTGGATGGAAGTGACCAGCTGCTTGTGTTTGAAAGGTCTCTCTGAAGATCATCTTTAGGGGTTCTGGGGTGGATATGGCTGGACCTGGGAAGTCTGGGGTTGTTACAGGCTCTGGCATCTCTCTGAGCACAGTAGTCAGTCCTGTGCCCTAGCTGGGGGTGAGACAGGAAGGCAGGGAGCTGGGCATACAGCTGTCATGGGTTGAAGATCTGAGGCCTTGCCCTCATTTTCCTGAACCACATAAAGTTCTATAAGGTTCCAAGGTGGTGGAGGGGTGGGGAATGTAGCCAAGAATAGATATCTGTCCAACTCTGGCCCAAGGTGTGGTGACTCACCTTAATTTCATTTAGAAAAAAACAAAAACAAAAAGAAGAACATGATAGTGCTCAGATCTTGAATGTTAAGGAGGAAGAACTATGTTAAATAATGGCAAGTGAAACAGGATTATAAAACCTTCTTCTTGTGTAAGTGTGATGCTGTTATGGAAAAGTTTAGTTGCGTGTAGGCTGGCCTGAAAGGCTGCCATCAAAATTGAAAGCCCTTCTGCAATAGTGTAGAGACATGGGTATTTTTTAGAATATCCTTTCCAAAAATATCCATTCAAGGCTGGGCATGGTGGCTCACGCCTGTAATCCCAGCACTCTGCGAGGCCAAGGCGGGTGGATCACCTGAGGTCAGGAGTTCGAGACCAGCCTGGCCAACATAGTGAAACCCCATCTCTACTAAAAATACCAAAATATTAGCCAGGCGTGGTGGCGCATGCCTGTAATCCTAGCTAGTCGGGAGGCTGAGGCAGAAGAATCGCTTGAACCCAGGAGGCGGAGGTTGCAGTGAGCCGAGATCACGCCACTGCACTCCAGCCTGGGCAACAAGAGTGAAACTCCGTCTCAAAAAAAAAAAAAAAAGACTTACTCATTCAAAAAGGGTCTCCCTGTTCCAGGCCTTGTGCTGGGTTCTGGGGGCTACAGTAGTAAATAATTGTGTAAGTTTTTCATACCCTCAACCCTTGCCCCAGACAAAACAAAACAAACAAAACAACAAATCAACAAACCAGAGCTGGGATCAGATCACCCACTCCCCCTGGCTTTGCCCAAAGAATGTTGTCTGGCCCTTATGGGCACAAGCCTGGCATTGCAATACCGGGAGCTTTTCATTTCTAAAGCATTGATACATGTTTCAGAAGTTATGTGTCAGAGAGGCACAGCCAGCCATTTGTACCTCTGATTAACTTCAGCTTTGTTGCCTGTGCAGGGCCAGGGGAGGAGCATGCAGGCTCACAGCTTGGGCCTAATTGCAAGATGCATCTGCAGGAGGGGAAATGTATTTTGAAGTGCACGGGGCTATTTTCCATTCAGTCCAATAGTCAGTGCAGTCAACAGAGGGGGAAGGAAATCAGGTTAATGGTGTCAGTTGCTGGCAGCTGAGGAAGTATGGCAGGAGGCATCTCAGTCAGACTGATCTTTACCTCTTTAATTGATGGGCGCCCCGGCTCTCCCTCAGCCATGCTCCCCACCAAGCCAGGCCAGGATATGCATAAGCAGCCCACTGTGGCTGCACCAGCTGGCAGAAGGGCGGGTAGATATTGAAGAATTTCAGGCCAGGCATGGTGGCTCATGCTTGTAATCCCAGCATTTTGGGAGGCCAAGGCAGGTGGATCACCTGAGGTCAGGAGTTTGAGATCAGGCTGGCCAACATGGCGAAACCCTGTCTCTACTAAAATACAAAAAGATTTAGCTGGGCATGGTAGAGGGCACCTGTAATCCCAGCTACTTTGGAGGCTGAGATAGGGAGAATTACTTGAACCTGGGAGGCAGAGCTTGCAGTGAGCTGAGATCGTGCCACTGCACTCCAGCCTGACAACAGAATGAGATTCCATCTCAAAACAACAACAACCACCAGAAGAATTTCAGAGATGCTGGGGAAGGAAGGGGCACCAGGTCTCCAGGTCATGTTGTTTTTCTCCACTGTCTGTTCTGAGTTAGCGCCCCCATTGAGGAGGACAGAGGCTTCTCCCACTGCATCCCCAGGCCTGGCACACAGAAGGTGGGCAGGAAATATTTGTTTAAAAAAAATGAATGGAGGAAACGAAAGACCCAGGGTCAGGTGAGTAACACAAAAGAGAAAGGGGGGGCATTTGGAACTGACCCTGTGGCTCTGACCACATGCACAGCCACTATTCATGGGCATGATCAATCTCCCACAAGACTGGGAGGGCCAGGGCCATGCCTGCTTCCTCTTTAACATCCAGGACCTTGGTAGAGCCTGGCACAGAGGAAGGAATGGGTGCCTCACAATGGACAGAATGAACTGGAAGCATATCGAGTGCTTGCTTGATAGGACTTAGGACTCGTTTGTCACCTCTACAAAGCTTGTCCTCAGATACAGAGGAACCACCTAGAGTTATGCTGCTTCCGCAAGGAAAAAAAGATTGAACTGACTTCTAAAGGAAGAGACCACAGCCCTTGTCTCCAGCTTCCTCCCACTTTGTCTTCTCCTCATTGAAATCCTACCGTCTTGCAAGGTACAGCCCACATCGCCCCTACATGAATCTCTGGGTGAACTCCCAGCCCACGTGGATATCCTTCTCTGTGCTTCGCCTTTTGCTGTGGAAGACCTCACTGAGACATTTCAATTCATGGAGAGTCAGTCCTCTCTGCTGTAAAATGGGACAATAGAGCAACACACCTCACCAAGTTGTTATGAGGATGAAGTGCAATCACGCCTGCTAGGCGGCAAGCATGGAGCTGGCCACACGGTTCTGCTCTCGCTGCCATGCTGTTCTATGCATGTTAGCTCTGACTTCTCAGTGGAGCATAAACTCCTGGAGAACGGGGAGCACATCTTATCGTTTTTCCCTTCCCTCCTTCCTGGTGCTTGGCACAGAGTGGGGCACATGAATAGGGCTCACTCAACATCCACTGAGCAACTTACATTTCTATTTTTATTCAACAGGAAATATCAATTCTGGATGTGACTTTTGATGCCAGAGAAACTGTGCCCATTCCCTTTTCAGCCCCCTGTTTTATCCTGTACCAGTTCAGGACTCCATACACAGCTACTCTCAGTGATATTGATGGCGAGACCATCAGAGTCACAGGTAATCTTGCTTGCCCAGAAGTCTGACGGTGCCGCATACGAGCAGGATGGGCCCCAACAGGAAATGTGACTCTGGGGCTCCTCTGCAGCGCCAGGACTCCAAGACTGGCGCCAGGGGTCAGAACAAGAGATGCCCCATTACCTCACGCCTAATGACCTGTGTCTTGATCCCTGGTAACAGAAGGCAGGAAGTCCAGAGGAGGTAAATGAACACGCACTCAAAGCATATGCCTGCAGCCAGGAGGTACCCTGCACCCTACCACCCGTCTCTCTCCCCCTCCCACTGCTGACTAACAGAGGGAAAAAAAACCACATCCTCAGAAAGGCAAACACACTGAGCAAACAGCACTTGACTTTCAAAGCTCTCCCCAAGGGCTCTTCCCTTCCCCTCCTCCGCTGCTCTCTTCCAGGGACCGACCTGGGCTGCTCTGTTTCTCTCTCTAGGTGACTGGGACAGGTGAGGAGTCCTGGGCGGGCTCCTGCTTGGCTCCAGAGCCCCTCACTTTTTTCCAGAGTCATCTCAGCTCTTGGCAACATATCCCTAGGTCCTCCTGGCCCCAGGCTCATCACAAAGCCACAGCTTGTCTTCTGGGGGCCTTGGGGGACAATAAGCACCCACTAGGTAGGGTTCAGTGGGCTAGCCTGGGAACTCAGACATCTTTTGATGCTGTTTATATAAGAAAACATGTCCCAGGCTGCAGTTTGGAATGCAGGAAATGAGTACATATCTCTTAGGAGCAGTCAAAGCAGATGTCACCTGCCCCCACTACATGATCTGAGGCTGACCCAACTTCGCTGCATGCTGTGCCAGGAACCTTGGGACCCAGTGCCCCCACTTTCCTTGTTGCTTCCCTTCCCTCTCTCTATCTCAGCAACAACAAGCCTGCTCTACCCCACCCTGTTGTTGCTGGGAGAGGAAGTCCCCTTGCTATCGGGAGAAGCCCTCTACCACCTCGGCAGCTGTTCCTACTGCTGGGAACTGTCTCTAAACCTGTACAAAACTGGGGGGCTATGCACAAGCAGGGGGTTACTCTTCATATAGCCAGCCCCCAGGGGCAGGCAGGACTGACAGAGAGAAGGTTGAAGTGGGCCTGGGGCTGGGGACATTGGCTTTTCTGAGCTCCCCAGATGTTCCTTCCAAATGTCCCCTGTCTATGGAGTGCTTAGCCTGAGTGTGTTTGGAGGCTCTGAGAACCACAGGGTCAGGGATGAGGATAACGGGGAGAGACCAGGAACTTGGGGTGTCTTGGCGAAGAATCCAGGAAACAGTGGCTGCCTGCCATGCTCACAGCTCCATTCTGAGAAAATCAAATGTTAGCAGGACTTTCTGCATAAAACGCCATGGCTTGTGCCATGTATGGTAGAGGAACTAGCCACTAATGACTGGACCACGTTCCCTGCCTGAGGCATAGGACACCATGGTCCGGCTGGACACAGGGGGGTTCGACACCTGGGGTATTCATGGCCAGCCCCATCCTGTGAGAACACTGCTGTGGGATGTTTCCCCAGTCCCCTAGACAGGGACATGCCTTCGTGCCCATGTTTCCAAATTCTCTTGGGGAGTGGGACAGCTTGGTGGCCACCTAGCTCCATCAGACCCTCTCTCCAGGCAGCAAGAATGCCAAGAATACACAGATGACCTGAGTGACCGTCTCATTTTCCATGAGACTTGCTGTATGGGTCTATCTGGGAGACACTACCAGCACCCCCTCCATTACCACCTTCCCTCCCCCACCAGCTGTGTCTCTTCCTGGCACCAAAAGAACCAATTTTAGTTGGAGGAGGTGGTCAGTAGCCTCTCTTAATTTCCTACCCTAATTCTACTCCTTTCAGAGCCCAGAGATTTTTTTCTCCTAAGAGAAAATGGCCTCATAATGGTGCCCCATGGTGTCCTAAGTCTTCTTCACCCCACAGAGGCCCCCAGCTCTTTGTGGAAAATAGCCTGAGGCCAGGAGTTAAGAGACTTTGGAGGATCTAGTCCGAGCCATGCTACTAACCTCAGGAGGGATCTCAGGAACACACTCCCCTCTGGCCTTAATTTCCCATCTGTAAAATGGTTCTACCAACTTATTCTCCTTGCCACATTCTGTGTAATCCCCACTCGTCTGTCTTCTAATTCAAAAATTCTCTCTTCAGCTATACTCATTCATGTAGCCTGTGCACTGAGTAAGTTTTGGTTTCTTTTTTGTTTTCTTCTCTCCAGGGGCTTCCACTTGGCCATAATGACTCTTAGACTGGACAGGTCAGGGAACTAGTATGAAGTCAGCTGGTTGCTAAATATCTACATCCCAATTATGCACTTGGGAAGTAACCACCATGGGATGGGTCCACGGAGCCACGAGACCAACTGTGAGATAAACTTGGGCCAGGACTCCATGGATCACCTGACCTCCATAAGCCCTCACTCTGGCCAGGGGACCATTGTTCACTGAATTAATTTCAATAACTAAAATTTCAATTTCTAAAAAATGTTTTGGGCCAGGCACAGTGGCTCATGCATGTAATTCCAGCACTTTCGGAGGCTGAGGCGGGTGGGTCACAAGGTCAGGAGTTTAAGACCAGCCTGGCCAATATGGTGAAACCTTGTCTCTACTAAAAATACAAAAATTAGTTGGGTGTGGTGGTGTGTGCCGGTAGTCCCAGCTACTTGGGAGGCTGAGGCAGGAGAATCGCTTGAACCTGGGATGTGGAGGTTGCAGTGAGCCGAGATTTTGCCACTGCACTCCAGCCTGGGTGATGGAGCGAGACTCCATCTCAAAAAAAGAAAAAAAAGTTTTACATTCTCAGTAAAATGGTTTCAAGTATATGGGACTCTAGGACTTTTACTTTTGGTCTTTTTCTTCTTCCTTGGCTTGGGGTTCCCAAACTACTTGGTTAATATAAATTCAGTCCCTACACCTGTGAGTACCTTCAGCTTGGGCTTCTGATATTTAAGGATAACTAGTCTTTTTCTTTTGCATGGCCCCAAGTGGATGGAAGCTTTCTTGTAGCTTACCCAGGGCCATGACAGCTCAGTCTGACTTACTAAAAAGTCTCCATTCTTAGGAGAGTTCGAAACTGTGGTCATTTACTTACTTGCTGCTGTCTGTCAATAACATATCAGTTCCATGAGGAATGAGACCTCATCTCTCTTCCTCATCACTGTATCCCGAGGGCCAGCACAGTATCCAGCACATAGCAGGCTTTCCATGCATGTTTGTTGGATAAATGAATGAAGAGTACTTTGATTTCTGGGAGCTTAGCTATTAGAGGCAGTTTGAGGCTCCCCTACTGAGTCAGATAATCTCAAGGCCTCCTGCTTCTGTCCCTGCACCCCCTCTCACCCGAGCTCTGACACCCTCTCCTTGCATGTAGGCAGCAGCACCCAGGGCTGGCTATGTGGGGTGAACTCACTGGAGATGGAGGTATAGATGGCAAAGGCCCTGAGGCTGGTCATCTCCTTCCTGCGGGTTGTCTCCACCCGCGTGCGGAAGATGTTCTCCCAGGCGTACAGCTTCAGCAGCTTGATGCCGCGGAGCATCTCGTTGGTCTGCTTCAGCCGCTCATTGGAATACTCCTGCAGGGGTCCCCGAGTCAGAAGGGAGAGGCTTCTGCTCCATCTCCCACCCGAGAGGAAGGCCTGAGTGTCAATACTGTCACTGCCATGCCCAGCTCCTGTCCCCACCGGGAGGCAGCCTCCTCCACCATTAACTCCATTTCCCAGACAAAGAAGCTGAGGCCTGGACAGGTGAAGTGGCCTACTCAAAGTCAAAGTCAATGACAGTGTGGGTGTGTGGGAGGAGACCTGCTGCTGTCGGGGGAAGGAGGGAAAGAGGGACAAAACACACACACCTTTGGGCACTCACCAGTGTGCTCCGCTGGGCCTGAGACAGCTTGGTGGCCACGAAGTACTGGACAGGAGCCAGTAGAATGATGACAGCTGCTCCAATTAAGGCACTGACTCCGAGGATGTAGTAGAGGAGAATCACACCCACAATGATCTGAGGAAGGGGTCATGGGTCAGGTCCCTTTGACCTGATGGTTGCCCTGCCAGGGGGTGCTGGCAAAATCCCTGTTTCCCCAGTCCCCTAGAGTGGGACAAGCCTTGGTGCCCAGGTTTCCAAATTGTCTTGGGGAGGGGGGTGCAGGGAAGGAGGAGAAACGGAGCAATTTCAAAAGAAGGTTAGCACAATGGGCTCTCACACAAGCAGAGGGTTGCTGGGCTGGTAACTAACTGCATTTATCTGCAAGGCTGGTTGAAGCCTTAACTCTCTCCAGTCTATTTTCCAGATGGAAATCTCAGAGCTGAGATTGCACAATGTTTGTGACAGCACCTTTTGTTCTGTTTGCTGGCTGTCAGGGCTTATGGTTACTGTCATTGGAAAAAAGTGATAACTAAGCAAAGAGGCAAAGTTGCTGCACCCATGCCAGACAAAACCAGCCTGGGGTCCGAGAATTTGCTTTTCATTCTTATGCTCTTGGTTTCTTTAATTTTTAAAATGAATCTGCCAGGTATTCTCTGAAAAGAGAATTCCTTCTGCATCTAGCTTTATATAAATGACAGCCTACTTCTGAATATTTATGAGAAGTGTAAATTGCCAGTCCCCAAAGCACCAAGATGACAGTTTCTCAGGTTGCCTTCAAAGGCAGACACCTCTAAATACAGGGCTTTTTCTCAAAGAACAGATGTGCTGGCTTCCTTAGCTAAAAAAAGAGAGAGAGAAAGGACTGCTTGCCTTGGTCCTGTAGTCCCAGAGCCCTACACCAGATTGGCATCAAGCTCCCAGCACCACCTCAAGGATAAAGGAGTAAGTGGGCGGCCCTGTAATTTAATCACAGAATGCCTCCTGGCTTAGCAGGTATCTTAGAGGCTGGGAAGTGGCCCCTTCACCACCTGCCTCCCAGTGTTTAACAGGTGTTAGATGCTGGCACGGATGGGCAGAAGACCATGATAGAGATGAAGTACCCTCTTCCCAGGCCTGCCCTGCAGCATCACCCTCCTGGACTTATCTCTGGCATCCAGTCCTTCATTAGTTGTGCTCAAATGGAGGCCATCAGAGTGTTCTTCAGGCAGCTTGGGTTGGGCCTGACAACAAGAAGGCTCCCATGGCACCCCAAGCTCACTAACAGGGCATCCTGTGAGCCAGTGTCTGCACCCACACCACCTCCAAGGGACTGACAGCAGCTGCGGTGGGAGCTGGTGCTGCATCTGCTGCTGTTCCCTGGCTCCTCCTCATGCTTCCCCGTCCCCTACTCCTAGGTACTCCCCAGACTCCTTGGTCCATTCCTCTCTTCTGCACAGGTCTGAATGGCCCTCATGCAACTGTGAGAAATAAAAGGACTATTTTGTCTCCTATTCACAGGTTAGGAAAACAATCTAGTGTAGCAGGGAGGACATAGTCTTTGGAGTCTGTGGCCCTGAGTTTGAAGGCCCCAACCCTTTGCTGTGCAGTCTTGGGTGAGTTACTTAACCTCTCTGGTTTTCAGCTTCTTCGTCTTTAAAATGGTGATTATAGTGCCCACTCTGAAGGACTCTGTCCACTCTGCAGGACCATTGTGAAGATTAAATGAATCTTTATGATAAGCACCTAGAATTGTGGCTGGCATATAGTTGGAGATCAATACAAGGTGGCTTACCCTCCTCTCAGAAAATAAATGAAAAAGCTTCATGGGAACTCTGTCACAGGGGAACCACAGAAAAATGTGTGAGTATGGTGCTGCCACTGATTCACTGCGTGGCCCAGGGTAAGGCACCTGCCCTCTCTGGGCCTCTGATACCCAAGAGACTGGGAAACACAGAGGCCTCCATTATAGCTAAATTCCTTAACCTGGTGTTCTTGATAAATGTCAGGGGGGCACCCATGAAATTATAGCCCAAATGTTTGAGCAAGCATTTATTTTTCTGAGAAAGTTTCACTAGCCTTTCAAAAGTATGTGTAGATTAACGGTGGCCAAGCGCTGGGGGCGAAGATGAGGAGTGACTGCCAGTGGGTACGGGTTTCTTTTTGGGGAATGAAAACTTCCACATTTGTGATGTTGGCTGCGCAGCTCTGTGAATATAGGATACTAAAACCCACTGAGTTGTACGCTTTAAATGAGTGAGTTATATCTCAATAAAGCTGTGTGTGTGTGACCAAAAAAAGATTATGAAACAACAAGAGCCCTCAGGGCTTACACGGGAACGGGGCTTCTGCACTCATGTCAATATTATCAAAAGCCTTGTGTGCCCTGTGGCTAACCAGGCTGCGCACAGAATCCTAACCACATGAGTTTCTTTGCCATGGGGCTGGGATTGTATCAACTCCCAGGAGTAACACTGGTTCTTGAGTGCTGGTCAAATCTATAAGTGGTAAAGGTATATACAAAAACAGAAAACCAAAGGACACTTCATGATAAATGAGCAAAGGTAAGAAATCAGTAGAGATAAAAATTCCTAGCCCCAGTGCAAGGGTTAAATTACACAAGGGAGAGGGGCTGGGGCAGGGCCAGGCATAGGGCAAGGGCTGTTAATATTAGTTAGCACTATTAGCAATGATGCATGTGCAACAAACGCTGTAAGTACTAGTAATGGTAATCATGCAGCAGTGTTTAGTAGACAAAATCTGATTTCTTTTTTTTTTTTTTTAGACCGAGTCTCGCTCTGTTACCCAGGCTGGAACGCAGTGACGTGATCTCAGCTCACCGCAACCTCCGCCTCCTGGGCTCAAGCAATTCCCTCTCCTGTCTCAGCCTCCGGAGTAGCTGAGACTACAGGCACACGCAATCATGCCCGGCTAATTTTTGTATTTTTAGTAGAGACAGGGATTCACCATATTGGTCAGGCTGGTCTCGAACTCCTGACCTCAGGCAAACCATCAGCCTCGGCCTCCCAAAGTGCTGGGATTACAGGCGTGAGATGCCATGCCTGGCCAGCAAACTCTTACAAACTGCTTGCTCAAGGGGACACAACAGAAAGTGTCTTGTAGCCTTTTGAATGCTGTGTACATGTTAGGATCCTCCCAGGCTGTGTCTCTCTGCACCAGGCCCTCACAGCCCAAAGTGTTAACTAATGAGAGAAGCATGGTCAGAAATCTTCATTTTTCATGTTTCAAAAAAAAAAAATGGTGTTGGAGATGAGGTCTCTCTATGTTGCCCAGGCTAGACTCAAACTCTTGGGCTCAAGCCATCCTCCTACCTCAGCCTTTTGGGTGACTGAGACTATAGGCATGAGCCACCACACCCAGCTTAGAGAGTCTTGTGCATAAAAGATTGGTTGGTAACTGAACTAGATGAGATCTCCAGGCCCTTTTGTAGCTTTTATAGTCATTGATCTGTCTTGGCGGAATGGAGTGGGGGCAGTCTGGGCATGGGTAGATGGTAATGGGGGATGGCATATATGATTGTTCCCATAAAAAAGAACATCAAATTCCCTGCATCCCATCTTGTCTAGCTGTGTCCCTGTGGGAGCCTCTCCCCTTTTTTTCTTTTAATATTTTTTAACTCTAAGCTTTACAAGTAAGGAGGACCAATACAAATCACTGGAGATGAAGGTTTATGGAATCTTTATCCCAAGAAGCAATGGATTCTGGATTGGTAACACCTCACTCACACCAAACATGTGCAAGTTAGAGGGATCTGATATTTAAGAAGTGAAGACTCTGGGGGGCACTCTGCCTGGTGTGTTACTTACATTATCTAACTGAATTGCCATAGCAACTCCAGAGGGTAGGCATCCTCCCCATTTCATAGATAAAGAAACCAAGGCTCAGAGAGGTTAAGTATTTGAATCAGCCTGTCTCACCCAAGTCACTTTCTGCTACATCAAGCTCTCCCGGTGGAACTTTCTCGCCCCCTGGGAATGGGTCTGGGATTTCGGTTTCTGGCCTGAACACCAGGGTGAAGTTTTAATCCCAGGCATAGGACAGGATCAGACTCTGTGGTGGAAGAGCTCCAGATGGGAGATGGGGAACATGAAGCCTGAGGTCAGATCAACCACGCTGACGATTCTCCTCTGATTATTGGGGGGTAATGTACCTCTTCCTAAGCCAGCACCAAAGGTTGTCTTGCTTTAAAAAAATACCATGTTTTAAAGTTTCTATTTTTATTTTTTAAGAGACGGGAGTCTCTCTGTTGTCTAGGCTGAAGTGCAGGGGCGTGATCATTGCTCACTGCAGCCTTGAACTCCTGGGGTCAAGCAATCCTTCCATCTCAGACTCTCAGGTAGCTGGGACTAAAGGGGCGCACCACCACATCTGGCTAAAAAACACCAGGTTTTGTTTGTTTGTTTTTGAGACAAGGTGTCACTCTGTCACCCAGGCTGGAGTGCAGTGGTGTGATTGTAGCTCACTGCAACCTCTGCCTCCTGGACTTTAGGTAATCTTCCCACCTCAGCTTCTGAGTAGCTGGGGCTATAGTTGTGAGCCACCACCCCCAGCTAATTTTTTGTACAGACGGGGTCTCACTTTATTGCCTAGGCCAAAAATATCATGTTGTTGATTTTCAAAACTTATACACGCTTATTAAAGAATTTAGAAACACATAAAGAAAATAAAAATCACTTATAATCCCATCATGTGGTTTTCCAATTCTTTTTCATGTGTGAATCTGTACAAACGTATACATAACATATATTCCAGTTTAGTAGTAAGCATACAACATATACTATTTGTAACTTACTCTTTTTGCTTAAAAATACATCACTAACACTTTTTGATGTAATTAAATATTTCGCTACAACATAGCTTTTAAGATCTGTGAGCATTCCACATATAATTTTTTCTTTTCTTTCTTCTTCTTTTTTTTTTTTCTGCATAGACGGGGTCTCACTGTGTTGCCCAGGCCAGTCTTGAACTCCTGTGCTCATGTGATCTTCCTGCCTCAGCCTCCCAAAGTGCTGGGATTACAGGTGTGAGCCACTGCACCTGGCTTGATTTTTCTATAGTTTATAAAGTTGGCTCCATTTTTAAAGTCTTAATGATACTGCCTTCTCTGGTCATTAAGAGAGATGGTCAGTGCTTGCAGAGCATGGGACAGGAGGGACCCAGAGGTACAGCCTGTGGTATAGCCAAGTGTGTGAAAGGTACAGGCAAGCAAGGAGTGGAAGATGGTGTGCTCCTAGTCACTGGCCATGGACCAGCAGGTTCTGGTTGTGTGTCCTGCTGCCCCCCTCCCTTCCCCTCAGCCCATCTAGTACCTGTACTGGCATAGCCCAGAGGTTTGGGCACAAGAAGAAAAACCACATGAGCTGATTGGTGTCGATGGCAACCAGATTACAGATCTGCCCAGCAGTCATTTCTCCCATGGACAGGTTGGAGGTGGACAGGTGCATAATTTTATTGTAAATCTTGGTCTAGAAATGAGAGCAGAGTGTTTCACATTCATCATCATTCTCATCATCATCACCACACCAGATGCCACCTGTTACAGTGTGCCAGGGGCTTCTCAGACAGTCCCCATGGTGCCCTAGAGAAGCTCTGTAAGGTGGTACTGTATCACTGTTCCAAGTTACAAGTCTACTCCAGCATAGCAAGCTACTTCTCCAGCAAGTAAGGCCTTTTCCTGTAGACAGGACTTAATTGGTTCTTTATTTTAATTTAATTTAATTTAATTCATTTACTTATTTATTTAGAGACAGAGTCTCGCTCTGCTCCCCAGGCTGGAGTGCAGTGGCATGATCTCAACTCACTGCAGCCTCCACCTTCCGGGTTCAAGCAATTCTCGTGCCTTAGCCTCCGGAGTAGCTGGAATTATAGGCACGTGCCTAACATGCCCAGCTAATTTTTATATTTTTAGTAGAGATGGGGTTTTGCCATGTTGGCCAGGCTGGTCTCGAACTCCTGACCTCAGGAGATCCACCCACCTTGGCCTCCCAAATGCTGAGATTACAGGCATGAGCCACCGCACCTGGTCTGTTCTTTATTTTTTAAAGCAGATCTTCATGTCCAGTTGTATTCTTGATTTACCAGAGGCCAGTGGAGAACACAGATCAGAGCCATAAAAATGATGAAGTGGGGCAGGCCATCTGTTTTAAAGTGGCCTTCTCCAGCCTAGGGAGGGGATCTGCTCTGAGACCAAGTCCTATCATAATTGAGCCTTGAAACAAAACAAGTGTTCAACTTTGGAAGGTCTGATGTGTTACACGACCGCGTGAGTCAGTCAGCCCCAGCACCATCCCCAGAGTGCAGCCACTCCAAGGACCCTCACAGGGCAGACGGAGAGCAGCCGTGGTAATGGTAATAGCCTCCCCGAGATCTGAACCTAAACGCTTTATGTGCAGAGTGATCATGACTCCCAGAAAGACTGCAATTTTTGGGTGTGTGCTCTTAAACAAGGAAAAATGCATCTGGGTCTTAAATGTCCTCAGGATGCCTGCTCTTGGATAAAATTCTATTATTCATTCCTCTTTTGTGTAAACCCAGGCTTTTTTGTGGGTCAGGTTTTCTTAAGGCAGGAACCTATTCTCTGTCGTTCTGTGAGCTAATATACACCATGGGCAAGGTTTAAAATAATGAACCTATTCTGTCTTTCTGTGAGTTTATATATACCATGGGTAAGGTTTAAAATAATGGCAATGACATTTTTAAACAAATCTATATACCTCCTAGGTTATGTGAAATGAGACTTTAAAAGATAATCACCCAGTTTCAGTGAAGTAGGGACACCAAGTGATCTGTGAAATAAAGCCTTATTAAGTGAAGACCGGTATACACAGAAATGCACAACTGACTGATAACTAGTAATTATTTATAATTCAGGAATTGTGCTTAATAACTTTTTATGCACAAAGTGTGGTTATTCTCTAACCCATGAAGACACAGGCTCTCATCTGTAAGGGTACATTTTCTGAAAATCTCCAAAAGAAAGAAAGAGAGGTTTTTTTCTCCCTAACTCGTTTCTTTTTCTTTCTTTCTTTTTTTTTGTTTTTGTTTTTTGAGACAGAGTCTTGCTCTGTTATCCAGGCTGGAGTGCAGTGGCGCCATCTTGGCTCACTGCAAGCTCCTCCTCCTGGGTTCACGCCATTCTCCTGCCTCAGCCTCCTGAGTAGCTGGGACTACAGGCACCCGCCACCACGCCCGGCTAATTTTTTTTTTTTTTGTATTTTTAGTAGAGACGGGGTTTCACCGTGTTAGCAAGGATGGTCTCAATCTCCTGACCTCGTGATCCACCCGCCTCGGCCTCCCAAAGTGCTGGGATTACAGGCATGAGCCACTTTTTTTTTTTTTTTTTTTTGAGATGAAGTCTCACTCTGTCACCCAAGCTGGAGTACAGTGGCATGATCTCGGCTCACTGCAACCTCCACCTGCCACGTTCAAGTGATTCTCCTGCCTCAGCCTCCTGAGTAGCTGGGACTACAGGTGCACGCCAACATGCCTGGCTAATTTTTGTATTTTTAGTAGAGATGGGGTTTCACTATGTTGGTCAGGCTGGTCTCAAACTCCTGACCTTGTGATCCACCCGCCTCGGCCTCCCAAAGTGCTGGGATTACAGTCATGAGCCATTGTGCTCCGCCTCCCTAATTTGTTTCTATAATTAATGCCAGTATTTCCTTTTTGTGGCATAGTAATGAATCTCTCTTATTAACATGAAAAATTCAAACAATTTGATAAAAACAATTATATGCTAACACATTAGAAAACCATTTTGGGGTCTTTTGGCGTAATTGGAAAATGTAATTTATGACATACACACAGTAAGTATATTTAATTACAAAACTGTCCAACCACAAAAGTGGCTGTTTTTTGTGGTGGTGCAAGTCTGCCTGTCACTGGAGGGGTCTGAGGACAGGCTGGGATTTCTAGAGAGGTTTTCTGAACTGAGCAACAGCTTGGTTCCTCCCAGCTCTGGGCCCCCATGAGTCTTAGAAGGTCTTAGATTTTCCTGGGCTCTTCCCACTACTGTCACATATTGACATCCCTGAGGAAATACTCTGCTTTCCCAGTGAGAAACCACTGGGGATGGGCAGGGTTGCCATATATAGCTGCACAGGTTGTGCACTGCACAACTTGGGAGGGCACCATTCACTCAGACTACTTCAACATAGCCAGAGTTTGGACTCTGACATCGTCCCCAGCCCAAGCTATATCCTTGTCCTCTCGGTCCCTTTTCTGCAGAGCTTCTTATCCTGGCTCCCACATGATCAATGTTAATGATTCTGAGGAACATTTCCAAAGAACGAAGTAGCTTCAGGATTTTAACACAACTTCACGGACATCACTAGGCATAGCCGCATCTAGTTATTCCCAATGCCCATTCTCCTCTTTGCACAGAGAATTTCTAGCAGTGCATATATAGCTGTCAAGAATAAAGACCAAGCTCTTTCTAGACTCTCTAGATATGGCCATTTGGCCAATTTCTGACCAATGGGATGCGAGAGGGTATGTGCAAATTAGGTATTACGATTTTAAAAGGAAAATGCATTCCCCCCTCTTGCCCCTTCTTCTGGCTAGTTTAAATGTAAATATAGTGGCAGTTTCAATAGCCACCATGGCTATTGAGACAAAAGTCACAAAAGAAGGCTGGCAGAGCAACGTGACAGAAGAAGCCAGGTCTCTGATCATTGAATAGCTCCTGTGTCAGCCCTGACTCTATCTGAAGAATAAACAAACTTCTATCCCATTTAAACTACTCTCAAACAGGATGTCTCTCTAGTCTGATAGCTGAACCAAAATCCTAGTGAAGACCCTGGGACTTGGACAACTCTCATCATCACCTTCTTCAAAGGGGCCCTCAATACTCCCTGGCTTTGAACATCTTTCCAAGAAACTCTAAGAAGGAAATCACAGAAGGCAGGACCAAGAGCCTAGACTTAAGTGACCCAACAGACCAAATAGGTCACTCTCATTAGTGAGCAAGACTTAAGAGTTCAAATAGAACTTAGAGCAGTGGTCCTCAACCTTTTTGGCACCAGCGACTGGTTTCATGGAAGACAATTTTTCCATGGACCTGGGGGAGAGGGATGGTTTCAGGATTAAACTATTCCACTTCAGATCATCAGACATTAGATTCTTATAAGGAACACACAACCTAGACCCTTGCCTGCACAGTTCACAATAGGGTTTGCACTCCTATGAGAGTCTAACGTAGCCGCTGATCTGACAGGAGGCAGAGCTCAGGTAGTAATGCTTGCTCCCACTGCTTACCTCCTGATGTGTGGCTCAGTTCCTAACAGGCCATGGACCAATATCCCATCTTAGAGGGGACCCTGTCTTAGAGGCTATCTAGACTTTGTATGTCAAGCACATTCTTTTTTTCACACCCAAAGAAGACTGTCTGGTAGCAGAACTCTGGAACAGCCATGTAGAGAGGATTCCAAGGTTGCATTTACCCTTGGTCAGAAAGAGTGCTATGATCAATTGGTGATGTCTACCACTTTCAAGCCAAGGGCTGAGCAGTTGGCTTTTCAGACCTAGTCCAAGGCAGAACCAGAGCCAGAGCTACTCTGTCTCCCAAGTTCAGCCCAAGACATTTTCCACTATCCCACACTGCCTTGTCAATGGTTACTGTTTTAAAACATTGTTAATGGGCAACAAAAAATAATTCAGCAGAATTATTCTTGAGTGTCCATGAGGATGAATAACACTCGTGGACATTATTCCTAATAATGGTTCTTATGGCGAAGTGAAAAAATAATCATCCAAGTACCTGTATTGCTCCTCTCAAGTTAATTCCAGTTTCAATGGCCACATAGTAGGATGCTTGCAGAAATGTCCTTTGCAGTAGGAGGGCAAGGAACAGAAGCACGGCTAAGACGTAGGCATTGGCAAGGAACTCTTGGGATGAGACAAAGTAAACCCCGAGAAATTGTGTCTGTTGGAAAGAGAAGTTCAGAGGTGACTGTCATTGCCAGCAAAGTGACCACTGTAGAACACATCACTGTGCCATAATGGGCCACGGCCATGATTATTACAAGACCCTCCGGGCTTGCAAAGGCTTGTGCAATTGTTTATGAGTGAAAAATCAGACTGATAAATCCAACTAAACGTTCTTCTAACTACAGGGAAGGTTGCTTACACCCTGTTCATCTTTCCACTTGGGGGAACAGAATGGGGCCCAATTACAACTGCAGGCCCATAAATATGACTCTTAGCATTGTGGCCACAGACCCAGGGCAGAGCATTCCGAATGGGGCAAGAATAAATACAGCAGCTAAAACCTGAGCTGGTACAAGTCTCACGGTGCATGTTCTCTGCTACAGAAATGGAATCAGCAACTCCCTTGTTCCAAACTCACCAACAGCCTGTAATGTAGCAATTACTGAGCAGAAAAGGCCAGTGGAAAACATGGCACCGTAGAGCTCTCGGGAGAGAATCAGCGCTCATCACTTACAAGAGACTGAAAAGATTTCAGACCCAAGCCCGCCAGCCTCATGGGTTCCCAGGGCCTCCTGTTAAATTTAAGGTTCTCTTGTGTACTTCCAGCAAGATCTCAGATGGCAACCAGTGAAGAAAAACAAACATTTTAACTTTGTTGCTAAAGATACCAGGGAACAACAGTGTGTCTATTTCCAAATTAAGCATCAATAACTCCCAGGACAACTTCGATCTTGATAAATCCATTGCTCCCCAGCAAAGCCACATCAATATTTCCATGAAGACAGATCTCTGCTCTTTCTCGGACACTGCCCTGGATTGTGCATGCTGTTTGGCAGGGTGTGGGAGCTGCTGCAGGGTAAAGAGGGATGGGAACAAAGTCACGAGAAGGAGTTTGAGGGCACATCCACAACCAGAATCAGGCAGAGAGGGCCCAGGCTCTCATTGGAGGCCTTTCCCTAGAGTCAGGAATTCCTGGATCTTGGATCAGAGCTTCCTGATGGTGGCCTCTCAGTTTAACAGAGGTTCTCTAAGCCAGCCCTCACTGCTGCCTGGAGCTGTCTGGTCCTGCTCACCACTGTCTCTCCCATGCTGTGTGCGACAGGGGTCTGTATCTGTTGGGGGCAGCAGGAAGCAGCCACAGGGAGACCACTGAGGGATGCGTGCAAGACTCTAAGAGGAAGGCCCTACTGAGGCTCTCTGTCCCATCTGCCAGTGTACCAGAGGGAGAGGCAGAGGGAGGAGGTCGAAGGTAGAAGGGCAGAGGTGGGCTGGAAGCAGAAAAATGAGCCTTAAAATTAGGCTGCAGGGAGAGACCTGAACTTCCAGGGGAGGAAGGGGCAGGAGACAATATTTATCAGGTGCAAAACTCTATTCTCACAATACCCTAATGAAGAGGGTACCATTATTAGCCCCATTTCATACATGAAAAAAGGAGTTTCAGTAGGGTTAGTGGCTGGCCCAAGGTCACATGCTGGTAAGGGGACAACATGTGAACATGAACCTGAGTGATGTCAAAAACACTACCCCAGACCCACTGTCTAGGCCTCATCCAGGCCTTTGACCTTAAGTGTCCTAGTGTCAGTTACAGACTTGTGGGGGATGGAAACATGCCCCCCTGGCTGGTACTGGGTCAGAAATATAGGCATGTGGGTTTAGGAAGACCCGGTCCTGTTTGACATGCCCTGGGATTCTTCTGTCCTACTGTCCTCTGCAGAGATGCAGCTCTGGAGACTGGAGTCCACTATTTTAAAGCAACAACACATCATGAGAATTTATCCCAAAGAAAATAATTTCACGTAAGGTAATGGCTGTATGAACACAGACATTTATTTTGGGGCCAGAGCAGGAGGAGAATGCAAAAACCCATATAAATGTCCAACCACAGGGAATGGTTAGGTAATTAAAGTACTCGTGGGAACACTATGCATCCAAGACCACTGATTCTCATGGAAGCTCTGGAGAAACATGGACTGCCACACACATGCTGTGTTACAATGAGCAGAAAACACACAGGCTGGAGAATGAGGGCTGGAAAAGCCAACTGATCATGTTTGTTCGTTAGACTATGGGTGTTACTTAAATATACTCGTCAGTATTTGTGCATGTTTAATAAAACAACAAATTCTGGTTTTGCAGATCTAAAGGCAAAACTTTGACTTTCTCTCTCCCCCCCCCCAACAAGCATACCCTAGAGAAATCTACTTTTGTGGATTGAGAATTTTGTGACCTATTAAAATAAAAATCTCACGGCAGCTATAAGTCATTGGGTCATTATTAGATCTCTCTTCAAGGAGTTGGTTTAAAAGGGATAGAACCTGGAATAGCTAAGTTTCAGTTAAGAAGTGGGTACCTGGCTAGGCGTGGTGGGTCATGCCTGTAATTCCAGCACTTTGGGAGGCTGAAGTAGGCAGATCACCTGAGGTCGGGAGTTTGAGACCAGCCTGGCCAACATGCTGAAACCCTGTTTCTACTAAAAATACAAAAAAATAGCCGGGCATGGTGATGCATGCCTGTAATCCCAGCTACTTGGGAGGCTGGGCCAGGAGAATTGCTTGAACCCAGGAGGCAGAGGTTGCAGTGAGCTAAGACTGCACCAATGCACTCCAGCCTGGGAGACAGAGTGAGACTCCATCCAAAAAAAAAAAAAGAAGTGCATACTAGACTAGCCAAGAGGCCTGCTGTGCCGCCCAAGGAAGGCAGGCCCTGGTGGAGTCTACTGAGAAGAGGTTCTAGGAAACGGGGAGTGGATATGATAGCACTGGCCAGCACCCTGCAGGTACCATGGCAAGAGAGAAAAGAACAAGGACCTACAACCTGACACTTGGTGGAAGAAAAGGCTTTGGAAAATCATAGGCCTTAGTCTTGCATTTTCACAAGCTCTCAGGGAAGGATTGTGTTTGTTTCCGGGGATTTCCCCAGTAGTGCTGAATACCCATTTTTTAAAAGTAATCAAGCCAATGATCTTCAGGCCCCCATGTACTTTCTACAGAAGTTATTACACATTTTGCAGTTGAGGCTTGCAGAATGTGACTGCTGAGGAGGATAAAGAGAGTTAGCTGCAGAGGTAGGACTAGAACCCAGCACTCCTGACTCTATAGTTTGGAGCCCCATTGTCTCTGCCAGGCTGGAGGTGTGATTGGAAAGGTCCCCTTCACATGTTGTCTGGTGCTTAAAGGAGAGGGGATCACTTGGGCTCTTGCTTCCTATTTTGGCAGGTGCCAAAAGGTGAGTTGTCCATAGGTCCCAGCCCCGGGAGGCCCTGGGTAAAGAATAAAACTGTCTTTGGCCACCCAGAGACCAGCACACCTACCCATTCATCCAAGACTGTTTGACATGGTGGTTAAGAGCCTGGACTTAGAGGTCCTGACTCATCATATATTAGCCACTGTGTCCTTAGGTAAGTTCCTCAACCTCTCTTAGCTTCAGTTTCCTCGTCTGTAAGATGAGGCTATGAAGGAACTTCAGAGAGTTGTTATGAGAAGTCAATGTAACAGTGCATGTGAAAAAACAGTAAGTGTAAGCACTCAATATATAGTAATTGCTGCATTATTCCTTCTTTGCAGAACCGTTTTCCATGCGTCTCCTGGGTGTCAGGCAGGGGGCTGAGTGCTGGGCACACAGAGGTCAGGCAATAGGGGACAGAGGATCAAGTCAGGGAAAGAAACAGGGCGCTTTGATAGGATGTTATGTGAGCACAGATAAGGGGCCTCTAATTCAACCGGGTGAAGGCTCCCTGGAGCAGGTGACATTTGAGCAGTGTCTTGATGGCCAAGAAGGAGCTAGTGAATTGAAGGCAGGTACTCCAGGCCAGACCGGCTGCATGGACTTGGTTATGAAGAGGCCAGCGCATGCACCAAAACCACGAAGTCACAGAAACACCAATGCATATACACTCATTAAGTGACTCATAATGATAGCTACAAATATGGCCATCCAAATGGGGGCATAGACACACACACATGCACACACACACGCAGAAAAAGACACACCAAAAGACATAGGGACAAACAGAACACACATATAGAACCATAAGCAGTTCTTAGGGGAACTCATTCAGAAACACATACACCCTCCCAAACCTACACATTATCCTACTGAGACTTAGAGGCTGTTTGAAGCTTTAGCCCTTCGATCAAACCCAGACTGTTCCTTCTTCCTTTGGCTCAACTGACAGCCCAGGGCAGTGCTGGCAGGTTTCAGATACCAGCAGCTCATTATGAATCCAATTCTCTTGTCCTTCAGCCAGATCAGTGGCATCCATGGCAGGTGACAGATTAGGAGTAGGGGTTGGGCTGGAGAGGAGGCTGGAAAGAGCTATAGATCATAGGCAGGGCCCAACCTGAGTCCCAGCTTTCCCTGGGGAGTGGCAGCGGAGTGACAGGAGCATCAAAGATCTGGCAAGTCACAGACACTTTCAGTAACTAAAGAGGACATCAGAAATGTTCGTCCTTGCGGATACCAAGGATGATATGTTTCTTGCCAACTCTGAGTATCTTAGGAAGGAAGAGTGATGATGAATAAACCATAGGTGCCTCGCTGTGCCAACTGCTGCAGGATGGATTCAGGCTGGGCAGAAAAAAGGGCTTCCTCTCCCAGACTGTGAAACACTGCAACATGTAGCTAGGGAGCTTCCTTCTTTGTCATTCATAAAGACCAGAATAGCACTCAGTTCTCTCTGGATTAGAATGGCTTGGGGGCTGGGAGATGAACCAAATGATCTCAGTAAATGATCCCTTTCCCCCATTTTCTGAGCTCAGAAGCCCACATGAGAATTAAGCCACATCCCAGGCAACCACATGATGTAGAGTTCTTTGTTGTGGACACTGGAGACTATATTTACTTTCAACTCTTGTTTCTGTGTCGGAAATTTTCTGATTGTGTTTGGGCTGCAGGGAACAAATATTAAATCTGATAAGGCCCACTGCCACTGAGGCAGGGCCATCTGTCTCAGGGATTTGTGTGCTAAGTAACTGGGACAAGAGCATTCCAATGAGACGGTAATAAACCCCAGGGTTTGTGTATAAACAAAGAGAAAAAAATGGCAATGATAACGTTCAGATGAACTAAAATTCTAAGTACTCTCGCCATCTCTTTGGCATGTCCTGCCTCAGGGCTTTCTCCTTAGCAGAATCCCACAAGGGTTTTGGGAAACACAGGAAGAAGAGAGTGGTGTGGACACTCTGATAAGGGCTCTGGCCTGTGTCATTTCCCCCTAATATTAACAACTGGCTCCATGCTGCTTCAGGATTGCCAATGGGGGGTATTCTGGGGTAGCCTATGGTCAGGCTAGAGCTGAAGGTGACACTCCTGTAGACAAGAGAAGCAGCCGCTTCCCCTCTCTTTTATGGGCCAGGTAAAGTAGAGAGGCTCAAAAAGCCAGATATGGCTTCAAAAGCCATCAAAGTTTAAATAAGCAAAAGTGGTCCTTGCATTCTTGGTTGAGCAAGAAATCTTCCCATGGCAGCCTGGCAAATTCCTACTCATCTGTCAAGACCCCTTTCAAACATCCCCTCCTCTATGAAGCTGTTCATGACCACTGGCTAAGTTAATCACTATCTTTTCCCACAATTCCCTGAATATACCTCCTAAGAGTCATATGTAACACATAGCATAAAAGTATTTTATTTCGATTTCTCTCCTCACCACTGGATTTCATAATCCGTGGAGCCAGAGGTGATGGTTTGATAATAATAGTCAATTTAGCTTCCTGGTTGTAAATGCCCGGACTGCGGAGTGAGAGTCTTGTATTCAAATTCTGCCTCTGTTACTAACTAGCTGAGAGACCCTGGGGAAAATTACTTAAACTTTCTGAGCCTCAACTTTCTCATCTGTAAAATGAGGATAAGAATACCTATCATCTCATAAACTGTACAGTATTTGAGGTATACCACAGGAAAGATGTTGCAAAATATACTCACACCAAAGGATAGTTTTAGGGATTAAATAACACATGGATAACTCATGCACACAGCCAGACATGTATTATGTGGTCAATAAGTGGCTGTTAATACTGTTAATCATCCTCGTCATAACTATCGCTTTCATATTCCCACAGCCCAACCCAGGCCTGGCACACAGCAGTGTTCAATAAAAGTTTGCTGCATAAATCAGAATCGACGTATCTCATATCTGTGCCCAAAACTGTTCAGCTGACTAATTATATCTCCAGAAAAATGAACATAAACCTCCTGAGGATTAACTGCTAGCTGCGATTTTGGAGCTCATGAGATGGGCAAATGTTACGCAAAGGGTGTCATAAATTATTAAAAACCCTACTTCCCCATTCTCTGCATTATTTTCAGACTGTCTGTGGTTAAAATGTTATAATGACATCCTCACTTGGAAACTAAAACTCTGAAACTTATTAGGGGTGAAAAGGTTTTCATTTTGTGGCCATTAAAACCTAAACAGCTGAAAGGAAACAGACAACAGAGCACAGTCTGCCCAGCCCCAGAAGTGGATGCTACTGCCCCACGCAGGGAAAATAACCCCGGGGAAAGGTTTTCTAGCTCCAACAAATTTCAGTTTGTAGAATCGTTACAACTGCAAAGGTCATTGGATATAACCTAGTCTAATAAGTTTCCAGTGTTTTTTAAGCCATGGAAACTTTTCTTAAAAAAGAAATTTTAATGGAAAAGTCCAACATATTAATAAAACTACAGGCAGCTTTGAATGAAATTTGGAGTGGAGAGAGACAAAGCTCCACTCATGAGTGTTTCCCGCTTCTCTCTCCTCTGACAGCAGCTCTCAAGATGCCCCTGCAGAAAGCTCAAGTGCCAGCATTTACAGGACTGAAGAAGACAGATCTTGAAAACTTTTAAATAGTTTACTAAGATGACATGAACTGAAGGCCAACAAATCCAAGTCACAGAAGCTCTAGACACTGGACAAACAAAAGCACTTCCTGCAGTTTTCAGACTGACCTAACTACCGGTAGAGGTATTATGGTAGTGATGGTGAGGAGAGTAGGACACTGTTGGGGCATAGGCTCGCCCCCTGGCATTTCTGTTGACCAGATGCAGAGTATTCTGCGGTGGGGATACTGCTATGGGCTTTGTGCATGTGTGAGGAGCCACTTCAGTGTGGCCATGGCTCACACACATTGGCTGGCTGCACTCTCAGAAACAACTGAAAACCATCTAGAGGGTGCCTTACCCTACCCCTGGGGCTGCCTACCTTGGGCTGGAAGACGTCGTTCTCCTTCCCAAGGTGGTCCACGATCCCGAAGATGCACAGTGGCCCGGCGAAGCCCAGCAGGTCGGCCAAGATGCGGAAAGTGCTGCTGAGGACCAGGCGCCTCCCGAAGGCATGGCTGAGTGCCTGCCAGATGGCCCGGGCACCTTGAGTGCCCTGCACGTCCTTCCGCTGCCCAGAGAGACCATGGCCAGGTCAGAGTGGCTGAAGGCTCATTCACGGCTGGGCCTAGCCTCCCAGGATGCCCCTAGCACCTGTTGCCTGGGGAAACCCAGTGGTCACATCCTCTGCAAATAGGTGAACTCCAGGAAGAGATCGTGGAATCACCAAGTGCACAATTGGGAGGGCCCTATCAACGCCAACATGGTCTAGATGGGGAAACTGAAGCCAGATGATTGCTCAAGGTCACACAGCTGGTCAGCTACTATGTGATGAACACAGCATTGGAATGAGGAAGTGGCCATGTGCCCCATTCACTCATTACCACCTGCCACTGTGTCTGCCTCAGCAGCTGCCCTGGTGCGAGGGCAGAGGCAGTGAAGGGGCACTGGACTGGGAGTCAGGAGACTGGCTCTGCTGCCTGCCAGCTGTGGGCCAGCTCTGGGCAGGTCACAGACTTTCTCAGGGCCTCAATTTGCTCCTCAGTGATATGGGGAGATCCCGACCTGGCTCAACTCATAGACTTACCATAAGGATCAGGCCACTAACACCCCTGCTCTCCAAATCAAGTGAACACTCCAACCTTTATAGTCAGTAAGCTCCAGAGGAAAGAGCACAGGTATGTGAGAGTCCAGTGGGGTCACTTCCCTTCTCAGAGCCGCAGTTTCCCCATCTGGATAAGGACATTGGACTAGATGACCTAAATGGTAAGGGCCATGCCAACTGTGCCTGTCCTATGAATCCTCAGCCCTGCACCTGTCCTTTGTTCACTGTGTGACTTAAGGCAAGCTTCTTCCCCTCACCAGCCTCAGTTTCCCCTCTTGTCCCACCAGGATTTTGACCTAATGCCCTTTGAGGTCCCTCTCTGTGACCCTAAACCAGAAGGCAGGGAATAGATGGTGTGGCCATGCCCCCACTGACCACCTGGGCGTCAAAGGCCTCGCAGAGCCGTTGGTAGTTGGTGAGGGCCCTCATGGCGATGGGCAGCTTCCCGATGGCTCGCAAGTCGATGGGCTTCTTGTGGGCAGTCTTGATGAAGGCGTTCATCCACCAGTAGGTGCTTTTGGACAGCAGATTCACGAAGGGCTGCAGGAAGCGCACCCCCAGGTCTTGCAGGTCCTCGGGCGGCTTCACCTCCCTCGGTGTCTTGAAGAAGATGTATCTCTGTGGGGCACATGGGCCATGGGGGATGGGTAAGTCCAACTTCTCACCACTCCCTCCCTTGCCCCAGCAAGGATCTGGGGTTGTGATATTCCACACTTGATCTCTAACAGATGGGGCCATCTTTCACCTGTAATTATTACCAGGAAAAGGATTCCCCAACACTTCTTGGCCACCAATGTCAGGGCCTCCTGACTTTTAACTGCTCATTGAGGTAGACTTTGAACCCCACATGGCTAGGCTGGTTTGGGTTTAGGTTGGGTTGGGGAGGAGCAGGAATCTCTCATATACTATTTTCTCTGCAGATCTAAGGATACTACCATGTTTCATATACA
This sequence comes from Symphalangus syndactylus, assembly GCF_028878055.3. Classification (NCBI taxonomy): domain Eukaryota; kingdom Metazoa; phylum Chordata; class Mammalia; order Primates; family Hylobatidae; genus Symphalangus; species Symphalangus syndactylus. The sequence goes on along the minus strand of NC_072428.2, from coordinate 38,713,343 downwards.
GTTCACAGAACTCCAAGTCATGTAGACCTGGTTTTGAATCCCGCCTCCTCCACTTACAAGCAAGGTGTTTCTGGACAAGCCTCATCTAAAATGTTTCCTAATCTATAAAGGGGATGGTGCTTGCATCACAGGGCTCCTGTGAGGGTCACTGGAGGGGGGGACACATAAGGAGCTTTGTGCCCTACAGATCACCAACTAAAAGCAGAAGAGTCAGAGAAATGCAGGCAGTCCAAGTTCGAAAGGGCTATAGCCCTCACTGCTGGCTGGAAGGCAGGGAAAGGGTTTTCTCCCTCATTGCTGGCAGATTAGTCTTTCTGGAAAGCAATATGTAACACTGATCAAAATCTAAAATACACAGACCCTTTGACCCAGCAATGCCGTTCCTTGGACTCCCTCCCATAGAAATAAAAGCAGCAATACATAAATATATAAGTATGCTCAATACACCATTATTCATGAAGGCAAGAACTTGGCAACAAAGTAAATGCCCATCCTTAGAGAAATAGCTGAATACATTATGGTTTATCCATATGATGGAATATTATGCAGCCATTAAGAAAATGGAATTAGCCATATCAGATGGCTTGGAGGGAGTCCCAAGAGATATTTGTTGGGTGAGAAAAGCACAGTGCAGAAAACAGTGCATAATATGGTCTCATTCTTACAAGATAAATACCAAGGGGGAAACCTACATATTCACTTGTGTTGAGAGGAAAAAACCTGAATCAGTATTTATTTAGATAGACGCATACGGTATTACACTAATAAAAACAAAGCATGAGAAAGACAAACGAGTTCATTAGTCTGGGCTGCCTGGGGAGGTAGGGGCAGGGGAAGGGGAAGGTTGGAGTCTGGTGTGAGGAAGACAGAGGGAGGCGGGAGCAAACAGAAAGGAAAACAAAACACTTACTCATTCATTTATGTGTGTGACAATATGAATACATTAAAGCAAAGACAAGTCCCCCACCCCCAAAGAAAGAAAGTAGGAGAGGCCAGTGCCTGATGCTTATCTTCCCTTTCTATGGAAAGTCATCTGCCAACCTCAGCGAACACACCTGTCACCTCCCTCTCCCTCTGGGAGCCTGGTGTAGAGTGCACATGGGCCAGAGGCAGTGTCTCTCCTGAAACTTCCCCCATGGCCCCACTCCCCTTTACGGGGGCAGGTAAAACAAGCTGACCCCTTCTCAGTTTGGCTGAGAAGCAGGGTGGGGGCCCGAACCCAGGGCAGGACAGAGGCCAGAGCCTCTGCTCCCCACCCCACCCTGGCCCAGGTGGCCTGCTTACCCTCACCCTGATGACATTGACCTCCACGAGGAGCAGCATCCCATAGAGGATCACCAGCAGCCCTGTGAGGCAGAAGCGTAGCTGCGAGAAGCCAATGGCATGGTCCGAGAACTTGACAAACTTGATGGTCTTGGTGATGAAGGCCAGGGTCCAATACACCAGTAGGGCTGCCGAGGAGAGATGGAAGATTGCAGAGAAGTGTGTGCATCATGTGTGTACACTCATATAATGCGTGCAAGTATGTGACAGAGAAGGAGACAGAATGAGCGTGCCTGGGTGTGTACATTTCCGAGTAAGGGGATGTGCACGTGTGAATACATCAGAGTGCGTGACTCTAAGATGACGCACATATGTCTTAACATTCATGAAAAACACCAATAATCTCATAAATCAAACTGGTCAGACAAATGTCCCTTAACCATAAACAATCATGGGAAGAATAGGAAATTTATTTATTGAATTTAACTAAGGGTTATAGGCACTGTGCCAAGTAAGCACTTTAAACACATGATCTCATCTATTCCTCACCATAACTTTTCAAAGAAAGTACATTGCTGTCACCCCCAATTTCTCAGACAAAGGAAATGAGGCTCAGAAAGATTAGGTAACTGATCCAAGGCCACACACCCATTAACTAGCAGAGCTGGGCTGGCCTGACGCTGGAGCCCATGCATGCAAGCTCCGTGCTATAATGACTTCCTTGTGGAATTTCCAAGTGAGGGAAATTTTAAAGGTCATTCAATCCAGTCTTTCATTTTACAGATGAGGAAACTGAGGCCCAGAGATAGGATGTGACCTTGCCCAAGTGCACTGGCAGCTAGGGGCAGAGAGAGGGTGAAAGACTGGGTCCCTGTCCTCAGAGTTCAGAGCCCACCACAGCATGATGATGGAGCTGGGACGTGGGGGATATGGAAAAAGCCAGCCACAGTTCCATGAGGCAGCGTTATACAGGGGTTAGTGGTGGTGGCCCTGCAGCCAGATACACCTGGGCTCAGAGCCTGTGACATAATGGCTGTGTGACCTTGGATTAGTCACTTAGCCCTCCAGAGCTTAGTTTCCTCATCCATTAAGTGGGAATCATAATAGTGCTACCTAGAAGGTTCTTGTGAGAAATGTATGGAAAGCCTTTAGTGCAGTGAGCCTCACACGCCACGGGTGCTCTTTGGACATTAGCTGTTATATTTTTATTATCTTCAGATTTAAGACCTGGGGCAGTAAACCTCAGAAACCATCAGTAGATACTATCCTAAATTCTCGCACACACACCCACTTCAATCTGCCAATAAATCACTGTCAGCTTCCGACAACCAAAACCAGCAATAACCTCTGAAGTCCCCCTTTGAGGGTGGGGGAGATTTTAGCACTGGCAGCTCCTTCCCTCCTCCCTCCTAGATCAGATGCAGATAAGGTCAGCCTCATGCCACAGAGCCCCTCTCCAGAGGACCCGAGTGAGGGAGAGAGACTTTCATCCTGCCCTCTATCCTTACGTGGGCCTGGGCATGGATGCCAGAGCATCTCTTGGGGACAAATCTGGGATCTGTCCTGCCTGGCTCAGGATTAGGAAACAGGTTGAGATGTTGGGCCTCACCATGCGCCCAGGGCTGGCTGAGCTCACCCAAGGGGATCAATGCCATCCACCTTGGGTCCCTGCATGAGGACATTAGGATGGGGGACAGAAGCATCTGCCTTCTGGTCCCATGCCTCAGGACTGGAATAATGTCCCCCAGCTCAGGCTGGTCTCTAGGTCTCGAGGAATTCCACAGCTGAAGACTGTCCCCCTGCCTCCACTCCACTCTGCCGCACAGATTCTATCCCAGGCATCAGAAGCCCTTTAGCCCTTAGTGAGAGCTGCCCACTGGAGCTGAGACTTGAAAATATGCCTCATGCTTGTCTTGTCCCTAACACTTAACAGATATGGTCTGATTTGCTCTTCATTACAACCCTATGACTTAGGCAGGGACTTACTCTTCCTGCCCAGGTGGGGAATCGGGGGCTCAGAGAGCTTGGATGTCTTGTGCAAGGTCACACAGGGAATTAGCAGTGGACCCAGGACTAGGCCCAGAGGTTTTTTGCACAGTCCTGTCCTGCAGTGCTGAGTGCTCAGCCTGTTGCCAGACATAGCAGTATTCAGCAAAAGCTGAATGCCTGATGACAGAAGAGGGAAAAGGAAGGAAAGAGGCATAACATGGGGGCTGCTGGTGAGCTCCCATTACTCCTCCTTCTCCCTCCATTCTTCTCCCACGCCCCACACCTCTCCCATTAACAAATGCTGTCTATTTCACCTCCTAAATATCTTGAGTCTGTCTACTTCTCTCCATCCCTGTGATACCACCTAAGTCCAGGCATCATCACGTGTCCTCTGGATTCCTGCTCCACCCTGAGAGCCTTCTCATTGGCTCCCGCACTTCCTCCCCATCTTGTTCTCCTCCAAGCTGATCTCCATAAAGCAATTGTTATGATTATATTGAAAACCCCTCAATGCACCCATGTTCGTAGCAGTGCTACTTACAAGAGTCAAGAGGTGGAAGCAACCCATTGACAGACGAATAGATAAACAAAATGTGGCATATCCATACAGTGGAATATTAGCCTTAAAAAGGAAGGAAATTTCAATACATGCTACAACATGGATGAACCTTGAGGATATTATGCTTAGTGAAATAAGCAAGTCATGAAAAGACAAATAGGCCGGGCATGGTGGCTCTCGCCTGTAATCCCAGCACTTTGGGAGGCCGAGGTGGGCGGATCACAAGATCAGGAGTTTGAGACCAGCCTAGCCAATATCGTGAAACCCCGTCTCTGCTAAAAATACAAAAATTAGCCAGGCATGGTGGCGGGCGCCTGTAGTCCCAGCTATTCAGGAGGCTGAGGCAGGAGAATCACTTGAACCAGAGAAGCAGAGGTTGCAGTGAGCCGAGATCACGCCACTGCACTCCAACCTGGGCAACAGAGCGAGACTCCATCTCAAAAAAAAAAAAAAAAAAGACAAATAGTGTATGATGCTGCCTAGATGAGGTACCTAGAGTGCTCAGATTCATAGACAGAAGGTAGAATGGTGGTTGCCAGGGGCTGTAAGGAGGGAGAAATGGGGAGTTATCATTTAATGAGTACAGAGTTTCAACTTGGGAAGATGAAAAAGTTCTGGAGATGGATAGTGGTGATGGCTACACAGCATTGTGAATATACTTTTTTTTTCATTTTTTGAGACAGGGTCTCACTCTGTTGTCCAGGCTGGCGTGCAGTGGCACAATCTTGGATGGAGTGCAGTGGCACAATCTTGGCTCACTGTAGCCTCCACTTTCCAGGCTCAACTGATCTTCTCTCCTCAGCCTCCCATGATCCTCTCACCTCAGCCTCCCAAGTAGCTGGGACTACAGGTGTACATTACCACGCACAGCTAATATTTATGTTTTTTGTAGAGATGGGGTTTTGCCATGTTGGCCAGGCTGGTCTCAAACTTCTGAGCTCAAGCAATTCACCTGCCTTGGCCTGCCAAGGTGCTGGGATTACAGGCATGAGACACCATGCCCGGCTGTGAATATACTTAATGCCACAGAACACTATACTTAAAAATGGTTAAGATGATAAATTTTATGTTAAACATGTTAAACCACACACACACACAAACACACACACACACACAAACACACACACACAACTTCCCATTGCTGTTGGGATAAAGGCCAACATCTGTGGTATGACCTTCCAGCTGGGTGCGGTGGCTCACAGCTGTAATCCCAACACTTTGGGAAGTTGAGACTTGACCACTTAAGGCCAGGAGTTCAAGACCAGCCTGGTCAACAGGGCGAAATCCCAACTCTTCTAAAAATACAAAAAATTATCCGAGTGTGGTGGTACATGTCTGTATTCCCAGCTACTCAGCAGGCTGAGGCATGAGAATCCGCTTGAACACAGGAGGCAGAGGTTGTAGTGATCCAAGGTGGTGCCACTGCACTCCAGCCTGGGCACAAGCAAACAAAACCCAAAGTCCAGCTCCCCTCCACTTTGCACCCATGCCACTCTTCTTCTTCTGAATTTTCTAATGTGTTTTGTTCCTTCTGCCTTGGGGCCTTTGCACATGCTGTTCCCTCTGCCTGAAGCACTCTTTCCTCCCTTCTCCCAGTTAGTTCCTTGAGTTCTCAGCTCAAATATGACTTTTTCAGAGAACATTTCCTTGGCCTCATCTGGGTTCCAGGATCATGGTTCCTTCATGGGACAATGTAAGCTGCATCACAGGTCCCCTTTCTGTGGGACTCCATACCTAGGCCAGACATCAGCCTCCTTGGAGGGCTGGCCATTCTCCCAATACCCATTGCCCTCTGTCCCTGCAGCTCACAGGCACGTCCCCTCCACTTTTCCCTGTTCTAGAATTTTTGGCTCTGTGGAGCCTCCTTTCAAGGGGAGATAACTCCAACAAGGGGAATGGAAGGAATTAGTCTTTGTTGCTTAGAAAAGGACAAATCCATCCATGGGTGATAACTTGTGCTTTAAAGAGAGAACATTATGTGTTTGCTGGAGAATGAGAAAATGAACTCCTCAGATGTCCAGACAGGGTGTTTCCAGAGGACACTGGTCAGCCAGGCCCTGGTGGTTAATGAAGGGTTCTCTACAGACAGGGAGATGCTTCAGAAATGGAAGCTCTCTGAAGCCTGTATTTAACATCTCCCCTCTCAACCTGCTTCCCCCAGCTCCCATTCATACTCATGTGGGGACCTCTGGGCTAGGGGTAGGGGGATCACCTGGATAATCCTAATGGAGCTCAGATCCCACCTTCTACAGAAAGGCAGACCTGTGATTAGTGCAAGAAACACCTGTACTCCCTGACAACACCACGATGTCACTGGCTTAGCACAGAGTGTGCCAGACTCCAAATGTCAATTCGATGCTGTGATACCTAAAAATCAGTCTGACTTAACGGCATAGTGTGAACACAGTCTAACTGCCAGATGTACAGCCCCAGCCTTAGACACACAGGCTGAACCCCAGCACAGAGGCAGACCTGTGGATTGATACCTTTGCCCCAAGGACGAAATCTGAGGGCCCTTAGACATGCAGTCTCAGAAATGATAAGGAGATTGCCCGGATGCTGGACTCCCGGCTGTGCCCCTTGATGAGCTAGACTAGTGCCAGTTATTTAACCTCTGAGCCTCAGTTTTCTGATATGTAAAGGGAAAATAATAATGGCACCTACCTCATAGAGTTGTTGCAAGGATTAAATGAATTAATATATATCACATAGTAGGATGGGGCCTGGCATACAGTAAGTACAAAGTGAGTATTTACCGTTATTATTTTTAACCTCTCAGTTTCAGGGTCCACACTGGAAAACGGGGGTATTAACAATACCAATAAGGAGGCTGGGGGGATTAGCCTGTGGGACAATGAATGTAAGGAACATGACATGGAGCCTGCCCCATGGCACATACTCAGTAAACACCAACCATCGTCCTGTTGCTTTTGTCTGGGACCCCAGTCCTGCAGTATTTAACATCTCAGAAGCTCTAAGTGGGCAATCCTTCCCGAGTCTCTCTAAATGTTAGCAAACCTCAAGCTCTGGTCCCAGAGCCTTTCTCTTCTCTCCCCAGGTGACCTCATCCAGGCTCAAGCTTTCCCCTCCCTCCCTCCCTCCCTCCCTTCCTTCCTTCCTTCCTTCTAGATGGAGTCTTGCTCTGTCACCCAGGCTGGACTGCAGTGGCGCGATCTCAGCTCACTACAATCCCCGCTTCCTGGGTTCCAGCGATTCGCCTGCCTCAGTCTCCTGAGTACCTGGGACCACCAGTGCATGCCACCATGCCCAACTAATTTTTGTATTTTTAGTAGAGGTGGGGGTTTCTCCATGTTGGCCAGGCTGGTTTCAAACTCCTGACCTCGGGCGATCCGCCTGCCTCTGCCTCCCAAAGTACTGGGATTACAGGTGTGAGCCACGGCAGCCGGCCCCAGGCTCAAGCTTTAGATGTCATCTACAAGGCCCACCTCCTGAAAGTGTAGCTCCTATCCTGACCTCCCCATGAAAGCCCAACTTGACACTTGAGTTGGTTGTCTCTGTGACATCTCAAACTCGATATGCCCCCAGTAGAAAACTTGATCCCCACCACAGCCCACTTCCCCCTCCTCTGTCACATCAGTTATTGATGCCACAGTTCACCCAGGCTCTCAGGCCCAGAGTCTGGGGCTCTTGCTCGCTCCTCTCCTGACGCCTGCCCTCACCTCCCACTCTTCCCCTTGCTCATTTGGCTTTGCCCACAGTGACATCTTTGCCAAATCTATCCCTATCAGAGGCCTTTGCACTTGTCACTCCCCTTGCAGGGAACACCTTCCCCCAAATATCTGCACGCCCACAGTTACCAGAGCCCTTCCCTGACCATCCTGTATAGATAGCAACATTGTCATTGCCCCTACCCCTTACTCAGCTTGATTTTCTTCATAGCATCCCCACCACCTGTTTGTTTGTTTGTTTTCTCACTGTCTTTGCCTGTCTATCCTCCTTCACCAGACTGTAAGCTCCATGAAGGCAGGGATTTTTTTCTTTTTCTATTCCGAATCTCTTTTTCTGTTCCAGGTACTGTCTAGAGCAGTACCTGGCACATAGTGAGTTCTCAGTAAACATTATCTGAAGAAATGAATGAAGGTACTGCCCCTCCCTCCTACACCTCACCTACCAATTAGCAGCTTGGGGAAGTTGGAAGTCTCGATGTTGTGATAGTAGACCACGGAGGTGACAGCAGCCATGAACGCCATCCCGGCTGGCATGTACAAGTGCAGGTGGCGGGATTCGGTCACCCTGAGATGGGAGAGAGAAACAGACAGGATGGGGATGTGTTAAATACTGCAATAGAGCAGCCCAGGCCTTGAATTCCAAAGGCCGAACACTGAACCTTTATAGCATCACTTTATAGGCTGCAGGGCCCTTTAGTTAATGGGCATATTTGGGGTATGGGTTGAGCAGAGCTGCCAGTACATGGAGTAGAGCTGGGTATATGATCTGGAAGCCTTACTGTGTGCTGACCCCTAAGCGCAAGGGTTGCTGGGGTCTCTTGAACAGTGCAGGGGCCTGTATGCCACAACTCACCCAGTGACAGCCCCATTTAACATGAACAGCATAAGTCAGCACTGGCACCCTCCCCAGGGGCTGTGATAACAAACTGATGAGAGTCAATATTCATGGAGCATTTACTCTGTGCCAGGCACTGTTCTAAGCATGCGATATATGTTAGCCCATTTAATCTTCATTAAACCCCATCAAGTGGGTACTCTTAGTCTCCCATTTTATGGTTGAGGAAACTGAGGCACGAAGAGGCATTTCCAAGGTCACTGATTTTGTCTCCTCTCTCGGGATGGGGAATGGGGCAGTCAATACCAGCTCAGAGTCTCTTCATCTATTTTTTTTTTTTTTTTTTTTTTTGAGATGGAGTCTTGCTCTGTCACCCAGGCTGGAGTGCAGTGGCGCGATCTCGGCTCACTGCAAGCTCCGCCTCCCGGGTTCACGCCATTCTCCTGCCTCAGCCTCTCCAAGTAGCTGGGACTACAGGCGCCCGCCACCGCGCCCGGCTAATTTTTTTTTTTTTGTATTTTTAGTAGAGATGGGGTTTCAATGTGGTCTCGATCTCCTGACCTCGTGATCCGCCCACCTCAGCCTCCCAAAGTGCTGGGATTACAAGCGTGAGCCACCACGCCCGGCCATAGTCTCTTCATCTTAGCTCACAGAGGCCTCTAGATGGGTGGACTGTGGCCTGGGGGTAAGACCCAGAGGCAGCCAGAGCCTCCTCCCAGGCCTCAGTCTTCCCTGTGCCTGGTGAGGAGGGTCACCTTAGTTGGTCATGATCATGCCCTTCCACAGCTCCCTCCTGCAGACAACAAAACCCACTCTGCTCAGCCACAAACGAAAGGCCCAGGCTATGTGGCCTCCCGCCACTTTACCAGAGTTGCCCAGCCTGCCCTTTCTGCTCCAGCCCTGTGGTACCCACTCCATTCCCAGATGGCCTGCTACAGCCTGCTGCCTCAGTGCTGCTGTTGCCCACCAGGCTACTTCTATCCAGTGTGCCAAGGGTCTCTGCCCTTGAGAAGCTGATGGTATGGAGGGGGCTGCCATGCTCAGAGCTAACTGTTGGAGTCAGCAGGCTAGGGAAGTGATACTGCTGATGGACAGAGACTGAGAGAGCACAAAGGAGGGGGTGGGCAACCAAGGACAGCTTCCCAGAGGAGGTGGCACCAGGCTGGACTTTGAAGGATACCTAAGAGTTCAACAGAGAAGGTGGAAGGACATGAGGAGAGCCATCCTGTGACCTCAGTGGGTCTGGTGGGACTGAGTGCAAGTGTAGAGGCAATGTGGGCTGTCCACCAAAGAGTATCTTCCCCTTATTCTGTGCCAGGAGGACCACAGGTTTGCTCCAGCAGCAATGTACCCAGCCCCAGGGAATGGATGGCGACTGGTTTAAGCAGCCATGCAATTCCATACTTCTTCGCCGGTGTTGGTCCACATATTCTGGCCAGTGAGATGTCAAGGAAAGAATGATCTCCGTCATAAAGGAGAGGCATGTTGGGAGCATGCCCTCTCTGCTCATGCTAAGCAATACCCGGAGCTAGGCAGCCACCTTGTGACCATGGGGAAGATAGGCTGACACACACAGAGGATGGTATGGAAAGATGGGAAGAGGCTGGGTCCCTGAAAACATCAATGAGCATCAAACCAACTTGAAAAGGCAAACTCCACATTTCTTTTTTAATGAAATGGTAAATATTGATATTCTTTAGTGGATATTCTCCAAAAAAGGTCTTCAAACTAATATTGAAGGTACAAGAGAGACAAGACCAGAGAGCAGTCATGAATGGCCACACTGGGAACAGCCAACACCCTTCCCAGGGATCTTCAAAACTCTTGCTTCTTTACTCCTTGAAATAATTTTGAAACACCCTCTACTCTCTCACACATTTTTAAGCTGACATCTAAACATGTTTTATTATATGTTGATATAAATGCTTTTTTTTTGCAATAGGAGGTAGAAATGTTAAAATTTTGTAAGACGAAATAAGATGAGGATTAACCATAATTGAACTAAATATTTCATGACATGGCTTCACAGAATAGATTTTAGCTGCTTTGTTAAATAATACACACTCAGTTATTTAAGAAATTAGGTAAAGTTTTATATACAGGCTTTATCCAGTGTATGGTGGTCTGGGAAAATATTGTAATTATTAAAAAATATCTTCTTCACTAACTTATCCTGCTTTGATTGTTCTCAGTTCAGAACATCACACACAGAAATAATACCCAAAGGAAGAGGGGAAGCCCTACAGGTTTAAGATGGCTTAATTAGTCACTAAATGAGGCTCACTCTAAATCAAATCAAGGCTACCTTAATCAGCACCCCACTCCCACCTGCCCCCTAAATTTCCAGACAGCTCTGAAAACCCAGGCTGGATTAGACTGGGGGTATCACAAGGGTCTGTGACTTCTCCTGTCTGTTCTTTTCCTGCCCCTCACTCAGGCTTGCCTGCCCTGGGGGTAGGAGCTCACAAAGACCAGAAGACAATTACTCAGCTCGAGCTGATCTGTGCTCTGGGGAGGAGATGGCCCTTTGCACTGAGCTGAAGCAGTGCAGCCACATACAGGAGGGGCTGCTGACAGCCAGCAGGAGGGCGTCCCTGGACTGATTCATTCCAGTTTCCCACATTCTGGGAATACACACTCTGTCCAGTGTTCTGCCACTCCGGGCTCTGCACCCTGTCCATGCTCGAATTTCATCCTCCACAGCCCCATGAAGCAGGCAAGCCAGGGTCTATGATGCTTGTTTCACAAGGCCAGAGAGCAGTTATGAATGGCCACACTGGGAACAGCCAACACCCTGCCCAGGGATCTTCAAAACTCTTGCCTCTTTACTCCTTGAAATAATTTTGAAACATCTTATACTTTCTCACACATTTTTAAGTTGGCAACTAAAATGTTTTATCATATGTTTATAAATGCTTGTGAGGCCCAGAAAGCCTGAATGACTTGTGCAAAGTCCCTTAGCTGGTACACAGCAGCAGTGCTTGCTGAAGACCCAGGTCTTCCTTCTCCAAGGGCGGGGTGTCTTTCTCTGTCATCATCTGGTGAGTATTTCCCATCTGAGGGCTTGCTGTGGCATTTGTGCTACTTTGGAAGGGGTGTAGGGGTGGAGGTGGAGGCGGACTTGTCACCTGCTTGTGTAGCAGTATGCCTTCTGGTCTTCTTGCTGGTCTAGGGACTTTGATAAGCAGGGAGAGCTACCGCCTCCAAGGCAAGCAGGTATTATAGAGATCACTGCTGAAGCCAGGATGCAGGGACACTGGGGGAGGGAAGGTGGGGAACCGGAGGGAGGATGAGGAGCCTATCCCCTGCCATTCAACTACAGGAGCCAGGCAGTGCTGCAGGAGTGCAGTCTGGGTATAGTCTGATTCCAGCTCAGGGGGCGCTGGACCTCAGACACTCAAGCCAAATATCCCTCTCCTCCACCACTCCCTCTCCTGGCAGGCTCTCATCCTTGCTGGTTACTGGATTCTTCCTTAGTGAGATGGCTGCTCCAGCTCCTCTTCTGTCCCCGACTGCTGACACACCATTTCTGTCTGCAGTTATCGCTCACCTAGACTACTGCAGTCTATGCTAAGTGCTGCTTCTATTATGCCTCTAGCTTCTCCTTGCCTCCAGCCCGCGCTGAACACCTCCTCAGGTTCTCACCTAAAAGTGTTGTGCTGATGACATCTCTCTTCTGTTCCAAACTGCCGACCAAATCCAACCCAAACCTGCAGTCTGGGATTCACAGTCCTCCTGAGATGCCCCAACCTGGGTTCCCAGCCTCAGCCTCCATTGCTCCCCAGCCTGTGTTTTATGCTCCAGCCCCTGCGCTGCTCCCTAGCCCTACCTGCTTTTTTCTTTGGTGCCTTTTCCCTTCCCTCAGGCACCACCAGTTCTCTCTCTCCTTCCTCCTCTGTGTGTCAGAAGCCTAGTCACCCTTCCAGACTCCGCTCCAAAGCCCTCTCAACCATGGAGCTTGCCCAACTCTGCCTTCCTCTCGCCTCCCAGAGTACTTATTTGTAACATGGTTTCACTTATTCTCCTAAGGACCCAATAAATGTTTATGGACTGAGTAATGTTTATGTTTATCACATGCCTTGCACTGTGAACACAAAGATGAACAAGACTCAGATTCTAACTCTTAGGCCTTTCTGACTCTGAAGACAGTTTTGCAAATAGACATAAAATTTAACATACAGTATGATCTATGCTGCAGCAGAGGTGTGAGAAGTGTGCTGTGAGGCCCAAAGGGAAGGTGGGCATGGGGAATGAGGCCAGAGATAGGTGGGGCTGACTATGAAGACCTTGAATGGTGGGCTGAGGATCTGAGACCACATCTTTTTTTTTTTTTTTTTGAGACAGAGTCTCGCTCTGTCACCCAGGCTGGAGTGCAGTGGCGCGATCTTGGCTCACTGCAAGCTCTGCCTCCCGGGTTCATGCCATTCTCCTGCCTCAGCCTCCCAAGTAGCTGGGACTACAGGTGCCCGCCACCACTCCCGGCTAATTTTTTTGTATTTTTAGTAGAGACGGGGTTTCACCGTGTTAGCCAGGATGGTCTCGATCTCCTGACCACGTGATCCGCCCACCTCGGCCTCCCAATGTGCTGGGATTACAGGCTTGAGCCACCGCGCCGGGCAGAGACCACATCTTCAAAACAGCTGAGAACCAAGGAAAGGTCTTATGCAAGAGTGGGCGGCATGGTTAGATTTTTTTTTCCGAGAAGGTAACTCCGGCAGGTTGTAGAAGAGGCCTGGCATTTTCCACTGGAGTTGTGGCATTCTAATACGCTCTAGCATTATTTCACTGGGACTTGGCATGCAGATCCGTGTTCCCTCTACTCTCCTGGACTGATGGCAGGGCCTAGGACTCACTTGTGTCCAGTGCCCATCTCAGAGAGGTTAGCACATAGGAGACATTGAGTTGCTGGATGTAGTAACAAAAGATACGGGCTTGTGCAATGCAGGTGAGCTAGGATCTCCTTGGGCCTTTCAGGAAGTACTCTGGAGCAGATTCACTTTCCTGAGTCCTCAGACAGTCACTCACCCATCAGACAGGATGCCCTCTGCAATCTCACACACCAGGACGAAGAGCAGCATGAAGGTCAGGATCCACCGCAGGTTGTGCCCGGGGAAATGAAGCCATGTGCTGTGGTGGATGTGCACCTTGGAGCTCTGACTGCCCCATCCTGCAGAGAGAGACAGTCAGAGGCAGGATGCCTCCCCACTTGGAGGAGGAGGAGGGTGCATGAACCCCAGAAAGGTGCTTGGGCATTGGGTTCATGGTGAGGGTGACACCTACACATAAGGATCTCCAAGGCTGGTACACAAACTAAACGTCCAACTCATTCAGCCTGGTCCTATGCTGATACCTCCCCCACCACACCTTTTTACTGAGACAGAGTTTTGCTCTGTTGCCTCTGCTGGAGTGCTGTGCCACGATCACGGCTCACTACAGCCTTGATCTCCTAGGCTCAAGTGATCCTCCCGCCTCAGCCTCCTGAGTAGCGGAGACTACAGGAGCACATCACCATGCTCACCTAATTTTTAATTTTTTGTAGAAAGGGGGGGATCTAGGCCGGGCACGGTGGCTCATGCCTGTAATCCCAGCACTTTGGGAGGCCGAGGTGGGCGGATCACGAGGTCAGAAGATCGAGACCATCCTGGCTAACACAGTGAAACCCCGTCTCTACTAAAAATACAAAAAATTAGCCGGGCTAGGTGGCGGGCGCCTGTAGTCCCAGCTACTCGGGAGGCTGAGGCAGGAGAATGGCGTGAACCCCGGGAGGCGGAGCCTGCAGTGAGCCGAGATCGCGCCACTGCACTCCAGCCTGGGCGACAGCGAGACTCTGTCTCAAAAAAAAAAGAAAAAAAGAAAAAGTGGGGGGCCTCACTAGGTTGCCCAGGCTAGTCTCAAACTCCTGGACTCAAGCAATCTTCCTGTCACAGCCCACCAAAGTGCTGAGATTACAGACGTGAGCCACTGTGCCCTGCCAAGGTACCCCATTATACACACTAACTTCTTGTGTGACAAGTCATCAGGTTAATAAATCGTTTGGCTGAGAACAGAAGTGTAAATGCTGTTCTTTTTTTATTTTTGATGCACATATGAGCACATATTTTGTATGTTTTATTTCTATTTCTGTCTAATTGTCTTTGTTAATAGCTAGCAACTCTTCTTCTGCAGCAACCTCTTGTAAATCTAATTTTGTGACAATCTTTCCTTTCTTCCCCAAAGCTGTATATGAATTTTAAGATTTGCTTGTTTTCTTAAAGTGAATGAACACGTTTTGGGGATGCAGGGGACACCCTATGAGTTGATAGACTTGACTAGCCTGGAAGAGTCAAGGTCTTGCAGAGAGATGGGGGGGACCTCAGTGGAGAGGCACGCTCGATTGTCCCGGCGGTGGCGCCCAACTTTGCAAGCAAGGGCGCCGGGGTCGCTGCGTCGGCGAGTCGGAGCTACTTTGCGCAGAGCTTGAGAAGTTGAGCTCTGGAAACACATGCCCGGTTGGGGTGGCGGGGGAAGGGAATCCAAGTCCCTAGCTCTCGCCTCTCCTCGCCCAAAGGGGGACCCGGGACTGTCAGAGATCACGGACCACTGCGCGGCTCAGCCCGGTGAAAGCAGAGGGGTTCGCAGGGCCTCCATACCGGACTCCAAAGCACAGGCTTCCCTCCTCCCTAGGCCCAGCTGAGGCTGATAGGGAGGCTGCCTTGGGGGAGGGGTGACCCGGCTCCCTAAGCTGCGCCAAGGAGGGTGAGGCCCGACCCCTCTCCACTTTCCCACAGCGTGCTGAGACCTCCTCTTTCCCCTTTCCCCATCCCAGCTTTTGGCCCTGCAAAAGCAAAACTTGGTGATCCCATGGGTCGAAAACGTCCGCTGTGCTTGGCGTGGGATCGGGGTCACCGCGGGAGTGAAGGGATGAGCTGGTGTGCGAGTGCGGGGACCGGCGGGCAGGACACAGGGCAGGGGACCCCGGGAACTAGGCGGACGTTGGCCGCGGGCCGGAAGGGGACGCCGATCGGTGCGGTGCGCAGCGCCTCCTCCTCCCTCCCTGCTCTCCCGTCCCCTCCTCCGCGGCTCGCTGCGCGCACTCACCGATGAAGAGGATGGGGAAGGTGATGAAGAGTAGGAAGACGTGCGGCACGACGTTGAGCGCGTCCACAAAGCAGCCGTTGTTGAGGACGCCCTGGTCCACCCGGTAGGCGGCCGAGTGGTTCTCGCTGCCGCAGAAGGCCAGGGGCATGGCGGCTTGGGCGCGGGCTGGGCTCGGGCTCAGCTGGCTCCGCTGGCTCCGCTGGCTCCGCTGGCTCCGCTGGCTCCGCACGCCTCCCGCGCCTCTGTTCCTCGCGGCTCCGCCGCCCGGCCGGGCCGTCAGGCCCCCGCCCCCCCGGCCCCGCCCAGCTCCGCCGGCCTCCCCCTCCCTCACCCCGCCCTGCTCCACCACCTGCGGGGCCGGGGGGCGGCGAGGAACCCTACCGGTCCTGCCACGCCTGCGCCCACCTTCCAGATGTGGAGGCGCGTGCTCCCAGATGTTGCCAGGGTCGCTTCGTGAGTGCCCTGATGCGCGCGTGCGCTGGGGGCGAGGGGAAAGGCAGGCTGAGATGGGGAGTGGGGTGTGGGTACACTGGAGTGTGGGTGGGAAAGGAGGGTGGGGCGTGCAGAAGAGGCGAGAAGAGCCCACATGGCCTGGAGTGGGAGGGTTCAGGGTCCCGAGTGTGAGTTCACCTGGGCGTGATGCGGATGGATGTAGAGAGCCGAGGGATGGCGCAAGTCTCTACCCCACATGGATGAGAAAAGTGGGGCAGAACGTTACCTTGTGGTGGTGGTGGGGAGTGGGGCTTGGGCATTTTCAAAAGTGGTCCCGGGTGGGGCACTCCTAGGTACTACTTTACAGCGTATCTGGCACTTTCACACAAGGGATCTCCCAGCACTCTTGCTAAGTACAGGTTCTAATCGCTTCCAATTTTCTGATGGGGAAACCCAAGCTGCGAGGGAGCTGAATGGAGGCCAGTAACGTGACTCCCCGAGGTCTCAGTGCCAGCGAGCAGGGAAGCATAGCTGAACCCAGCTCCTCAGGTCCCCCGTCCTCACCCCCATCATTTGTACTCATGCCTCTGGTACATGACAACCCTACAGCGACTGGCAGACCAATGGGTAGAATGGGTGACAGCCCCAGGCTGAAAAAGAGGAGTTTAAGAAACGCATCTGGCCAGACGGATGCGACGCAGTGGAGAGGGACTGAAATTCTTAACCTGACCTGGGACAGGCTTAACAGTTGGAGGACACCGTGAAATTGTAAAGACAACATTGTGCCTTCCTATACTTTCTGGAGAGATTTTCACAAGACTGTGCCCCAAAAAAGTTTATATCGTATGTAGAAAGAACAGAAAATGGGATTTGGGGGTTAGATTTAAGAACTTTCCTAGTTAGAGTATGAAGCATAAGTGCACATGTTCTCAGGAAGGGTCAGGGGAACACAAAAGGAAGATCCCTTCAGCCCCTTTGCCTGCAAGCTTCACTGAACCTGCCCTGAGCCTGCTGAGCCTGGTGAGCCTCTCCAGCATGCTGTCAGCAAGGCCGAGGCTCTGCCCAGGCCCTGAGGCAGAGGGCAGATGGGGTTGGGTGAAAAGCCTTGGGAAAGCCGGAGTTCAGGGTCTGAAAGCCTCAGTCTCTGACTTTGGAGAATTTCTCTGAAGCCAAAAGATGTTTTCTTGCAGCATCAGCCAAAATCGTGAAAACTTGATGGCAGTAAATATCCAGCACCAGGGACAGGGGTTAATTAACCGGAGTTAATGCAACCGCTGGAACAGTGCTAGCTGAGTCTGTATAGTCAATAGAAAAAGTTTACAAGATAGTGTCAGGTGAAAAACGGCAAAGAAAATTGTGCTTCCCATGATTATAGCCATATGAAATATGTATGCTTGCATGAAGCCTGCAGGGAAAGGTCAGACTTGGAAATACGGTAAGGCGTGCTCGGTATGTATTAGCCGCCGTCGCTGTGCTTATCATCATTCCCTTTCTTTAAAAATGAGACAACTGAGATTCAGAGAGATGAGATGACAGGTCCATGGTCACCTAGCAAGATTTTTTCTTTTAGTTTATTTTTCTTGCTTTCAAGATTTCTTTTTCATATTTTCTGCAATGTTGTTATTTTGTTTTGTAGTTACAATTTCAGTTTTTCACATTTTCAGCAATGCTATCTTTCTTTTTAGCAGTAATAATATATTTACTTTTAAAGAACAGGGTTCCTAGTCCTGGCTCTACCACTACTAGTTGTGTGATTTGGGGGCAAGTTACCATTCTGCACTTCAGTGTCCTTATTTCTAAATGGAAGAGATAATAATAGGGAACCCAGAGGATTAAGATGAGATCATGGGTATGAATGTGCTTTGCAAGTTGGGGAGATGGTCCAAGCTACTTCATCCCCTGGGTGACCACACATGGCAGCCCCTCGATCAATCAGGGTTATTTAATGGTCTCTCCCTCACCCACATTGCCTGGTGCAACCCTCACACTTGCCTATTCCGGGTCATTTAAAACAAACAAAAAGTCTGGTATTAAGGGAGCATCATCTGGGACTAAGAGAGTGTTAAGTCTGGAGTCTTGGGGACCCGTGTTTGCCATCTCTAGCACAAACTTACTGTGTGACTGTGGACAAATTCCACCTTTCCCTGCACCTAGCTCTACACTGAGGACATGCACCACACTGCCCACCATGTGGATGGAAGAATTACTTTGAAAAGTGTGGAGTCAGGTGCACATGGGGGCATGAAAGGACTTCCTTTGTAGCATATGGGTTGTAATCCTGGAATCAACCCAAATGCTTATCAATATGGGGCTGGTTCAAACAGACAAAACCCAAATAGACAAAAAACAGATATTGTCTGTACTGTGGGATACTGTGGAGCAAGCGCAGAGAATAGAGTTATGCTTACTGGCAGGGGAAGATGTCCAAGACACAGACGCAGAGCAGTGTGTGGCATACAAAATCATTTATGTCTGTAACAGGGCTACATCTGTCTCTGTGGGGGAGGTGCTGGGTCTCTGGTGCTTCCCCACCTCTAGCAATGCCTCCTGTTTCTCTTGCTAGGGGCTGTAAGAAGGTCAGACTCTGGGAGCTTGCTTTGAGCAAGGGTACCCCGCTCTGAGAATTCCCAGCCATTATCCTGGCAAAATGAAAACTAGGGCTGGATTTCTGGGATTGGATTCTCACACTCACCGGCTACTGGGTGGGTGTGGCCTCAGGCAGGGTGCAGTAAAGCGGCTGGCGCAGAGCTTCAGAAAAGTCCTTTCCAGATCCCTTGAGCCAGGGAGGTTAAGGCTTCGGTGAGCCGTGATCGGGCCACTGCACTCCAGCCTGAGCGACAGAGAGAGACCCTGTCTCAAAAAAAAAAAAAAAAAAAGCCCCTTCCAGCTCTGATGTTGCTTTGGCCTTGGCCTTAGTGCCTTTGTCTCTATCTGGCTGACTAGGAGTGCCAGTGTTCCAGTGACGATGGCAGAGAGGGTCATTACAATGACAATGGTGACATAATGGAGTGAGGTTATAGTTTAAGAAATGAACCCTTTCAATAACCATAATCAACAGTGGGCTGGTTAAACACAGACAAAAGCAAAACTCACGGTGTGAGCTATACTGTGGAATAGTGGAGAACAAGTACAGAGCCTAAGTTCGGGTGACCCTCACTGACTGGGAAAGATGTGTCCTTTTCCTTCTCCCTCAGGTGCTCAAAGCCTGTGTCCACAGGGGAACTCGGAAGACTGTAGAACCAGTAAAAGAGAGGACTGATGCAGAGACAAAATGTCTTAACTGGAACTTGGGAGGGGGAAGTGATCTCCTGTCTCATCTCCATCCTGCCCCATGTCAGGAGGAGGGAAGTAGACAGAGAAGTTCTTTTGAGAGGGAGCCTGTGCCCAGCCTCCCTGCCTGTCTGTTGTAGGGGTGGCTGGGGGACAGCCACTCAGAAAGGGCAGGCTGTGTGTAGACTGTGTTAGAAAATCCATACAAGGGCTTTTAAGGTTTTTAAGATTTTTTTTTTTTTTTGCTGTACAAATGGGGGTCTTACTGTGTTGCCCAGGCTGGTCTCAAACTCCTGGCCTCAAGGGATCCCCCCTGCCCCCCCCAACCTTGGCCTCTCAAAGTGTTGGGATTACAGGTGTGAGCCACTGTGCCTGGCTCACATAGAAGGGCTGTTTTGAAGAAAGCTCTTCTTGTCCCAGGGCAGGGCCTCTAGACAACAGAGGCCATACTTGAATGGCGAGGCTAAGGCAGGAACAAGACGAACCCTCCCCAGTCTCTTGGCACCACGTAACCGGAGAGGTGGGGAAGGAAATCCAAGAAGGCCCAAGGCTAATGTTTTCTGCCAGCCTAGTGGGATGGGGACTTGATACAGAAATTAAATAACATTGTTTTTCTTGCCCACTTAAGTTTTGGTCCAAGATCACCCTCACCACAGTAACATAATGCAGAAGGGTAACTCCCACGGATAGCCTGGTTGCTCTGTACCCTTGAGGCCACTTAAGGTCAAACTCAGCATCTCCTTGCATCCTCTAAAAGAGCCAACTCCCAGTCCATTGGTTTAAAAAAATGAAAGCTTTACTGAGCTCTTTACAGAGAGCTAGAAAAGGTGTAATTCACACAACTCACAGCAGGAACTTAGTAAATCCCCCTATTTCTCCTGTACCCCCAGTGGTCTTCTCCTTTGTGCGTATCTCATATCTCCTCTTCCTTTCTTCCACAGAGTGTGTTTTTTAAAAAACATGCCCATTGTGACCCAGAGCAAGTCAGTATTGGCCTTCAGCTTGCTTACCCACTTAGGGTTTCTCTAGCAAGTCTTGCTCCCTTCCCAAGCTGCTGGTCATCCCCAAACCTGCTCTCTTCCTGGGAAGATTATTGAGGGGGCAGGGAGGATAAGATTTTCTCCTTTCTGTTTCACCAACAGTTGTTGAGTGCTTAGTATATGCCAACCACTTTACATGTTTTAAATCTCACAGTAACTCTGCCTAGTAGTTACAACTATCCGGAGAACTGAGGCTCAGAGAGGTTAAGCCCCATTCCCTAGTAACACAGCT
Source organism: Symphalangus syndactylus (assembly GCF_028878055.3). NCBI lineage: Eukaryota > Metazoa > Chordata > Mammalia > Primates > Hylobatidae > Symphalangus > Symphalangus syndactylus. Next base: position 38,692,957 of record NC_072428.2, on the reverse strand, counting down.
GGGGGAGTTGGTGGAGAAAAGACCTAAACTCAGTGAGGCCTGGCTTCAAAGCCTGTGCTGTTAACCACTTCCCAAAGGGATCCTGGGGGTACCAAGGATTTTTCTGCCTCGCAGACTTTGGCTCCTGAGGAGTGAGTGCAAGGCCCAAAGAACAGACCTTTGGGGAAACCTGTGTATCTGTGCCTTTTGCCTTTTCTCTATGTTAGAACCCGAAAGAAAGGCCTAGTTCTGTCGTTGGCATCAGCCGGGGGTCAGATGGGAAGATTCGAGGGTGAGGGGGCCCTGCTCCCTGGGGCCTTACCCGCTTGGGTGAAGCAGGCACACAAATGACCCTGCAGTGATTTGCATTGGAGACAGCTGCCACTGCTGATGGAAGGAAATGTGTGTGAACAGCACGGGGACAGCTCTAGGTCTGGCCCAATGCTGTGGAATCCCATAAGGTGTGCTGGCTGAACCGGCTCCCTGCTCAGGGCCACATTGTTGCAGACTGTCTGTCAGGGTTCAGCCAAAGAGTTCTCTGCTCTCTGGCCCAGCCAGGAATTGACAGATGCCTCTGGCTGGCACAGCATGGCCTCAGCTGTCTGGGCCTGGAGGGTCCTGCTAGAGCTGGGGCCGAGGCCAAGTGATGCAAGGGCACTGCTCAGTAATTTCCCATTTCCTATACGTTCCTCCCTTCTCCCCAGAGTGACTTCAGCTCCTGTCCCCTGAGCAGAGCTTGCCTAAACCCAAACTCTGTGGTGGGGAAGTTTAGGTCCTGGTGTTACCACTGACCAGTTGTGTGACCTTGGGCCAGTCAACCTTCCTGAGCCTCAGCTGTCAAATAGGAAGAATAATCTCTCTCTTATGGATTGTGTGTGGAGAAAGCCTGGCACACAGGAGACACTCGAGTCAAGCTTTTCCACTTTCAGGTCAGCCGAGGGCTTCTTGTCTGGAATCCCAAGATAGTCACTGATTTTTATTTTATTTTATTTTTAATAATTCATTGAATTCCCACCTAGTGCCAAGTCATTTATTACATTTTCTGGCTTAGTCACCATCTCTCTTTAAAGCAGGTAGTATGATTGCTATTACTAAGTTGAGAATAAGGCAGAGAGAAAACCTTGGCTGACCAAGGTCATCCAGCAAAGAAGGTGTCAGAGTCCAGGTTCCTACTGGGGCAGCCTTCTGAGATACAGGGATGGGCTTAGGCAGGGGTGGGATAAATGAAGAAGGCAAAAACGGGAGTGGAAGCTATCCCTTTGGAAGGGGGTGTGATGTGGTGGGATGGGGGACTTGTCTGGATGCAGTGTCTGCAGAGTAAGCCCCCTGTTCTTATTTATTTATTTAATTTTTGTGGATACAGAGTAGGTGGATGTATTTATGAGGTACATGAGATCTTTTGATAACGTATAATAATCACATCAGAATAAATGGGGCATCCATCACCTCAAGCATTTATCTTTTCTTCGTGTTATAAACAATCCAGTTATACTCTTTGAATTATTTTATTTTATTATTTTTATTTTTATTTTTTGAGACAGAGTCTCGATCTGTCGCCCAGGCTGGAGTGCAGTGGCGCAATCTCGGCTCACTGCAAGCTCCGCCTCCCAGGTTCACGCCATTCTCCTGCCTCAGCCTCTCCGAGTAGCTGGGACTACAGGCGCCCGCCACCATGCCCGGCTAATCTTTTGTATTTTTAGTAGAGACGGGGTTTCACTGTGGTCTCGATCTCCTGACCTCGTGATCAGCCCGCCTCGGCCTCCCAAAGTGCTGGGATTACAAGCGTGAGCCACTGCACCCGGCCGAGAATTATTTTATGTTTTGAGACGGAGTCTTACTCTGTCACCCAGGTTGGAGTGCAGTGGCATGATCTCAGCTCACTGCAACCTCCACCTCCTGGGTTATTGCCTGTCTTTTTGATATAAGCCATTTTAACTGGGGTGAGATAATATCTCATTGTAGTTTTGATTTGCATTTCTCTGATGATCAATCCCCTGTTCTTATTTAGACTTGGCTGGTTGAGTGCGTTTCCATACATAATGTATATAGTTGACTTCCTTGTTGCAATGGACTGAGTGTTTATGTACCTCCCACCCCCAAATCCTAATCCCCAAGGTGATGGTGTTAGGGGATGGGGCCATCCAGAGATGATTACATCATGAGGGTAGAGTCCTCATGAATGGGATTAGTACCCTTATGAAAGAGGCCCCAGAGATGTCATTTGCCCCTTCCACCATGTAAGTTTACAGTGAGAAGATGGCCACCTATGAGGAGGCAGGTCCTTACCAGACACCAATTCTGCTGGTGCCTTGATCTTGGACTTCCCAGCCTCCAGAACTAGGAGGAATAAATGTCTGTTGTTTATAAGTTACCCAACTTATGGTATTTTGTTAGAGCAGCACAAACTAAGTCACTTGTGCACTGATGAAAACTTGCTATATAAATGGAGGTAAGTGTGGCTACACGTGAGACCATGATTCTGTGGGAGAGGAGGGAGAAAGACCCTTCTCTGGTACTTGGCCAGAGAAGAACCTCTCCAGTCAGGGCAAGCAGAAACCTGAAAGGGAGAGAGTGTGTGAGAGAGAGTTAGGAGTGAGAGAAACATGGAGACAGACTCACAGCCAGTACCTAGCATTTACCTGCTGTAAGATGACATTGCCAAAGTGCCTCCTCATGCCCCATGTTGAGCCAAAAGCTATTTTTTAGCTAAAATTTGTACACTAAAATTTCAAATCAGTGTATATATTAAATTTGAAGGTTTTTTTTTCCAGTGTGTCCTTGAGGAGGTAATTATTTAATGATGCGAGTGCTCTTAGGCTTGGACAGAGGATAGAGCCTAGAGAAGTTCTGTTTACAAGAGCAACCCCAGCGGTTTGGAGAGAAGCATCGCCTTTTCCATTGAAGCCAGAGAAATCATGTAAAATTCCTCTGCTGCCCCAGAGACCAGTCCCCTGGTGGGATAGAGTAGGGGAGGAGAGTGTTGAGGTGTTAATCATTCCCCTAATGGGAAATAACCTGGCTCAGCCAGGGGGTGCACTAATGTGTAACTGAGACAGTCAGCAATGGGCATTTATTAAGCACCTGCTGTGCCAGCTGGGTTCCTCTGTAAGCCTGCAAAGTCAGTATTATTGTGTCCTTAGGAAACTGAGGCCCATAGAGGCTAAGGGACTTGTCCTAACTCACACAGCCCAGTAAGATTCGGAGCCTAGATTGGAACCCAGGTTCAGCTGGGTCTGCTTTCTGTACTGATGGTTTTCAAAAAATGTGGTCCCTGGGACCAGCAGGATTACATGGGAATTTGTTAGAAATGCACATTCTCAGGTCAGCCCCTAACCTACTAAATCTGAAACTCTAGTCCAAATGTCTGCTTTAACAAGTCCTCCAGGTGACTGTGATGCATGCTAAAGTTTGAGAACCATTTCTCTCCACCACATTGTCTCTAGTTAAGGAATAATAACTGATGGTCCCTGCCCTTAGGGGTTTACAATATGGCTTGGAAAACAAAAGAAATATATGTTTATTTAAAAACAAAAAGTTGTCTGGGCTTGGAAAGGGAGCTTCCTAGAAGCTTTAGGGAAACGGTGGCCTTGAGGGTTGGCCCAGTCTGTACAGGTGAAGAAGACAGCCTGGTTGGAAAGGATATATCAGTGTGTGCAAAGGAGGGGCCGCTGAGATACAATTTTCCAGATGCAGTGAGTGAACAAATGAGTCTTTCTATGATAGGGTGCAGGCTGAGGGGAGTCATGGAAAATAATGGGGTGGAGGGGGTCTAGATTGTTAGTGCTTCAGAACTTTCAGCCAATGAGTTCCCCACATAGCTTCTGCTCCTATAGGCAGCCATCATTCATTTGACAATCCATATTTACAAAGCACCTGCTGTGTGTGCCCAGAACAGGGCAATGGAAGCTAAAAACAGGCCTTCCCAGAGGCTGTGCTGTTCCCTCTTGGGGACGTCATCTCCAAATCCCCCAGCCATCTGACGACCTGCTTCTCAGCTTTCAGCACTGGGCTCCATGGTCACTTCCTAGTTAACCCTTTCCTGGTCCTTCCCTGAGGTGGGCTGACTTAAAGTTCCCTCCCCTGTGTCCCTCTTCCTAAATCCACTTATGGACTCAGAGTTAGGAGCTGCAGGCCTGAGGTAGCTGCCCGCTGGATGGCTGTTGGACTGTGTCGAGGGTCTGGAATCACATAAGACAAGATTTTGCTCCTTGGTGCCTGTCAGGTAAGTGATGGGGCCTGCACAGTAGTCTGAGCTGGCTCACTGGTCTCAGGATCACCCTTGACCAATGAAGAGTCTGTGGCCAGAGTGGCCAGCTGTGCCACATACAGGCAGAGAGGGAGAGACTCTGCTTCCTTGGAGGTAGCCACCTCCAAGCACCTTCTGTGCTTGCTGAGAACCTGCTGTCGTCAGCCAGCATGCAACCATCATACTGTTTGCACACGTGGACTGTGGGGAAATAACATTTCCTTGAATTTCTCAGTGCTCCTGTAAAAAGCCCTAGTCTCCTGAGACTTGAAAATGTATATGACATAAAGGAAAAGAAGTTGTGCTTTCACCTTCCTTAGAAGCATTCTGCCTTTCATATAAACATGAGAATCAGATCGTAGCTATGTGTCTAGTTGATGGGTCTGTTCTAAACGGATAATAAAATGTGTCTACTCATATGAGGTACCTGGAATAGTCAGATTCATAGAGACAGAAAGGAGAATGATGATTGCCAGGGGCCGCAGGATGGGGAGAATGGGAGTTGTTATTTAATGGGTACAGAGTTCAGTTTTGCAAGATGAAAAGAGTTCTGGAGATGGGTGGTGGTGATGGTTGCACAACGGTGTGAATGTACTTAATGTCACTCAACCATACTTAAAAATGGTTACAATGGTAAGTTTTATGTTATGTGTGTTGTACCACAATTTTTTTAAAGGATAAAAAATTTCTTATCTCCCCAACGGGGCCAAAGGGTTACAGCTAGGGCTAGGTCTCCAGGCTAAGGTCCCAAGGTGCCAGGAAGACTAGAATGCTATCTCTCTACCTAAATCCCTAGGTATTTCTTTATTTTAATTTTTGTGGGTACATAGTAGGTGTATATATTTATGGGGTATGGGATATGTTTTGATACAGGAATGCAATGTGAAATAATCACATCATGTAAAATGGGGTATCCAGGGCCCTCAAGCATTTATCCTTTAAGTTACAAACCATCCATTATACTCTTTTAGTTATTTTTTAAATGTACAATTAAATTATTGACTGTAGTCACCCTGTTGTGCTGTCAAATACTAGGTCTTATTCATTCTTTCTAACTATTTTTTTTTGTACTCATTAACCATCTCCATCTCCCTCCCCACCCTCCCATTACTCTTCCCAGCATCTGGTAACCATCCGCCTACTCTCTATCTCCATGAATTCAATTGTTTTGATTTTTAGATCCCACAAATAAGTGAGAACCTGTGATGTTTGTCTTTCTGTGCCTGGCTTATTTCACTTAACATAATAGCCTCCAGTTCCATTCAGGTTGATGCAAATGACAGGATCTCATTCTTTTTTATTGCTGAATAGTACTCCATTGTGTATATGAACCACCTTTTTTTCTTCATCTGTGGATGGACACTTAGGTTGCTTCCAAATCTTGACTATTGTGACAGTGCTGCAGCAAACATGGGAGTGTAGATATATCTTACAGATACTAATTTCTTGTCTTTTTTTTTTTTTTTGAGACGGAGTCTCACTCTGTCACCAGGCTGGAGCACAGTGGTGCCATCTCAGCTCACTGCAACCTCCATCTCCCGGGTTCAAGTGATTCTCCTGCCTCAGCCTCCCGAGTAGCTGGGACTACAGACACGCACCATCACGCCCAGCTAATTTTCTTTTTGTATTATTAGTAGAGATGGGGTTTCACCATGGTGGCCAGGATGGTCTCAATCTCTTGACCTCGTGATCTGCTCGCCTTGGCCTCCCAAAGTGCTGGGATTACAGGCATGAGCCACTGTGCCCCACCACAGATTTCCTTTCTTTTGGATATATACCCAGCAGTGGGATTGCTGGATCATATGGTAGGTGTACTTTTAGTTTTTTGAGGAAACCTCCAAACTGTTCTCCATAGAGGCTGTACTAATTTACATTCCCACCAACAGTGTATGAGGGTTCCCTTTTTTCCACATCCTCGCCAGCATTTGTTCCCCTAAGTATTTACATTCAAAAAAGTTAAGAGTGAAAAGCCGAGATTCTTTCTATCCTTTCTCAAAGAAGCAAAGGTTTTTGTTTTGTTTTTTCCCTTCACCTCTCAGGAGAGGAGGCAGGGACAGCTGTCTAACTTCTGTATATAAATGGAGAAAACCATTGTTTTCGGCCTCTCACCGAGTGTCCTGCCACTCAGGGAGGAGATTTTTTTCCTGTAGGCTTTTAACACATCATGCAGGGATAAGGTCTGGGGCAATGGAAGCTGACACACTTATTTACTGTAAGGTAACTGACAAGAAATCTGTCTGTTCTACCTCCTGTGTGCACTGAGGATAAAGTTAATAAAGATGAATACTAAAACCCCAACATGTACATATGTGTGTACCCACATGCATGCTTTCAGCTAGTGGTCTATTAGGGGTCCTTAGAGAAAGGGAAAGAGCTTAGAGGATTTCCCACAGAGAGGAGAAGTTGCTATAGGTGTAAGGCTACAGGTGTAAGTGCGGGGGCACAGTAAGGAACAACCCTTTGCCTCAGAGCCTCCCCTTAGGAAGCTCCATCCTCAGAAGTGAGATGGGCCTCAAGCTGCTCTTTCTATAGCATTCATCCCAGATTTTAAGTTAATATTAATTTCAGGGCCAAGAACTATTTCTAAGCAGTTTATCTGTATTGCTTTTGATCCTAACAGTTCTATGAAGGAAGTTCTATTTATACCCCCTTTATAGTTGAAGAAACCAAAATGAGATTTAAGAAATGTGACCAAGGTCAGATTTCAGTTCTTGCCCCTGGACATTTGGGGAACAAGTATTGGAAACCTCATATCTTAGCCTTGGGGGTCTTGTGGTCATACAAGATCACATACCATTTTTTACTCCCAAGTGTTGGCCGACTACCCAACCCCAGCAGCTGGGAGTTGGTGGGGGTTCCACATACCAAGGGAATGAACCCCTGGTGTCTTGGCCACAGGCCCCTTCCAGTGTAGGTCGCAGGGTGAGGAAAAGGAAGAATAGGTGAAAAGGAGCAGAAAGGGCACTTCTGGGGACAAGGGTTCTCAGGGGACACTCCTCTGTGTCTGCCTTAGATCCATTTCTCCTTCTTCTGCAACAGCCCCCAATTTTCCTTTCGGAACCCACCTTTCCCCTTTACCTAGTCCCTGTGGTACTGGAGGGGCTCACTCTAAACCCTGGCTACATGGGTGGGTGTGTGACCCAGGTCTGGCTAATCAGGGATGGCCACACCCCCATGTTGAGCTAATCAGATAAATCCTCAGGATTTAGCTGGAACTATTAGGAAAAAGGTGTGCTTTCCCCCCTGGGGTTGCACTACTTGGTGGAATACGTTTAGAATAGCAGAGGCCATCTTGGCATCATGTGGAAAGAGCCCATCTGGGAATGAAGCCAAACAGAGGAGTCCAGACACAGAACACTGGTTAATCTTATGTGTCAACTTGGCTGGGCCACAGTGCCCAGATATTTGGTCAGACACATCTAGATGTTGCTGTGAAGGCATTTTCTAGATGAGATTAATATTTAAATCAGTAGACTTATCCTCCATCATGTGGGTGGGCCTCATCCAATTGGCTCACAGCTTTAAAAGAAAAAAAGGCTGATGTCCTCCTAGGAAGAGAGCATTCTGCCAACGCACTGGCTTTGGCCCAGAGCTGCAATATCAGCTCTTCCCTTGTCTCCAGCTTGCTGGCCTGCCTTGCAGGGTTTGGCCCTGCTGGCCTCCACAATTGTGTGAGCCAATTCCTTAAAATAAAAATCTCTCTCTCTCTTGCTTCAATTTCTCTGGAGACCCCTGACTAACACAGATGGCCAGAATAGATACATCATTTTAATATCTCGATCCGGCCAAACCTGATGTCATATACTCCTGGGTTTTTCACTTAACTGGTCCTCTTCAATTGGGTTTCTGTCACTTGGAATCCAAAGGGTCCTTTTCAAGAGGGAGCGGTGTGCTCACATTGACTGAAATCTCATTCTATGCCGGGCTCAGTGCCCTCCTTTGATAGTTGATCTAGGCCTTAAAGGGTGCATAGGAGTTCACGCAGGCATGATGAAGACAGGGTAGAGTGAACACATGCAAAGACACAGAGAAGCGATGGAGCATGGCAGGCCAAGGAAACCAGAGAGGTTGATGTGGCAGGAGCAGAGGAAGTCATTTGGCAAGAACTGGGGCTGGAGAAATGGTCTGGGGGCCAGAGGATGTAGAACTTTGGATGCCAGGCTGAGGGGCACATGAAATCAGATTCCGTACATCGTTTCTTTCTCATCTACTTGAAGCAGTATAGCACTGTGGTTAATGACATGGATTCCTGGAGCAGCCTTGCCTGATCTATACTACTTACTATCTATTTAACCTCAGGTATGTTACTTAACGCCTTGGTGCCTCAGTTTCCCTAATGAAGATAACAGCATTGTGTACCTCGTAGGATTCCATGTAATGATTAAATGAGTCACGACACATTTAGAGTTTAGCACAGTGCTTGACAAGTAGTAAACACCTAGTAGTTAGTAACAATCTTATTCCTACGAAGGCCAGTGGCAGGCTTCTGGGCTGCAAACCCCAGGCCGCAGAAAGACAATTGCAGCCCTCTACCCTCTCCCTGTGTCAGGCAACCCACCTGCCTTCCCCAGGGGGCTGCTCCTGCTCACAGAGGGATGGCCAGCCTGGCCTCCAGAGAGCTGGAATTGTCATTGCAGCGACAGGAGAGAACAGGGCTCTCAGCTCTGGAAACAGATTCTTATCCTCATCTTGGTCTTGGGAATTAGGCTGGAACTGGGTGAGAACAAGCTTCCCAGCCACACAGGCCCAAAGAGAGTCACAGAAGTACAGAGGCCATAAACTCAGCCCTTTCCCCTCTGACTCCCAGATATGGAGGCGAGAGGCTCAAAGCCAGCTCGGCAAACCCTGGGGACTAGCTGTGGAAAGCAACTTCAATGAGATGTGTAGAATGCCAAAAGTTCAGAGTCAAAGGGCATCCTTGGATTCCCAGGCTTTTTAGGTTTGTGTTTCCACTGGGTGGTGCAGAGAATGGTCACCTCTGCCACCAACTTAGGGGGATCCTGACAAATCATCCCCTCCTTGGGTTCAATTTTCCTGAACATACAGTGATGAGGGGTTTAGGGTCTAGGGTGGCAAACAAGGTTCATCTTGTGGGTCAGATTTGATGAGTGGTAAGTGGCTGCCTGGCTGGCTAGTTAGAGAGTGCCGGCCCATGGGCAGTCCTTGCCCTAGTTTTAGCCCTAAAATGCTCAGTCTTGGTCACTGAAGTGGATCCTGATGTCTGGCCCAGTCCTGCCATGGAATCTGGCCCCAGCAGTGTTCCTACAGCTCCCAAAGTGAGTCAGGAGCTGATTTAGGTTCTACCTCTATACAAATTCTTTGGCTCTTTCCTTTCCTACCTGGTTATTATCAATGTCTGCTGGAGAGAACTATGCACTCTGGGTTCAATGTGGGACAACTTTCTAATGAGAGTTCATTTCCTTGATGACAATGAAGAGAGCATCATAAAAAAGGAAGCTGAAGCCCATCGTAGCCTACGCACTTTGCCAGCCCTAGGTGACCTCCTGACTCAGGGCTATGCCGTCAACCTCCCCTGCCTCCTCTCAGTCCCCCTTACTGCCCGGCCTAGTGCTTATCCTCCCTGCCCTTCTCCTCTAATCAGGAGCTCAAAGCCTCTTTTCCGTCTCACTCACCAAGTCCCAATAAGCACTGATAAACTCATTCACTCCAGCTGCAGGTGAATTTCCAATGGTGAGACTCCAGGCACTGACCAGCTGAAGGCCTCAGCAGAAGTTTTTGTAGGCCACAAGAAGAGGTGACCACCACCCAACAGCAGAACATTCACTGTTCTTCAGTGGTGGAGAGAAGTGTTCTGCCAACAGTCTGGAATTTGAGACATTCCGATGGGAGCTGCCTTGCCCTCTAGAGCATATGGTGGAAACGGGTGTGCACAATCTCTGGGACCAGAGTGCCTGGCTGGAGTCGCAGCTCTACTACTTCCTCACCGTGTGACCTGGGGCAAGTGACTTCACCTCTTTGTATATCAACTGTCTTTTAATAAAACGAGGTTGTTGATAATAATAGTACCTGCCTCCTGGAGTTGTTGATGGAATGTATGAGCTGAATGCTTAGAACAATACCCGACACTTAGTCAATGCCATCTGAGTGTGGGCTGCTATCACCAGGCTCCTGGGATGGCCAGGCATGAAGCCCAGGTGTTGCAGTTTGAAACATCAGACAAGGGGTCTAGCCTAGGCCAGGCACATGGGTGTCAGCAAATAGGAGCATCCTCCTCTTACCTGGGTTTCGGAATTTTCTCCAGAGCCAGGTTAGGTGCTAGACAGGAAAACAGAGGGAGCTCGTCTCTGTGGCTGCTGTCTCTGAGCGCCAGTAATTTGAAGGTCACTGTGGCTTTGTCTTCATCAAGGACATCAGAAAGCCTGGCAGTTTCTCTGCTCCCTCTCTCTGTCCCTACCCATTGATTTCTTTCAGTCCCACATGGTAGTCGCTGCATTTTGGTCTGAGACCCTCTCCCCTGCCATGATTCTGGGAGGTGTTGGGAGTCTGTCTGTTTTATCACCAAGTCCTCGGGATCCAGCTTGGTCTGCATCCACTGTGGGATGAGGTGGGGGATTCAGCTGAACATAGGGATGAACCTGGGAGATGGGCAGTGGGTGTGTCCTGGAGGGGTTCTCTGCAGTGTCCCACCTCAGGAAGGGGTTTTCCTGTGGTCCCCTCACACAGAGGCACTCTCCCTCAGACTGCCTTCCCTTGGGACCCCAGTCCACTTCTTTTCCATACCCAGGGTTTGGTGGGGGAGGAGGGATGTCACAGTCATCCTCTGGTAGGGGTGGTGATCATGACTTGCTGCCCACAGTCCTTGCTGCCTCAGCAGCCATGTTAGGTGGGATGTGATCCCACCCCTAGCCACAGCTGATTGGACCTGTGACTGGCCCCTAACCCAAGGGTCGCCCACTCAGGTGATTTGGCCTGATCAGATTGTACCACAGGAATTTGGAATGGGGAAACAGAGACGGGGTCAGGCGAGTCATGCTGATACAGCCCCACGCTCTTCCTCAGAGCTAGCAGCCCTGGTCCCTGTCACCAGAAGAACTTTGACATTCCCCCTGCTGGGCCCTCGGAGTTATGCCTTCCTGCCTCAAGCCCTTGCATTTTCCATGAGCTTCTGCGGGATGCACTTCCACAGAGGGAGTGGACCCCGCCATCTCCTTCCCTCACATGCTGTCGTGGTGACCTCAGGAGGAGCATTGGTGGCTGTGACGTGCTTGAAAGAAGCTGGGGCACCCCATATCTTGAGGTGACCCTTCGAGGCTCCTGCCTTCAGCTCTGCTTTCTGGAATTGAGCAAAATCCCTGCCACACAGACTTCATCTCCTACCATCTCTGCTGAGAAGACACTGAAGCGCAGCCCAGCCCATCTCCTGCTTTCTCAACCTCTGCTCCAAGCCAGCCCTGGCCATTTGATCACACCCTTCATGTCAGACCCAGATCACAGCACTGGGATCTGTCTATCACCCTTGAAAAGGGGCCACAAACCTTACGGTTTTTTGTTTTGCAGCCTTGAATCTGCTGCCCAAATCCACACTCACTCCTATAAGCTGGAAAATAAATCTGTTTATTTTATTAATGAGCTCAGAGTAAGGTTTGCAGTGACAATCCTGGCAGCAATTAGAGCAGAGGGCAGAGGAGAGGGATGGAGAGAGAGAGACTCCAGTGGGGTCTTATTAGGGTTCACGGAAGGAGTCCCCCAGGGCTGGGAGAGACCAAATTCACTGGGCCAGAGGAAAGGAATGAGAGTCTGGATCCTTGAGATCTTCTCCCAAACGGCCGGCTGCTCCCTTTCCTCCACGTTGGCCTTCAGAAGAGTGTCCTGAGCTGTTCCTTATCTGGCCCTGGTTCAGGGCGAAAGGGAGTTTGAGATTCCTGGGTGATAGATTCAGGTCCCAAGGATGCCATCTGGTGTGTGCAGTGTGGCCACTCTCAAGGCTGGTCCGAGGCTTTGTGTTCAGGAGGTGGGGCCGGAGCTCACTGTTTTCTAAGGGTGAATTTGGTTTCTCCTTTTGGACTTCAGAAGAAGGTCCTGCAGGGAAGTGGAAACAGCCTAGGTGGGCGCAGGCTTTGTGGGTGCACACTCAGCCTAACCAGAGCAAGGCCCCACAATGGGGAGTACCCACTCTGGCAGCACAAGGCCCCGCCACCCTTTGGAGACCCTTCTAGGTGCAGGCCCCAAGTGGCTACACACCAGCCACAGCCACAGCACACAGGAAGCCAGGGAGAAAGTGGGAGGGACACCTGGGATGGGGGAAGAAGGAGACTGGGAGGAACAGGGGCAAGAGTCCCTTGCAAAAGGCAAGTGACAGAAAACACAGGGCCAAGCAGGCCATCCCAGAAGCCATGGTCTAGCCGGCCAAGTGTCTTGGGAGCATGAGGCCCTAATGTTTTGGGAAAGTTGTAACAGAAAAGTCAAGTCCAGGCTTGGGTCTGCCCCAGATGCTGCCATCTGTTGCTTCAGGCCACACCAAACACCAGTTTCACAGCCACCTGCCAGCTCTGTCCACGGGCACATCCCTATCACAGGGTGAGAAACACATCCCACAGCTGGGCTCCACAGTATATCCCACAGATAGAGCTCAGAGCCAAGGAAGGGAGAAGACAGAGAAGACAGTTTGGTTTCAGCATGGCTCAGGCCATGACAGGGTACAACAGGACATGAGCAACTCTAATCCACCAACCCTAGTTCTTTGGACCAGCCTTTAAAACCTCTTAATAGCCCTGGTTCTGGCCAAGTGTGGGGGCCAGGGTGGAGCAGGAGCTCCCAGCAGGTTGGCATTCACAGGAAGGGGAATTTTCACATTCTGCTGAGGACATCTCTTGGGGGCAATTCCAGCCAGGCTTCCTGTGGGCTCCTTCAGCCCCACATGCCTGGTTCGAGGCATTGTCTGTGTCCCGCAGAGAACGGTGCCCAGGGCTTCATCCTGCTCATTTGGGTGCTGCTTGGGACCCAAAACAGGTCCCAGGGCCGTGATGAGTCAGGACACCTGGGTCCCGAGCAAGTACTACAGACTGGGCTTTGCACCATTTCCCTGAGGGGAGGGCTTTGAGTCTGAGGAATTCCACTGTGGCCAACAGCAGGCCCCGGGCAGCACTTCAGGGATGGCGCCTTGTGTACCTTCCAGAAGCCAGTCCAAAGAACCTGCTGACAGCGTGGGCAGCAGATGGCCACTACACGCAGCAGGGACAGACAGGGCCCTGTGGCCTGCCTGCCTATTCACCGTGGGCTCCAGCTGCAGGAGGAACCCGTGTCTGTGCACGGCAGCGCGGTCTTCAAGGAGCTTTCGGACCGGCTGGGGACTTTCGGCTGCGGAGGAGGGAAGAGAAGCTCTATATACACAGAGCAGAGCAAGAAACACAAAACAGGCTTGGTTACTCCCAGGCAGAGCTCCATGGGGCCTCTCCTTTCACTGGGCTCCTGCCTCGGGTTCTGCCTAGCCCCTGGGTTCCAGAATTAGGAGCTGCCAGACCCTGGTTTCTCCAAGACATGTGTAGAGATCAGATTCTGCTGGCCATGGGGAGCAAGCAGGCCCAGCCACGACAGGGAGGCAGGGCGTGGTCAGTGAGTGGGTGAGTGGTGGGTGAGGGCTGGGGAGGTGATGGGATGAGGTGAAGATGGAGGTGAGACACCACACAGAGGCAGAGAAACAGAGAAAGGTAGACAAAGAGGAAAGAATGGATGCAGAATGACAAGAACAGAGGAACAGGGACTCAGAGACAGGGATGGAGAGAAACAGGAAGAAAGAATAGGAGACAGTAAGAGAGAAAGGGGACCGGGATGAAGGGGAAAGAGGGGGGCAGATAAGAGGTTAACAGGAAGGAAGGAGAGGGCGAAAGACAGAGAGGGAAGAGGAGAGAAGACAGAGAGACCCACAGGACACAGAGACAGACACACAGGGAATCACAGAGAGAGACAGACTAGGCCAAAGCTCCCTGGAGATCCCACAGGGTGGGGACAAAAGCCTGTGGTCCTGGCTGCCTAGAGGCACAGCATGAGCGAGTGCAGTTAGACATCAGGAAGAACTTCCAGAGACTCAAAGATGGACACAGACACCTAACCATCTAATAATGGGGCAGGGGATAAAGTTCTGAGTGGGGAATTAACAATCCTGTCTTTTTCCCAATGTCACTGCTTACTCGGTCTAAGACCTCGTGCCTCAGTTCTCCACAGTAGAGAAGAATTTGGACAAGACTGCCCGGCAGGCAGCTCGGACACTGCTTAAGGACAATGACTTAGCTCTAGTCCAGGAGTTTTCTAGGAGCTCTGGCTATGAGAAGCTGCATGCTTGTGCTGTTCCTTCAGGCTGGGAGAAGGCTGGGGGTGGGCTGGAGAAAGGTGGCTGAGATTCTGGAGAAGGAAGAGGAGGTCTCAGGCTAGGTGCCTGCACACACTTACAGCTCATCGTCATACTCCTTCGGGGGGCAGACGGCAACCACAAGGTCGATCCAGTCCTGTGGGGAGAAGCCGTGTGACTCTGTGCCACACTCAGTTGGACGGTGCATCTGCCCCGGCACTCCATCCCCATTTCTGGGCCCCAGGGCCCAGGATTAGCCAGCCTGCACCTTTTTCCCATGGGCCCACACGGGACCCACTGTGACTTCCATGGTCTGAGGACGTTTCTAGTCTCTGAGGCTTTGGGACCATAGAGGCCAGGGCTGCAAGGCCCTCGAATGACACTCAGCTCCCAAATGTCGATCTGTGGACCGGGAACAGGCAGCAACCTCAGAATCACTTGGGGGAACTTCTTAAAAGTGTAGACTCATAGAATTGGCCCCTAGAAGTCAGGGGTAAGTCCTGGGAAATAGTACTTTTAACAACCTCTCTAGGTAATTCCAATGCACTTTCTGATGCACAATCAAGTGGGGGACTTCTGGCCCAGCTTTTTAATCCTAACACCTGAATCCCTTTTACTGCCATCCTTGACCTGCCCCTCATTCTCCCTCCTTGGCTTGGGTGTATCCCCTGAAAAGTATCGGAAATATCACTGGACCCCTCTACCATGAGCTAGTTCCTAATACTGAGCTGAAATCTCTCTGTCTCTCCCCAGGACTTCCCTCCATCCAATCTAGGTCTTCCCTCAAGAATCAGAAAGAACACTTCTGCTCCCTCTGCCCTAATGCAGACCTTCAGATAATCAAAGATAGTCATCATGTTACCCGTGAGTCTTCTCTTCTCCACATCCCTTCATGTGGGTCCCAGGCCCATTTGGTCAGCTTCCTCGGCACTGAACTTAATACCTCAGGCTCGGCTGCCTGCATACAGTTGCACAGGTTGTGCATTGCACAACATGAGCAGGCACCATTCACACTACAGTCTGTAAAAGGGCACCCCCTCAGATTATGTAGTGCACAGCCTGGGCAACCTTATGCAGTGGCCCTGATTCAGGTGGGTGTCTAATGAGTGCAGAGCAGATTCCCACCAGCCCCTCCTTCATCCTGGTTTCTCTGCTTTTGTTAATGCTTTTTGGTAGCCCCCTGAATTCTCTTGATTCTTGTTCAGTGTGCACTTAGAAAAGACCTTAAGTCTTTTTCTTGGGTGACTTGCCATGCCCTGGCTTCAGGAGTCTGTTTAAGCCACTGGCTTTTTGGATCCAAGGTCAGGAATTGACATTTATTTTTCTGAATCCCATCTTGTCAGATTTAAACCACAGGCTGGATGCGGTATGGTGTCACCAAAGTGTTGCTTGGACTCCAGATGCCCACCCTGGAATGAGGCATCCTATTTTGAGGCCTGGCTGCAGAAGTCAGGGTTTGAGGCAGGCAGGTGAGGGAGGAAAGGAGGGAGGGGGCTTATTCTTACCCCGCCCTGATTCCAGGCCTTCTGCAGGGCAGCCTCAGCCTCAGCCAGGGTGTAGTCTGTCACAATCTTGCCGTTGATTGCCATGATCTCGTCGCCTTTCACAATGCCACCTGCAGGCAGATGAGGCTGATTGGCCAACTGGGCTGTATGTGACACGTGCCTGGCTCAGGGCTTGCCAAAGGGGGGTCATTGCCAGACAGCAGAAGAGACCTGAGCCTGGGTTCTGAAAGCTCATGTGGACTCAGAAAGCATGAGGGGAAACTAGCCACCTGGTTAGTGGCTAGTCAAAGGGCATTTCGTCCCTGTCCCTTCCACACCCCCTCACCCCAGCTCAGGAGAACCTGGATATTATTGAGGATGAGCCTCTGTTATTACAGAGGGAGACAGACCTGCATTTCTAGCACAGTATGAGGCCTGAGTCAATTCTGCCAGCCGGCCCTCCCTGTTGCCCAGTCATGTTGGGCTGTTCAGGTCCCTGAGCTGCCATGCTCTCTCCTGCCTCAGAGGCTTCATGTCGCTGTTCCCCACCTTGCTTTCTCTTCTTCTAGGTCTGAGAGGAAATGTCAGAGGGGGCTTCTCTGACCCACCGCTCAGTCGAATGTAGATCGTGCCTATTCTCTCATAGCATCCCAATCTTTTCTTATTTGGCATTTTCCACAATTTGTAATCATTAATCTGTTTGTTTACTTGTTTAATGATGGTCTTTCCCACCACACTGTCAGCTCCACGTGGGCAGGGATTGTCTTTTTGGTTCACCATAATATCCCCAGCACTTAACATAATGCCCGACACAAAATAAGACCTCAGTAGATATTTGTTGAATAAATGAAGCTGTAATAAGGTGCTCCTGGAAGAGCTTCCTGGGATCTAATAATTTTGGGGAAAGCTGAGTTATAAGCTGAACAGAGCTACTCACTGCAGGATTTGTCAGTCTTGAATGTGCTAACATGCACTGCGGCTTTCCAAGAGGTAGACAGATTGTGTGTGGTTTTCCACACCTCTTTGACATCAGAGCCCTTTTTGGAGGAATTTCTCCCAGTCCTGATGTCCACAGAACACTTTCCAGGTTACATTGAAATAGATCACCCAGGAGCCTTGTGGGCATGAAGGCCCATAGGAATGTGGTGTATGATACTGACAATGGCGGCCATGGCGGCTTAAAACACACGTGCTCCTAGGGAAGCTTCATCAGTGACTGGTTATGTTCAAAGCAGTGCAAGACCAAAGCACAGAAAGCAGTTGCCTCTGTGCAGTGCACCTGGGGATGGGTGACTTTCACCTTTTCATTTTGTACAAATCCAAGACAGAGTCTCAGGGGCAATAAGGCAGTGGTTGGGTTGGGGCTTTGTAAGTGGGAAGGACCCAGGAGAGTCACCTATCCATCCTGGTCCCCTCTCTCTGCTAGACACTGCAGGCAGGTATCACAGAAATGTCACCAGGTGACAGAGAAATGAAGACAGAAGAAGAAGGTGGGGCCTGGGTGGGCACTGATGGGCTGGGGCAGCTGCCCAGCTGGGCAGGTCCCCCTTCTATGGCTGAAATGAAAGCTTAGAGTGTGAAGTCACCAAGGTCATGGGTGCAGAGCTGGACTCATGTATCCAGGGCTCCCAATGCCCATACCTCACCTAGTAACCCACAGAGGCCTGGTTGCCAGCCCCCAAGGGCCTTTCCCGTCCCTGTTTCCTGCCTCTTACCTCTTACCACCTCCATTCTACCACCTCCAGCTTGTGGTACAGCTGGCTCCAGCCTAGGACTGCCTGGAAGGGATCTGCTCACAGGATCCCCCACTCTGGCCTGGGAAGATAAGAGGCCTGGGGCTCCTCCTGCAAGGGCACCTACAACTCCACAAAGGGTCACAAAGGACTCAGGAGCTTCCCTGACATGGAGGAAGAAATCACCAACGGTGGGGTTTCAGACACTGTCTGACAGGTGAAGGGGGTGATGGTTTGTGCCTGGTGTCTGCAAAAGTTTCACTCATCAGCAGAGGGTGTTTTTGTAGATAAGGGATAAAGAAAGCAAAATGAGAAGAGAGACACAGGGTATGGGGACCTCTGGCCCTCTGGGAGGGGACAAGGCTGCAGAAGACCTCAGACAGAGGTGGCACTTGTGCTGGACAGTAGAGCAAAATGACCAAACTGCCTGGATTCAAGTCCTGCCTCCACCTTCTCCTGGCTGTGGGTCCTTGAACAAATACTTTAACCTCTCTGAGCCTCAGTTTCCTCAGCTGTAAAATAAGAATAATAACAGAACCTGCTTTCAGGGTTGTTGTGAGGATTAAGTGAGTTAACATCCATGAAACGCTCAGACACAGGGCTGCGAGCCAGATGAATAGCTTCTGGCACGTGGCTAGTTCTGGCCAAACATTCGGCTCTTACCATCACTGAAAGGACAGGCAAGGTTTCAGGGGTTTCCACCTGCTGCTCCTCTTCCTGACATTGACTAATGCTCAGCTCAGGGTTCACCCTTCTGAGAAGCGCTCCTGGCCTCCCACTTCCTCTTGGTGGGTTAGGGGCCCCTTAGGGTTCCCACAGCTTCCCTCCACTCTGAGTTCCCCGTCAGCCCTTAGCAGACCATGCTGTGACTTTCAGTATCTGGCAATTCTAAGTCCATCTCCAACCCTGTCTGGAGACCCCCTGAGGGCACGGTGGCATCTGGCTTGGCTGTGTAGTCACAGGTCCCGGCACCATCCCATGCCCCCAGGGATTGGACAGGCAGTCGGATGGATGGACCCAAGTGGTAGGGTGTTCTCCAGCAACTGTCAGCCCACTCCAAGTGTTCACCTGTTTGCTTTCCTGGAGGGCCCCATCTAACCACTGCATCATCCCCAAACCTGGGTGTGGCTGGTCCTCACTCACCATGCCGCTCAGCAGCTCCCCCCTCGTACACAGCAGAAACGACCACCTTCCCAATGGGGGAGTCCACACCGCCTTCCAGGGCCAGGTCTAAGGATCCCTCCTGGTTAGAGGAAAATAGGCCTTAGGGAGCCAAGCAGACGGCAGCCTGTGGACGCCTGGGCACCAAGGAGTCTCTTGACAGAGCCACAGTAACAGTGGAAAAAGCCATGGGGCCACTGGCAGTGCCATCTGGAGAAAACGTGGCCTCGGTGCCAAGTGGGGCCTGGGTATGCGGCCCTACAACAGAGGGGCGTCTCCGTGGGAGAGGGGAGGACAGTGGGGACCTGAGAGACCACCCAGGAGTGACCTTGAGAGTAGAAGCAGGAAACCAAGGGAGGAGGGGCAGGCGCAGAGAGGGATGGCGGCCCACTGGCTTCCACATGCCCAGGTACCTTCTTAATGCGTAGGAGCCGGACATCCTTTCCCATGATCTGCTCTGGGTTGAACTAGTGAGAAAAAGACAGTGGGAAACTTTGAGCTGGCCTGAAGGATGGCGCTTGGGGTAGGGCTGGAAGGGGAATCCAGGCATCTATAGGACACTGGGCCCCACAGAGCACATGGGCAAGGGGACCGTGCCCAGCCCCACCCCTACTGGTCTTCAACTGGGAGTCCCAGGCCCCATGGGGACAGTGGACACACACATGCGTGTGTACCATACAGTTCACACTGGAGTGCCCTTCGGAAGGAACCTCCGTGGGAAGAGCAGCTGGGGCATCACTGGGGCTCCTCTGTGCCCCACCTCATCCCAGGTCCCCAGGGCCTGGAAGGCACCACTATCAAACACTCTAACCCCCACCTTGCCCTGTTCCTGGGGTTACTCCCCCAGGAGAGAAGCGTCATCTCTTACCATGGAGTAGGGGTCAAAGCCTTCCTCATATTTCCGGAAATCCTGGAAGCAAAGAGAGGGCTTTAGGGCAACACAGCAGAGGCCCTTGAGGGTCAGGGTCGAGGAGTAGGAGGGTGAATGGTCGGAATCCAAGGGTCAGAAGTGAGGGGCAGGGTGGGGGAAGGCATGGCCAGAGTGCGGGATGCAAAGAGGCTGGCAGCCCCAGCAGCCAGGGCACCCCTGTTCAGGGACAAGCAGGAGGCTGAGGAAGACTTTAGAGGATCTCGACCCTGCCCTGCTTCAGCGGCACAAGCGTCAGGGGCTGCAGGGGCACCAGTGATGTCTAGATGGTCTGGACAGGCAGCATCTGCCTTGCTGAAAGTCTCAGCCCCAGCCTCAAGTCCTTTAGACCCCACCTCATCTCTTCCGAGTCTCCACTGGAGCAGGCCCAGGCCCTGGGGGATGAAGCCCAGGGTGTCTCCACCCAGTGCTCTGACCCCACAGGAGGGGCCCATCCAGCTCAAGAGAAGGCTGTTTCTGGAAATCAGCCACAAGATGGTGGAGGGAGCCCACGGACACCAAGAGGAAAGCAGGTGGTGTTGGGAAGCAGTGTTGGCCTGGGGCCTGGCAGTGTCCTCATGTAATGCTTACCTAGAAGGTAAGAGGCCTCCCCAGATTCCGGGGAGCCCAGGCTGGCCCTTTAGCTGGGGGAGATGGGAGGACACACATCTCAGGGGACTTGGCTTGATGGGGGATGCTGTGGGGACAATGGCTCCAGGGTATAGAAACAAGACAGTGAGGTGGCAACTGAACACACAGTGAGGTAGTGCCTGAACTACGTGGTCTTCCTCAGGAGTCACACACAGTGAGTGGGAGCCGGGGCATCCCCAGGCTGAGGGGCCAGAATGCTAAGCACAAGGGCAGCAGAGCCATGGCTGGTCCCCATGGAAGGTGGGAGCAGAGAAGAGCCCCGTGGCAGGCCTCACGGGACTCAGTGGAGCCACCCACAGCATGCAGGTCCCTAGATCACACCAAGTGACCCCTGGGGCCCATGGTCTGTGTGGTAGGGAGGCCACAGACTCCCCTATTCTCAGAATGCACCAACTAAGTTCCGTGCACAAGACGAGCACCAAATATCAGCAGACAGATCCCCAAGCATCTGCCTGGCATCCCTCCTCACTTGCCTCAATCACCCAGGCTCAACCCCAAGAGGCCATGAGCTCGGCTCAGCTTGGAGGCTACATCCAGGTCAGTGTGTGGGCAGCAGACAGAGGAGGGGGCGCAGCGAATGCACGGGCAAGAAGGATCATTTGGCAGGATGTGGAGTCGATGCTCGTTGACTTTGAGGGCCCTGCCTACTCGGCTGTTTCTCCTGGAAGGCTGGGCAGTGCTGGCTCTGGCCTCCTTGCTCCATGATCCTGAGAACCAGCTCTCAGGGATGGGCCAGATGGCAGGTACTTGTGTTTTGTGTGAATTTAGATCACAGACTCATAAGCCACTGCAGCTAGTCAGCCCTTAAAGAGGCAGCCCAGCCCCTCATTCAACAGAGGAAGAAACTGAGGTCCAGAGGGGTGATATTCATGCCCAAGGTCACCCAATCAGTGGGCAGGGGAGCAAAGGGTTTGACTCCAACTCTGGAGCCTAGACTCCACACTTCCCTGCTTCTCTCCCTGTGAGGGCTGTTTGTGCCCTAAACCGCCAGGTCCTGGAAGGCCTCTTTTGTGACGACAGTGCTTTAAGGCAGGATGATGCAGTGTTTAGGAGCACAGGCTGCAGAGACTGACCTCCTGGATTCAAATCCAGGGATTGACATTAGCTGTGCCATCGTGGGCACATTTTCAAATCTCTCTGCTTCTGTTTCTCATAGATAAAATGGGTATGATAATAGCACTTACCACCCAGCATTGCTGGAAAGATTAAATTGATAAATCCTTGGGCTGGGAGCAGCCTCTTTCGCCAACACCTGTGTCTCACTGCACAGTTGATACCGCCTCTCTGCTCCCTGCCTGTAGTCAAATCAGCCTGTGGTCTGATGGTGGGTTATCAGTGAGGAGGCTGGAGAAGCCTGGGCTGGCTACAAGATCTCCCTC
Organism: Symphalangus syndactylus; assembly: GCF_028878055.3. Classification (NCBI taxonomy): domain Eukaryota; kingdom Metazoa; phylum Chordata; class Mammalia; order Primates; family Hylobatidae; genus Symphalangus; species Symphalangus syndactylus. The sequence goes on along the minus strand of NC_072428.2, from coordinate 38,671,111 downwards.
TGTCCTGGGGTTTCTTTCATTGGTGATGAAACAGCCAATCCAATGGTTGGCTCCGTGGAGGTACCCCAGGAGGAGGCAAGGGGGTAGGTGGCTGCCTGCCTGATGCCACTCAGAAGACCAGCAAGGACTTCCACGTCCCTGTGCACAGGAGTACCCTAGGCACAGGGAGGACCTCAGCCACCACCTCCTTCCTGACGCTGGTTCAGTGTCAGGCAGGGTTGGTGAAGCTGTGATCTGCCCGGAGGAGAAGACGGAAAGGTACAGGGAGACACCTAAGCAGCCCCTTCCCTCTCTCCTAGGGCTGGAGCGAGGGCCCATCTTGGCCTCTGTGGGCCTCTGAGGGTTCCTTCTGCCTTGCTCTTCTTGGACAAACAGCAGCAGAAGAGGTGAGTGCCCAGGGATCCTGTTGCTTTCTCAGCTCATGCATGGGGTCTGATAAGCCCTGGGTTCCCGTCTGATATGAAATCCTTCCCAATCCCTGCTCAGGCAATGGAGGACACAGCTCTGGCCTGAGGCTTGGTGGCAGATGGGGCCACCGTGGACCTGACCAGGTACTCCCAGAGAGAAAGAAGTGGCACAGAGTGGGAGGGACAGGGGTGGTGGGGAGACCCCCAGACACACAATGGGTATCAGTTTACTTGTCTGAATGCTGTCTGATAAACCACCATCCTCTTCAACATCTCCTGTGGCTGCCAGAGGAAGAAAAAAAAAAAAAGTTCCACACTGGATGTTACCAATAGGTCTTGGCTGCCCCCTGGTGCCAGGCCTCGGGCCTGCCAGCCTGGGGCTGCCGTGCCAATGTCTCTCTCGGAGCAGACAATCTGGCTTATGTTAAGGGCCTGCTCAATGCCCAAAGATGCTACCCAGTTGTTGTCAAGCAGACACCACCCCTTGACATTAGCCAGAGAACATGACATGAATGCATCCGCAGGCTGTCCCAGGAGCAAAAACTTTGCTCTCTGGGAAGCTGACGGGACAGCTAAGGCCCAAAATAAATATCTCAGCTGTCCTGCCCTGACATTTGGATAGAGTTTCCTTGAAAGGGAAGTTAAAATTCTGACATGACTGTCTTCTCACTGTGCATGGGAGGCCAGCCAGTGGTCGGCACCTCTGGGAGGTGCACAAGAATCCCAGCTCCCTTAGCCGTCAGTAACTGAGACTGGTGGACATTTCCCACTTCCCCAGGACCACACCTCAGACTTCCAGTCCCAATGAGAGGTGAGAAATAAGTTGGAGAAAGGGAGTGAACCTGCTCTGGCCAGTTCCCCATCTGAGGGTGTTTCCTGCCAGGCCACAACAGGCCTTGGGGCAGGGGCCAGGGAACCTGGAATCTCTGTAAGTTTTGGCAAGATGGCAATGATGGTAACAGCATGGGCTTTGGAGTAAGAAAGGCATGAGGGTAAGTATTAAGTCCAGGCTCTGCCTGGGGCACCTGGTGCCCCTCTGGTAACCTCTCTAAACCTCCCTTTCCTCGAGTGTTAAACAGGATGACCACAGGAACCATCTCACAGTCCTGCTGTGAGGATTAATTGAGGCCATGCAGAGCCTGGCACATAATAGGCTCTTCACAGATCGTAGCGATTATTATTACTTTTAGACAGAGCTCCAGGCTGTTCAGTCAAGTGGGGAACAGAAATTCCACTGGTCCTGTCAACATCCACTTACACCCATGTGGCCTCATCCCTCGGCCAGTAAGAAGATTAAGAGATGGCATCTGTGATCTGCATTTTTGTCCCACCTCACTTGCCCTCCAGAGACAGCAGAGCCCAGGGGAGGTAGCCCTGGTCTGCTCCTCTACGGACAACCTGGAGGGGACCCAAGGGGCTTACCAGAACTTCAGATTTCACAGCTGGCCTGTAGATGAAATTGGGCTCCTGGTGAACCATGACAGGCTTGGAGATGGTGGACACGCCAGGGCCTCGTGGAGGCTGTGGGCTTGGGCAAAATGTCTACAGGAGTTAGTTTAACAGGGACCCAGGTGAGGTCATGGTGGGGTGGCCAAGGCCAGCCATGCTACTTCTACACACATGCAAATCTACACCCATGCACATGCGAAGCCAGCCTGGTTCATTCAACCTGCTGGAGGTCCTGGGGGTGTGATCTTCAGCAGAGAGATGAGAAGCCCTTTGGCCACAGTGTGGGCTGAGATCACAGAAACTACGGAGTGGCTCTAAGAAATCGGACGCTTGAGCTAGAGCCTGGCTTGGGGGTGCCAGCAGCCAGTGTCACCCAGGAGACACGCTTTCAGACCCCTCCCTCAGTGGCCATGGGTGCTATCCAGTGTCCCTTGCCTTTAAGGGCTGTCTCTTTGGCCACAGTTCCAGTCCCTGGACCACAGTGTGTAGCATCTGCTGTTCCTAGTGGGTAGGCACATAGTCTCTAGAGGCCATGGGGTGAGGACCAGTAAGAGAGGCATCCAGGGGAGCTGATGCAACCTGTCTGCTTGGCTCTAACCCACTTGATCTTCTTGGGAAAGATGTGTCAAATCAGTTCACAACCCTGCCCCAAAACCCTCTTGAGTGTCCCCAGTGACTACTGAGCTCATTGGCTTGACTCCCAAGGCCTTTCACAAGCTTCTCTATCTTCCTTTTCAGCCTTATCTCTCACTCCTCTCCACGCTCCTCACACTGCCTAGCTTTAGCCTCAAAAAATGCCAGGATTTCTTGCCTTGAAGCCTTTGCACGTGCTCTTTCTTTCTTCCGCTTTGCCTCCCAGGTCTTAGGTTGGGCATCACTGCCTTCTGGAAGCCTCCCTTGAGCTTTTCCTCTACTCCACCCCTCTTCCTTATTATAGCACCTGTGCTTCCTCCGTCTCCACCCTGATGGTGTGGGGGGTGCCTACTTTTCTTTGTTCCCCACCAGACTGTCTTGAGAAGGGAGACTGCAGCTGTCTATCTAGCAGGGATTCCCAGTGCCCTGCATAGTGCCTTGGCATATAGTAGGTGCTCAATAAGCATGGGTTGAATGAATAAATGAATGCCTAAATAGTAGGGTGAGAACATGGGACAGTGCCTGTGGATAGATCTGGCCCTGAAAACCCCCCTATGGCAGGTGCTGGTGTGGCAGGCACAAGTGTCAAGCCAACACAGGTGTTTGTTTCCATGACTTGGGGCCTGCTGGTGGCTGGGCTGACTGTGTGGGCATGTGGTCACTCACACTTCCTTCTGCAGCACTGATGACAGCTTGCCAGGAGCATGCAGGGAGGAGGAGGGTGGGTGGTACAAGGGTGAGAGGTGGGCCAAATGAAGCCAACCAAACAACAGCCCCCTGGCTTTCAAGGCTGGGACAACCCTGGCTTTGATGTCGCTTATGACATTTATGGTCCAGTTCTTCAGACGCTCCTTGTGTTGGGGGCTTTTAACCTTCCCTGGGCTCTGATCAAGAACTAACAGTGAGAACTTGGTGATGCCTTGAAGAATCTGAGAAATCTGGACTCTGTCTTGAATCTTGATCCTGACTCAAAGTTTTGCTGAGACTGAGATTGCTAAGATCCCAGGTTTGCAGCTTCACCCAAATTTTCTTGTACTCTGGACTATCAATAACCATAGTTAATGTCTACTGAACATCCACGATGTGCCTGCCACTCTTGCCATTCTTAACTTAGAATGTGTTCATGTATTAACTTATTTGATTTGAATAGGTAGCTGCCATTAGCATTCCTATTTGTGGACAGGGATGCCCAGCCTCAGATAGATGAAGTAGCATGTGTTCAGTCACCTAGCTAGTAAGTGGCAGAGCCAGGATTCAAACCCAGGCAGTCCAACTCCCTGCTACTCCAACTTGCCATCTTTATGTTCCCTGCACTTGCACTGCCCTTGCTCCCATCCTCCATGTGTTGCCATCCCTCAAGGCTCAGCTCATAAGCCCTCTACTCTACAGAGGTGTCTTCAATCTTCAGTTAGAATGAATCCCTCCCATAGCGCATGGCTTATGCATATTTTATAGCAGAAGCCTGCCTGGGCAGCAGCTCATCCTTCAGATGGCAAAGTCCTGGAAAGCACAGGCATGTCAATTTCCTCCGCATTCCCTTCAGCACTGCTCCCCTCTCCCCTTCACAGAGCGAGGCCCCAGGCAGGTACTCAGTCAAAGTGGAATCAAATTTGTTGAGGAAAAGCTACTGCTCATCTTGATGGAGGCCACTTACAGAGAAAAATGTTGTGCAAGGCTAACTCAGCTCTAGAAACTAGCTCCTGGCTGGGCTCTGGGGGAAGATGTCCCCAGAACAGGCAGATTTCTTCCTATTGAAGCTGCAGGGCTCACGACCCCAACCAGAGGTCCAGAAAGGGTCCCTCTGAGAGTCTCCTGCTGGAAGCTGCAGCCTTGCTGGCATCTGGCACTTTCTTCACTCCCACCTTCCTTGTAAGCTCTCCTGAGTGCTCTAAGATGCTTGTCCTGCTCTCCATGCAGGAACTCAAATCCATGCAGGGAAGTTTAATAAAAACCACTGGTCAGGTGCTATTGACTATGCCCTCCCTCAGCAACCCCTGCCACCCTCAGCTGCCATGAGATGCTTTTGCACTGACTCAAGCCTGGCCTAATGGCTACGGGAGTGGAATAATATTTTGTTTTTCCCTTCATGGGATCCAAGCTTCCTGTCTTCCTCAGAGATTGCATGTTTCAAAATAGTCTTTGGATTACAAATAATTAATAAGAAATATGTCTTTTTCAGAAAGACATTGTTTATCTTCCTAACATCCAAGAAAAACATTCCTATTCTTTTAATAGTAAATTATTTCTAGGAACTCTCTCATCTTCATTTTTTCTACAGCTGGAAATTGGCCAGAAATTTCTGGGTATTACACTTCAAGCCAGTGCAGTTGGCCAGTACTGTAGAAAATGGCACTGCATTTGATGGTACAGTGTTATCACTTCATTTACAGAGCCAAATACACCCCTGCTTCCTCCTCCCCTCCCTTTTTTTTCCCCATTAAATCAGGAGTCATTTCCCATATTCAAGGCTTTCTGGGATAATATCAGGAAGTGACTGGATGTGACAGAGTGCTGGCTATTCATTAACATAGGCTTCCAAGTCCTACATTGAAAGTTACCAGCCTACACTAGCAAAGAAGAGCTAAGAGAGAGCAATGAATATCAAATGGACACGCTGTTGCTTACCCCAAAGGTCCCAGGCCATTCACCATACAATACAGCACTTCAAAATCAGTGAGAACCACCATATACATGCAGGATGTCCACACATGCACACGGAGGGGGCATTCCTGGAAAATGGGGTGAGATGATGTTTCTTTCTGTCTCTACTCTCAGGAGCAGTGGAGGACATGGGAAACAGCAGTTCTCCCCATTCTTCCTACCTCCAAACATAGCATGCAGAACAGGAAGATTACCTTTGGGGTGGGTGGGAAGCTCCGTTCAGGGACAGGGGAGTTAGTGGGCTTCCCACTGTGGTTCTTTGCCTCCCAGTCCTCCACTGGATTGCTTGTGTCCCCATTGCGGAAGGGATGGTTGCCCAGTGCTTCTTCCAGCGCCGAGGGCAGTGGGCGGGTGGGAGTGAGGTCTTGGGTGGGAACGGACGGCGGGGGAGGGATGGGAATGGGGGGTGGAGTGCGCTGCACCCATGGGGAGGAGGAGGCGCTCACATGGCCAGATGAGGGAAGGACAGGGGGCGCCGGGACCTTGTGGGGTGGGTTGGAGGGTGGAGGGTGGGGCATCACAGGCAAGGCAGAGGGAGTCTTGGGGGGATAGTAGAACATGTCCAAAGGGATGTCGTCCAGGTCAGTGGTGTGCAGGTGCAGTCCGCCTGCAAAGCGTCTCAAGGGTGGGGCCAGGGGAGACACAGAAGGCAGGGGAGGCGGGGGCCCTGTGGTCATCTGGGGGGGGGTTGCAAGGAAGTTCTGTAATTGTCACTCTGATTAGCACTCCACTTCACAATACATCGAGCACTATGCTCTTCTAATCTGTTTCTCTTGCTACTGGAGACCCACCACCCTTAAATCAGAACCATGGGGTGCCGCTCCTCTGCCACCTGGATGCCCAGCAGAGCCCATACTAGGCTGCTGGTAGGGAGTGCCCAAATGCAGGAGAGCCCAGAGTTATGCCATCTATGGGTGGTAAGGTGTTCACAGAGTTCATCTTCTAAACTGGAATGCCCTTGAGAGTGTAAGGGGGACTCTTAGTCATGATGCCAGAACAACAGGCCTAACTGAGACTATCGCAGATGAGCTGGGACTTAGTGATCACTCTGGGAATATACCCAGAAATACAGACATATCCCTCCTCCCCAAGAGGGGAGTGGGGTGGTAGGGGTGGGCCTGGACAGTGGATGGGCACTGTGAGGCTAGTGACGCTTGCTAGTTGTCATCTCACCTCCCACTGTCCCCACAGTGGATCATTCTGAAGGCAGCAGGAGGGTCTGTGTGGAAAGAAGGGCTCTGTTACCTCTGAAATCTCATTATCAGCAGAGGAAATCTGCTCAAGGCGTGTTTGACAGAGCCTCTCCACCCAATATTGAATCTTTTCCGATTCTTCAATGTCTTCCCGCTCCGTCTCAGACACCTGGGACCCAGGATCGGCGCAGAAAGGAGAGGACAAACGGCACATTTGAATAACATGTAGATGGAAATAGCATGAAAGCACTCCTTTAAAAACTCCAGAGTACTGTGATCTGCATCAGCTATCTAGAAAGAGACTTGGGCTTGTTCCAACTGGCCCTCAAGGAGGCGGCAACAAGGGAGAAGAGAGTGACGGGGTGTCAAGTTCACTAAGCAGAACTTGTAGGCAAAATCAGAAAAGGGGCTTATGTATTGTGAGGGATTAGCTGGATCCCAGGTCCCCATGAACCCTGAGGCTCTTATGACTTTCCAAGAATGGTGTTTTTGTAGCCTCCCCCAGCACATTCCAAGAGTTTAACTTGCCTCTTTTTTTGTTCCTGCTCCATTCTGCCTTGCCCTCAGAAGCACAAGTTCAATCTTATTTTTAATTTTGTAGCTAATTTGTTCATAATGCCAGACCTAATGCATTTCACATTTTCCAGGACTTCTCTGGTTTTTTAGTCTAATCAAATTGGCATTCTGATTCATGGATGCGTTAAAGAGAAGCAGAAACGATACCTCCTACAGCTGGGGAGTTAAGGTTACCCATCTCACCTAGCATAGGAATTATTCATGGTGTAAGTTTGCTTTGGACGTGTCTTCAGGGGGACAGCCTCAGATATATTCCCAGGTTGATGAGGTCTAGCCTCAGACACACCCTAATGTTGAGGGGAGCAGCCTTAGACTTATAGCCTGATTAATTGGGAGATAGCCTCAGACCTACAACCTGCATAAAGGGGTTGGCCTCAGACCCATATTCTCAGAGCCAAGCTAAGTTGGGTGGGGGGTGTCTGGTCTTACAATAACCTGGGAAGGGAGGCCAGAGTGATTCAGACTTGTAGACAGGTCAGTGGAAGCCTAACTTCAAAGCTACAAGCAAGGCAGAAGGGTTAGCCTCAGACCATACTCTGAGTAGCCTCAGAGCCATACCTGAGATAGAGAGGCCTAGCCTTAGACTCTGGTGGGGTAGAGTGAAGAGGACAGACTCAAACCTCTAAGCCAGCTGTATCAAGGGCTGACCTGAGACCTACCATCTGGTCAGAAAGGCTAACCTCAGACTCACACCCCCCGACCAAGGAGGCTAGTTTCAATTCCAAAGCCAGGAGCAAGACTCACACCCCCGAGAAAGGAGGCTAGTTTCAATTCCTAAGCCAGGAGCTAACCTCAGATGGCCCTGGGCAGTGGCATGATCTCTCTCTCCAGGCTGGAGAGCAGGAAAGGGCTCACTCCACCCTTGTATGCCATTTGAGGAGAACAACTCCAGCTGGTCCTCTGGGAGCAAGTGGAGAACGACCACATTGTGTCCCAGGGATGCTTGCCTGGCCCGCAGGCAGGACACGTACCTCCTGGGCCAGCCGGTTGATCTTTAGCTGCTTTTCCTTCTCCAGCATTTCCTCTTTCTCTTTGTAAAGCTTTTGCTCAAACTCCAGTTCTTTCTTATTCTTTCTCAAGTCCTGCAGGCTGTCATACTTGGCTTTCTTCTTATCTTTTCCTTTCTGAGTATATGTGGTATTGTTTATATGACAAAGATTACAAATAGTGTCGACAGCACAGCACACGGGGCATCCAGTCCTCAGATAACACAACCATCCCACGGTGAGTCCCTCCCCCAGCTCTGTCTCACCACACTGGACATCAGATCTCAGGTTTAGTACAGGAAGGCCACTGCTACCTACTGCAGAGTGGGAGACACATTCTCTTTACCAGCCAGAAAGACTGGCTTATTAGTTCACTAACTAGCTGTGTGGCCTTGGCTAAGTTCCTTAACCTCTCTGGGCCTGACTTGCCTCATCTCCAAAATGGTAAAAATACCTCCCCCACAGGCTTGCCACCCAGTGCCAATGAAATAACATCCATGAAAGAACTTTGTAAAAGTTCTGTATAAATAAAAAATAAAAATAAAAAAATAAATAAGTGCTATATAAATAAAGGGCATTGTGTTGATTTTCCAGTATCTGGCACATGCCTTCTGCATCATCTCATGTTCGGATTCAGGGATGCATCCTGGGAGATTCCAGAGAAAATCTGGGAGAGCTGGCAAGCCTCATCTGTAGAGGTCCTGTCCTAAGCTAGAGGTGATAGGAGTCACACTCAGACCTGGGGGCTCAGAGCCAGCGACATCAGATTTTACCCGCATGCTTAAGCTCTGGACCATTTCACCCTGGAGAGTCTAGACCCACAGTTTCCTCTGAACTGGGCCCCTCTACTGAGGGCTAGCTGGAAACTGCAGGACTGGGAGGCAGGGCATGGAGAGAATGGCTTAACTGCTTTTTACTCGCCATGAGGGTTCTAGAGGATTTGGGGAGGGACATGAAAGGCAAATAGACTCCTTATTTTTCCTGTAGGAATTAGATCCACTGAGCCTGCATTCCTGGCTGCTTCTCTCATGGGGTTGCAGGGAAGCCAGGGGCTAAGGCAGGAAGAGAATGATCATTTATGAACTGCCTATGTGCCAAGGGATTTATACCAATGATCTCCTATGTAGGTTTATCCTCATTCTTTGATGAAGGAGCTGAGGCTCAGAGAGGTAAAGTCCCTTGTTCAATGTCAGACATCTTGTAAGTGATGGTACCAGGATTTGGACCTGAGTCTTCGAGGTCCCAGTTTTTCTATGGTGCCCTGATGAGCTGGGGGCAAGGGAAACACGGCAGGAGGGAGGGTCAGCCCCCATCACACACAGCGTGGAGGACAGAGCGAGCACTCAGGAGATGGGCAGCAGAAACAGCCCACACCCTGGGCAATTTCTGGGGCAAGGAGGAAACCCCCTGTTCACTGAGCTCACTCCCACCCCCCAGAGAGTGTTCTGGGGATCTTCTCTTGAATTTCCTGAATCATCTTAGCATCCAAGGCCAGGAATGAGGAATTGAGCTCCCTAGCAATGGACACACAACATTCATCCCCAGCTGGAGGGACTTGGTGGGCCATTACGGACCTCTGAGGGACTCTTCCTAGCTCCTCTCCTAAAGACACACACCTCTGTGCACTGCTAATGTGCTCTGGAAATGGTCACCTCTGGGACCCACCTCCAGAGCAGCATATGAGCCTCTCGAGAAAATGGTTCTCACTGCTTCAGAGTCCTGCTTGGTTCCTTGCCTACCTTGTTCACTAGACTCAGTTGATAGATGAACCCCTGCCATCGTAGTAGAGATTCAGACAGCAATTTCCCAAGAGGAGCCAGAAACACTGCCTAATGGTAGCTTGCTAGAGTAAGAGCCTGGCCTCCTCCAGGACCACCATGAGAAGAATGGCCATTCTGTTGCTTAAAAAAAGAAAAAGAAAAAAAAAAACAAAACTACCAGTGCTAAGATTATAGAATCAGGGCTTCTGGGCGGGGTAGTAGACAGTTTCTGTCTCGCGCCCAAGAAAGTCACATCTGTACAGATGCAGAGGGCAAGTTGCCCCATGGCATTTCCCACTGATCTCAGACTAGCCCCACACAGGTTACTTAGCTGTGTGTGAATCTGCCTTCCCTGCCAGACGGTGGGCTCCTGCAAGTAGGGCTGCTCTGTATAAGTGGCTCAAGCAGTTCTGATGAAAGTTCTTAGTCAGAATCATGAATCCTTCAGGCCCTGGCATAAATTCTGTGGGGCCAAAGGCCTAGGAACCTTGAACCCCAGAGGGATTTACTGCCAAGGTGGAAATAGAAGACACTGAATCTTTATATTATTATTATTATTTTCTTGAGACAGGGTCCTGCTCTGTCACCCAGGCTGGAGTGCAGTGGTGCAATCTCGGCTCACTGCAGCCTCCGCATCTAGGGTTCAAGTGATTCTCCTGCCTCAGCCTCCCGAGTAGCTGGGATTACAGGCATATGCCACCACACCTGGCTAATTTTTGAATTTTTAATAGAGACAGGGTTTCACCCTGTTGGCCAGGCTTGTCTTGAACTCCCAACCTCAGGTGATTCACCTGTCTCAGCCTCCCACAGTGCTGGGATTACAGGCATGAGCTGAATCTTTATATTTTTAAATAAGGGGAATTTATGCACAGAGGATCATGGCCATGGATGCCCACTTGCATTTCCTGGGGACTTGGTGTTCCAGCTGCTGGGAGACAAAGAGTCTCTCACGGCTCTAGAAAAAATGATGATGGGTTTTCAGAGCCGGTATGAGGGTCATGGTTCTGTTGTCCTTTCAGCTGTCAGTTACATCCACGGCCTGTCAGTTACAATATTCCTTTTGGTCCAGACTGACAGGGGAGGCAGATGGGGCGATTGTACTATTGATTCTACCTAGAAGCAATTTTTCTTTTTTTTTGCAAGTGAAAATGAAAACCAAAATGCCAGCTGTTTCTGGAATAAGTAGATTAAGGAATAGGGGAAAGGCAGCTCTATTTCATTATCAACAGCACTTTCAAGGACATGATTTCTGATGGGAGGTGGTATGTGGAGAAGATTCTAGTTCTTTTACATTTACATGTTATTAGTGCCTGAAAAAGATTTGACATATCTGTCTCCTTTATTATTTTTTTCAGATAAAATCCTGTGTGTACATGTGTGTGTGTGCTTGTGTGTGTGTGTGTTTTGTCCTCTCTAGCTGAGTTCTAGTAGAGGTAGTATATAGAGAAGAATTAGAAATCTAACCCAATGAGGCAACCTAAGCCACCAAAGTCAGCCTGTCAAGGGAAACAGATAGTCTTATGAGACCAAGGCCTTTCTGAGACCAGGACAATGTGGGAAGGAATTCCCAGAGGAACTCTGTTCCAAGTTTATTCAATGCTGTACAAATCATGATCTATGTTCCTACATAAAGGCATTTACGTCTGTCAGGAAAAATATTACTGTTTGTTATTTTAATAGCAATGTGCTGGAGGAAGGGGGTAGATTTTCCTGGCACAGTTAATATTCCCATTTTACAGGCAAAGAGAATTATATATCATCAAGGTCACTCAGCTGCCAGTGCTCTGGTTTCTGGGGGACCGACATCTTGCCAGAAAGTTCTGGTCAAGTGATAACATCCAATTTAGCTCACCCAGATTTATGCTGTTGCCTGACCTCCAAATACCAAGTCATCTCAAATGTCCAATTACAGATATTAACAGCAATGTTTTCATAATCAATTGTCAATGTGATTTAGAAAGACAAGGACAAGAGAGTTTTACAAGGCCTGGAGATATTGTAATAAGATTTAGAGAGAAAATTAAAGGTCCTAGAGATTGGAAAAATGCATTATCCTGGGCACATGCAGAAATATTCCTAGGAGAGGGCTGTGCTTGGAGTGGGTCTCTGTCCCAACCTGAGGCAGCAAATCCCCACCTCGTCAGCCAGGATGCGTATGGCACAGCCGGTCTCATAACATGCACTAAGTACTCCCACCCCGATAATTCGCTCTGTCTGACCCCAAGCTTCTGGCCTTGGTCTCTTGTTCTACTTGACAGAGAAACACAGGAGAAGCTTCCTGCCCCTTTCCTGTTCCCGTCAGGGCCAGTGCTGATGCACACACTGCCAGATGGTGCTTGGATAGGTCTTACACCATGGATCCCTCTTCCAATGTTGCCTTTGCAATGGCACCCTGCCATTTGATGTCAGCCTGACACAAACATGCAGATAGAGTTAGCCTTCCAAGTGAACAGGCCAAATTACACCATTTAGTGTTGACAGGACAAGGAATGTTTGGGAAAAGCCAAAACCCACGGCAAACTAAGCAGCACACCAGCACAGCACCCAACCCTGTCCTACCTTCCGGATGGTTGGGAATTTGCCATCGTAACGATAAAACCATCCAAAAGCTATAAGAACACAGATAACAAAATGATGAGACACAGTTCAGCTCAGCCAGAGCATCCATGGGCAGCAGATGGGAGCTGGGTTCCCGAGGAATGCATGACTTTGTGAGATAAACAGCATTGGCAGATCCCGCAGATCTGACAGCAAAACTGCACTCTCTGTCCAATTTGGCTTACCTGGCCTCGCCTTGGTTGCAGAACAGGCCTAAGACCACCTGAGAAAAGCCCCAGTTCCCAGGCCCTGGGTCACTCTCAAATGCCTCTCCCCAGAACACTGGCTTCAGAAGCCAGGGCCAGAACATCAAAGAGAAAACCCCTTGTGGAAGGATGAGCTTTTCCAAATCACAGTCTTCACATACAAAGCCTTCTTGAAAGAGAACAAGGCCTTTTATAACCCATGTCTGGTCCCTCCATACAAAAAATGTCTCGAGACAAAAGGGAGCCTGGGTGTCTGCCTAGAACTGTTGTTCGACAGAACAAAACTGGCTTGTCTCATAGTGCAGGTCAAGTCCTCAGCTTTCAACATTCAAAGAGAAGGCAGTGGCTGGGACAGCTCTTGGAAGGACAGCTCCAGCAGGAGTGGGCAGGAGATGTGCCCCCAGAAAACATATCCTCATCCAGGCCAGATAACCAGTGCACCAGCCCCCTTCCTTCCCCAGGCCACAGCTCCACAGAGTAACACCCTCAATCTGAAGCTCCCTGGGGCCAAGAGCGATGGCTGAATTACCCACCCCGGACCAGCCTGACTGCTGGAACAGGATGCTGAAAGCCTCCTGCTGGACCAGACGCTACCTCCTTAGTTGCTGGATTTGGGAGTGGTCTAGGGGGTCCTGGGGGAGGGGCCAGAGCAGCAGAGGGAGGATTTGGCAATATCTAAATATTCGAGCCAGCGGCTCAGTGGTAGTGGTGTGTGACAGCTGATCTACCAGCCTGGGCGTTGAGTCCTGTCCTCTAGGCTTTGTGTACAGTGCTTGAGCCAAGCTGGGGCTTGGAGAAGCTTTACAGACTCTAGTGGCCCCCATACATGCCGGGCCCCTGAAGCTGGGTGTCTGCACTGCAGTCAGGAGGAAGCGGGCAGGGTAAGCAGAGCAGCCAGGCCAGGGAGCAAAGCGGGGGTGCGAACCTGCTCTCCCTGTTCCTCTGTGCCTCCATCCGGGTCATCTGCGGGCTCGAGCTCAGGCTCCACTCCCTGATTATCTACCCAGGGAAAAGAGGAGGAAGCTGGTGAATCAAAAGGGACTTGGGAGACCAAGAGGCCGGAGAACCTTCTCAGGAGTTTGGGGACCTGTAATCAGCTTCCTCCAGGGGAGCTGTGAGGTCAGGGGCAGGTGACAGAGTTCAGGAGCTCAGAGCAAAGGTTTTCTGCTCTGAGCTGGTGCATACAGTGCTTTCAACCTTGGCAGCTTTAGTTTATCTGTCTGTACAAAGGGCTAACAACAGGAAACTCAGATCTGAGGGCAGCGTGAGAACCATTTTGTAGGGTATTGGGCTGAAGGCTGGGAAGTGCAGTGAGGAGGATGGGAATAGCTGAGAATCGCACACGTTTGAGGGCAAGGGGCTGCAATGGGAGAAGAGACCCTCCTGCCTTCTGCTTATCACCCTTGCCTTGGAGCTCTGGGACCCTAGGGGATGTCTGAACAATGTGGGCAGCAGATGGAGGCTGAAGGTCCTGAGGAGGTGGGGACATCCCAAAAGGTAAAAAGGGTACACGCAGTTAGGAAGACCTGAATTTTGACATAATGTGGAGAGAAGAGCAAACCCTCCATTCCAGAGTTTCCAGCTTGGACTCTGGCCTCCCTAGGACTCTGGAAGGTAGTGTACCAGTTTGCTTGTGAGCTGCTTTTTAATATTTTAAAAGCTTAACAGAACTTTCCCATTGGCCTATGCAAAGGCTGTTAAGTTCTTTGGCTCTTGGCTCAAATTACACTTACCCAACAGTGGAACCCTGATGCTCCCTTACTAACAAGGACTACTTAATAAAACAATGGAACTCAAATGATTATTTAATAGTTTGGTAGGAAAATAACCTCAACTTCCAAATCATGGGGTCTCTTGTGGTGGAGGTGGGGGAGATAGTTGATGGGGCCTTGGATAGGGAGAGAAGGTTGGAGATCTCTTATTTAAACATCTCCATCTTTCAAGAATCCTTCAGCTACCGGATCCTTAGTCAAGGCTGCCCCCCGCAACTCCTGCGTAACCACCTATTGCCTAAGCTAAGGGAAGGTCCGTTAGGAGCCTCTGTGGTGGTGTCCTGGCCTTCAGGGCTTGGCAAAATGTTGGGGGTCTGCTGGATCAGCCACAGGTAGGTGGGCAGGAGCAATTTTAAGAGCCCCCTGGGGCAGGTTGGGGGGCAGTCAGTCCCAGGCACATAATTAGGATGAATGACTTCATTTTCTAGGTATGAGATGCCCCATGCTCTTTTATTTTAAAAAATGCAGGGCCCAGGGCCAGGTGCAGTGGCTCATGCCTGTAATCCCAGCGCTTTGGGAGGTGGAGACAGGCAGATCACCTGAGGCTGGGAGTTCAAGACCTGCCTGACCAACGTGGTGAAACCTCGTCTCTACTAAAAATACAAATTAGCTGGGCTTGGTTGTGCATGCCTGTAGTCCCAGCTACTCGGGAGGCTGAGGCAGGAGAATTGCTTGAACCCAGGAGGCGGAGGCTGCAGTGAGCTGAGATCACGCCATTGCACTCCAGCCTGGGCAACAAGAGCGAAACTCTGTCTCAAGAAAAAAAGAAAAAAAAAGCAGTGCCCACCCCTTGCAGGCACAGAAGCCTGAGTCAGTTATAACCTATTGCAAACTGGGTCCCTGAGTTGAAGGGTGGTTGGATAGGAGCTGGCTGGGGCCCAGGCCTGCTGGACCAACTCAGCCGAGACCATGCTAGCCCCCGGGGAACAGAGAGTGAGGCAGGAGGTGAGCTGGCTCAGGGACCTCACTGCATTTCCTACCTTAGGTCCAAATGAGAATTAAATTGCTGGTGCATACAGAGACAGATACAGGCAGCAGCTGTCCCACCTCAGCGGGCAGGCGGGGGACATCCATCCTATGCTTTGTGAAGCTGCCTAAGATTACATTTACCTTGAGCAAATGCGAAATTCTTGGTCTCTTTATTCAAGGAGCTTGATTTGGTTAAAAAGCACTAAATAAATAACCAGCTAGTGAAAGGGTTTTTATTTTCTATTGTTCCCGAGAGGGTGTGTTTGCTGTGAAGCTGAGGCCCAATTTCTTGGAAGGTACCAAATTGACTAGGATTACTTCCATGAGAAGCAATTAAAATCAATTTCTCTCCTGAAGCTCCTATTTCACTCATAAGAGCAAATTAGCTGCCCGTCTAAAACAGTGATCATTCATTGGGAGCTTAGCTCTGGCCACATCCTCAACTGATACTGAATGTCACGGGGGAGGCTGATGAGAGTGTGCTTTGTCCTTCTGAGAGGACCAGGAGATGACACTGCCCTGCTGCCAGGAAGAAATGTGTTGGGAGCTGTTTGCCTGCACCAGGGAGGGGTGAAATGGAACCATCCAGATGCCCTGCACCTCTTCCTTGGTGCAAGTGGCCTATGTTGGCAGGTTGACATTCCCGTAGGTCTCAGATGTGACCCAAAGTTGGGGACAGAGCTGTCCAGACCCCATCACAACATGCCAAATGACTGCCCCACAGCAGAGATGGGAACCTGGGCTCTTGAGTCCAGATTAGCCCCTTGCTGGAGGTTCCCAGGTCAGCTGAGCACAATCAGCTGGAGTAGGACCTGTCCTGTGCCAACTGTAAGTCAAAACAGCTGGAAGGCAGGAGTAAGGACCCAACCAGCAATCCTGGACTTGTGGTTGTCATGGTCCCTGTTTTCCTCTGGCAGTGTGGGCTGCTTTTTGAAGAGGCATACGGAAGTTGGGGTTGAGAAGGTGGTCAGAGAGCAGGTGGTAGAGGCCTAGACTGAAAATGGAGGTGAGGATGTGGGACAGATGAAGAGAGGAGATGGTAAGGACAGTATGAGCTGAGGCCCCAGGATAGCACAGCCACAGCCCATAGCTGGGTGTCTGGGAGAGGCCTCCTTGTCCTGCTCCTGCTCCATCCTTGGAGTGGCGTGACAGTGGTCCACGTACAGGGATATAGGGGCTGGAGACACTTAGTAAGCTCCTCCCACAGTTATGAATCAACCTTGGACCACCAGAGCCCTTCTCTGATGTGAGCTCCTTCCTCTCTTTTCTGCTGCTGGCTTCACCCCAGCCCCTGTTCAGAACCAAGTAGGAGGAGGACCCAGTACCCAAAACACTAGGACGGTAATCCCATGAGCTAGTCCACTTGCGCCATGGCCCTTATTCCCTCTTCAGCAGCCTGCCAGCCTGCCTGCGTCAGTGTTGTGGGGGACCTGGGAGCTGGGTATGTGGAGCTGGCCCGGGAACAAGGGGAGCAGACAGATCCCTCCTACCTTGATGCTGGGGCAGATGGTCTCTGACCCACAGCTGCCCCTCCAAGAAAGAACCACAGCCCAGAGCACCAAGGGCTATTCATCTGGGAGTGGTGGTGAGAGGAGGGAGGGCCAGAATTTCTGTCTAGTCCCCTTAGCCTCTCCCCTTGGCTCATGAAACTTACACTTTGGCTTGCGAAGGGGTACTGGGTGTACCTCAGCAGTGATGGTTTTAGGCAAGAGTAGCTGTTCCTTTGAGCCCCAGTCTTCTTCCCATTGCTTCTTAAACTTCTCTTCCTCCTCTACAATCCTGAAATGAGACCCCCATGCCTGTTACTGGAGTCAGAACCCTCATAGGCCCATCTCCTGCATATTGGAGAGCCCCAGCCAGCCCGGCGAGAAGCCTCGTGGTTCTAGCCATGATGAATCAAGCAAAGTCCTGGAGCTTGTATTCTAAATTGAGTGTGAATCCCACCTTGGCAATTATATGAAACTATGTTGCAGTTACTATAATATGACAGGCTTTACTACAAATAAAGGAGGACCCACCAGGGGATAAGACAACCAGGTAAACTGGTTCTGGAGGCAGCCTCTGGTTGGCCACACTCCTCTGAGCACACTGATGTTCATGCACAGACGCGTGTGGAGCCGAGGTACTCACTGTTCCATCTCCTTCCGGTATCTCTCATTTTCCTCTGCTGCCTTCTGGGCAATTTCTTTTCTCCTTCTGAAACACAAATGCAGATTGGCATGTTTGGCCCTATGCAAGAAAAACGAACTCTTCCTTACTGTGAATTCTTGATTCGAGAAAATTTCGAAATGATTTTTCTCCAGGCTCCCTTCCTAGGAGGGCTGGACCAGCTTTGGTTTTGGGGGACGTTATCTAACAAAGTCTGGACCCTGTGCTCTTGCGTGGTTTTGTCTGGCATGGCTGAGCAGAGATACTGGGCTGTGGGGGGAGGGAAGCAGATCCATGTGAAGGCCACACTCCATGCACCCTCCTCCAAACACTTAGGTAAGGTGACTGATGACAGGCAGGGCCTGGACTGACCCCGGGAGAAAAGCAGGGGCTCCTAGCCAGGTGGAATACTCCCAGCTAACTCTGTGTTGGGGGAGATGGGGACAGCCTTTCCTCTTTCCTTTTCAAAATACATTGATTGATTGATTGATTGATTGATGATTGATTGAGACAAAGTCTCACTTTGCACCCAGGAGTTCAGTGGTGCAATCTCGGCTCACTGCAACCTCCACCTCCCAGGTTCAAGTGATTCTAGTGTCTCAGCCTTCTGAGAAGCTGGGATTACAGTCACATGCCACCATGGCCAGCTAATTTTTTTGTATTTTTAGTAGAGACACAGTTTCACCATGTTGGCCAGGCTGGTCTCAAACTCCTGACCTCAAATGATCTGCCAGCCTTGACCTCCCAAAGTGCTGGGATAACAGTTGTGAGCCACTTCGTCCAACCATGAAATACTTTTGAATGCCTAGAATGTATTTGGATTTGGATCTTGACCGTAGTTTTTGATTTGTGAATTGCTCACCCCATTTATTCTCTTAGGCCATCATTTCAATCATCCCGGACAGGGGTGAGCTTTATCATTATAGGCAGGGCAGCCCTGTGGGGACTTGCCAGATTGCCTGGGGGTGATCCCAGCTTGGCCACGTGTGACTTGGGACACAAGTGGCTTCACCTCTCTGAGTGTCAGTCTCCACACCTGTAAAATGGGGTTAATACTCTCTACCTCCCAGGGCTATTGTGGGAATTAAGAAAATAAAACAAGGCCCTAATACAACACCAGCCTTATGGAGGTACTTGACAAATGTTAGCTGGTAGCTAATCCTAGCTAGCTAGAGCCTACTGCTAGTAGGATGCTTATTTTCCATATTCTTGGAATCTTGGAAGTCAGGGGGCTCTGCTCAGCAAGGAGAAAGGAGCCAGGTGGTCTGAGGCCAAGGATGGATATGCTGACCTACCACCAAACTCATCTGGTCTGAGGACTGGCCTCCAGGGAGGAGGAGGAAGTTGGCTGGGGACACAGCGGGCAGGAAGCAAGCTAGGTGGGGTCATATGGTGGGGTGGGAGGCGGGACAGGGCATCCAGGGCTGGCTGCACTCACTGCCGCTCCATCTCCTGCTGCTCCTGGAGGATCTTGTTGGACTCCATCGCCAGCCGCTTCTGCATGAGAAGCTCCTGCTGCTGCAGCTCACGCTGCCGCGCCTCTGCCAGCCGCTCCCGGTCTGTCATGAACAGCTCCCGGCCCTTGTGGGAGAAAAGAGGCCCCTTGCTCAGCCCTTGGGGAACCTGGGGATCCCCTGCCACACCCCTGGGGACCGAGATGCAGGTGGTCTTCTCAGCACCATCAGGCACTGCGGCTCCCGCAATCCCTGACCCAAACTTCTTGCAGGGCAGAAGTCCCCTCGCTCTGCTCTGTCAGAGCTTCAGGGAAGGAGACCAGCCACCCTGGGAGTGTGTGGCAGAGATCAAAGGTCAGAGGGGCTGGGGATGAGGGTCAGGGGGCTCCCACCAGCTCATTCTGGACTTACAGCTCCAGCTACGATGGAGATGGTCAGGCTGCGGCTACTCTTCAGTACGTTCACAGCCTGTGGGGACAGAAGGACAGTGGGCCGAGGCCTGACAGACCACAGCAGTCCAGGCAGAGAGCACAGAAGGCCCCAGGCTCCAGGGTGGTAGGGGTGAGAAGTGGGGTGTGGAGATGACAAGGGCCAACAGGTGAAGACCCCCACATCTCACCTCTTTGTGATCCAGGTTAGAGAAGTCGATGCCATTGACTTCGACAATCTGGTCCCCTGTCTGGTGGAGAAATGGAGAAAGATTAGTGTGTTTGCGCTATCTGTACACTCGCTCATCTGCAGGACAGGCTCCCCCAGGGGCTCTGGGTCAGATGCTGGGTCTTCAAGTGGCTGTACCTCAGCTCCTCCTGATGAACGGAGCAGTTGGAAAGCTCTGGTGGAGCTCTGGGAGGGCTTAAAGCTGACCCTGGCACTCCTCTACTTCATAACTATCTTATCAACTATCAAATATTATACCATTACATGTTCATTTCTTTGGCTAAATTTGATGACATTTGCTTTAGAAATCACAGTTTGTAGATGCGGGAACCTTTGAGCTTCTTATTTAGTAGAGGCTGTGTTGAATTGTCATAACAGAATAGCTAACATTCACTGATCACTTACAGTGTGCCTGGCACAGTTTTAGCACATGTATTAATTACTTTAAGCCACACAACAACCTTATAAGAAAGGCTTTATTATCCCAATTTTATAAGTAAGGAAAATAAAGCACAGAGACATAAAGTAACTTGTCCAAAGAAGAGGTTAAGGGTTCCTGCTTTGGGATCGAACCACCTAGGTTAGAATCCCAGCCCTACCATACGAGGTACACGATTTTGGAAAAATCATATACTTTCTCTGGGTCTCAGTTTCTTCATATGTAAAGTGCAGGTAATGGTGGTACTTAATCCTTACAGTTCTTGTGAAGTGTAAAGGGCATGGAACAATGTCCGATGCAAGTGGACACTGAAGGTCTGCTCTTCAATTACCATTACCACATTCCCAAGCTCAGGACCAACAACTATCAGAGCTGGGGAAGGCTGCAGAAGGGTCACATGTCCCCACTCTGTGAAGCCTTCTCTGCAGGGTGGGTAGGGCTCCTCCTCACTCAGTGACCGCTGAAAGAGGGACATGTGGAAAGGCATGTGCCCCTGTCACCGTGGGATCATAGTCTGACTCAATTTCCAGTGGGCCTCCTCTGGGGCCGGCCCAGCGTCACTCACCTCCAATCCCACCTCAGCAGACAGGGAGCCAGGTTTCACGTGGCTGATGAAGATGCCAGGCTTCTGGATGGGGCCGCTGGAAATGCTGCGGGAGGTGGGAAATGTGTGCTCAGGATACAGGTCACCCATGTCCAGTGCTCAGGATACAGGTCACTCATGAGCACAGGACTGAAGGTCCTCGGCTGCCTACCTCTTCAGCCTCTGTCTCCCCGTCCAGCCTGATTTCTACTGCTACCCTGGGCAACAGCCACAGAAAACTCCTTGTAATTCTTCCTACCCAACCTTTCACCTAATATACCTCATATACTCTTTCTTCTTTCTTTCTAGCACTTTCCTGTCTATTCTTTGAGACTCAAATGCTATCCCTTCTATAAAGTTTTCACCAGATCTTCTTTTTTTTTAATTTATTTTTTAGAGACAGGGTCTTGCTCTGTCACCCAGGTTGGAGTGCAGTGGTGTGATCATAGCTCTCTGCAGCCTCCAACGCCTGGGATCAAGCAATCCTCTCACCTCAGCCTCCTGACCAGCTGCGACTACAGGTGCACACCACCATGCCTGGCTCAGATCCCTTATTCTATCCCAAGACTAAGCTAGCTGCTCTGTTCTCAGTGCTCCTATGACATTTACGGCAAGGATGGTACACGTACTGTTAATATTCCTTCCTAGATTGGTGGCAGAAATCACTCATTGATCACAGCACTCTTTCCCACAATCCTGGATACAGCTTTAGAATTCTTTTCAAAGCAGCACTCCAGGGAGCTGCTACTAATTGATTAGAGATGGCACCTCTTTGCCATCCTGGACGCAGAATGTAGTTCTATTCGAGTCCCTATCACTCTATATTATAACTATTTACGTGGTTGGCTTCTAGATTAGCCTGTTGTCTCCCAGAAAGGTGGGACTTTTTATCACTTATGCTTGGCACGAAACATTGAATAAATGTGAATGAAAGGAAAGAACAGGGATAACTTAAATAATAATAGTTAGTATTTACCAACTGCTTACTATTTAGCAGGTACTAAGCTTGGCACTTTACTTTCTCCACAACCACCCTGTGATGTGGGAATTATTATTGCCCATTTATAGAGGGAGAAACTGAAGCTCAAAATGGTTAAGTAACTGGCCCAAGGTTCCAGAGCTCTTAAGTGGGAAAGCAGGGCTGGAACTGGGATCTGAGTAATGGTGGCACCTGCATGCTTAAGCCCGTGTGGCCCAGAGTCTGTTCGGAATTCTCTGTCTGCCTCTTAAGGAAGCTGACAAGGTAATAAGTGACAAGAGAACTGTGACAGAGATGACCAGCTGAACAGGCTCCTTTTGCAGTGACTCAAGGGCCCACAAGGTAACACTGTTCTGCCTCTGGGCCTCAATTTCCTTATCTGTAAATTGGGATCTGTTAGAGATGCCCCTCTGGCCCTAAAGGCCTGTCGTGAAGTTCAGCGGGGAAATCAGGCACAAAGAAGTGTCATCACCAAGGCTGGGTGCGGTGCTTCATGCCTTTAATCCCAGCACTTTGGGAGGCTGAAGTGGGAGGATCACTTGAGCCCAGGAGTTTGAGACAGCCTAGACAACATAACAAAACTCCATCTCTACAAAAAAATTCAAAGTTAGCCGGGTGTGGCAGTGTGTTCCTGTAGCTCCAGCTACTCAGGAGGCTGAGGCGGGAGGATTGCTTGAGCTGGGGAGGTCGAGGCTACAGTGAGCTATG
The DNA here is from genome assembly GCF_028878055.3 of Symphalangus syndactylus. Taxonomy (NCBI): domain Eukaryota; kingdom Metazoa; phylum Chordata; class Mammalia; order Primates; family Hylobatidae; genus Symphalangus; species Symphalangus syndactylus. Next base: position 38,648,933 of record NC_072428.2, on the reverse strand, counting down.
ATCACGCCATTGCACTCCAGCCTGGGCGACGGAGGCAGACCCTGTCTCTAACAAAAAAAGTATCATCACCCATGGACAGTCACACCCCTGGTGGGCAAGGTTTCCTCAGAAGTGACAGCGAGGAAGGGGAGGGCAATAGGGGTCTGCTGGGGTGCACTGGCCACGAATGACCCCAGGGTATGGCCGCCACCCACCTGCAGCCAAGGCCCCGGGAGCCCACCAGGCTGATGAAGACCTTCTTCTCCTTGTTTTCCCGATTTCCAGGGGAGCCCAGGCTGCCTCGCCCACCCTGAAAGAGAGATAGAAGCAGAATCACTGAGTGTCCACATGTGTGCAAGCGGCCTCTTGAGCTTGTGGCATCTGCAGGGCGAGCACTGCTGAACTCACACCAGCCAGATCATCATTCCGTCCCTGGGGATGTGTCTGCACCAGCCTGGCCTGGCTGAGGGCTGCTGCCCCACAGCGGTGCACTGGCTGCCCTGGGGGCCTGTGTGAAGCCCCTGAGGGTGCATCTCTAGAGCAAGCCTTCCCTTCACGACTGGCCGCCCCTCCTTGAAGATGACCCCACCAAAACCCCATCACAGGAGGTCTGGCCCTTACCCCAGATTCCGACACAAACTGATCCACATACTGCCAAGAGAGGGGCTCATCAGGAGAGCTGATGGGAAGCGAAAATAGACGGGAGGGTGGTTAGCGAGAGACATTTGAGGAACCAGGCCCCAAATCCAGATCCACCATGTCCAGAGCCTCCAGCCTCCACTGGCCCAGGAGCAGGGCTGGCATGGTGGGAGCCGGACCCCAGGGCTGTACCAGGACCCTGGGCCCACAGGGAAGAGTCGGCCTGCAGAGGAGGGGCCTCTCACCTCTTCACAGGGATCAGGCCGATGTCTGCGGGAGAAAGGCACAGGGGTTAGGACAGCTCCTCCTCCCTCCCTCCCTCCCTCCCTCCCACCGTCATGGAGCCCTGCCCTGCTCTGGCCTCACTCACGTCTCACTTTGATGGACACAGTTTTCTTGGTTCGAATGAGGTTGATGACCTCCTCATGGGTACAGGAGGAGATGGAATATCCATTGATCCGGACGATCTCGTCCCCTACCTTGACCACAGAGAGAGGTAGGGAGCACCATGTGGAGGGATCATCAGGCAGTGGGGCAGACTCACCACCAGATGCTCCCGGACTGCTCTCCGGAAAAGGGAGGGGTGGCTGTGCCATCCCCTGGAATAAGCCTTGATCTCAACCAACCCACCCTCCATCAGCGTGGGGGATCCCAGGTTCAGGTGGCGTGTCCAAGCAGTCTTGCTGCCCCATTTTACAGATAGAGAAACTAAGACAGGGGTGAGGGGCACAGCAGGTGTGCAGCAGAGCTGGGAGAAGATCTCAGAACTCTCTGCACCCTCACTCTGGTGCCCCTTTCACTCCACTGGGGCACCATCAGATTCTGGATTCTATGCAAAGGGTGACCTTTCACTCAGCTTTAAGCTATTCTTACTGGGACTTTGTCCCAACCCACCCCTAGGAAGTTGGCTCCCTATCTCTGTTAATTGCTACAACACTGTAACTGAGTCGGGGTGGGGACCTTCTGTGACTCCTGACCCAAGCTCACATCACCAACACACACACACACACGATTTTTTTTTCCCACCATATGGAAACTTGATGAACAGTTTAACTCTGCTGTGGCCCTGACCTCTGAATTCCTATTTTGGGATCAAGCAAAGAACAGTGAACGAGCACAAGGCTTTGGCATCAGATGTGCTGGGTTCAAATCCCTTCTTTTATTATTATTAGCTATGTGACCTTGAGCAAGTCTCTTGAACTCTCTGAACCTGTTTTCCTCGTCTGTAAAATGGGGAATACCAAGGTTGCTGTGAGAATTCAGTGAACTTGTGCATGTAAAGCCAGCTAGTGCCTGGCACACAGTAAGCACTCAATACATGATTGCTATTGTTATCATGAGTTAGTCCTGATCCCTGAATACTCAGCTCAGATCTCTCTTCTCAGGGCTTAGGCCACAGCGGATTGTGAGATGGGCCCCGGGCAGCCAGCCCTGGATACAGAGCCGTGGTGAGATTGCCCCCTGCTGGACACTGCCGGCTCCTCCAGGCACCCTGGCCCTGGGGATCAATTCTGGAGCTCCTCATTTAATAACCACAGGGCAGGAGGGACTCTCAGATATCAGCTGAAACTGAGGCCCAAGGAAGTGAGGTTTTGTCCAAGGTCACACAGCCAGTAGCTGCAAAACGGAGACTGGCTCCTGGAGAGGTTTCTGTCAGGCCAGTGCAGGTCAGCTGGGGGCTTAACTTGAAACACACGGGCTCACCCTTTGGAGACTTGCTGGCACACATGAGGGACGCAAGCTGGACTCCCTGTGGGTCTAGGTAGGTAGGGGCTGGGTGGACATACAGCCTCCGAGGGGTCCTCTAGGGCAACTCCTGCCCTCTACAGCATTCCCACAGAGTCACCTTCTCACTATTCCAAGGGACGCTTCCCTCCCACTCTGGGACACAGACCCCAGTCTTCTCAGGGACCTGACAAGAGTGGCCAAGGGCTCAAAATGGCACTGGGGAGGGGGCCCACTAAAGAACCCTCTAGGTTTCTGGGAACACGTAATTCAAGGACAGCGGCCAGACTAACTCCTTCCACCTATTTTTCACAACAACCCTGCAGAGCAGGAATTTATATCTCTGTTAATCAGATGAGAAAACTGAGGCTCAGAGAGGTAAAGTGTCTTCCTCAAGGTTACCCCACTAGTAAACAGTGTCGTGGGATTTGAAGTCAGGTCTCCCTGATAGACAAGTGGTGTCTCTTGGGTGTCTGGAAGCAGAAAAGAAGGGCATCCGGCCAAGCCTAGCTGCAATTCCCTGCATCCTGCCCTCTCTGGATCCTTGCCACCTGTCAGAGCCCTCAAGTCCCACACAAAGGCAGGGATTACACTGTCCATGTTATGACAGGGACAACCAAGGGACACAGAATAATTTTCTAGGCCTGGAATATACAGCAAGTTGTATGGCACAGGCTGCCCTGTGCAAGGCAGAGGATGTAGGTTAAGTTAGGATATTCTTGGAAAAAAAACAAAAAAACAAAACAAAAACCAAGTATCTCCAGCAGGGGACAAGGGCAGAGGGGTGGACCCCCAGGACTAGGTCCTGTGGGAGGGTCCAAGCACACTACTGGGGACCCAGCCTCACAGGTCAAATCAGCACAGGTCTTTAGCCCAGCCAGGCTGTATCTGAACCTGCTCCTCCCCTGCCTTCCAGCATCTTCTCCTAGATGCCCTCAGGCATGAGATCTCCCCTGAAACATGAACCCCAGACAGGTCAATGGATGCAGCTGTTTTTCCTGAAGCTCCTCTGAGTAAAGTTCCCTGTCTTATTCCTAAAGGGAATTTGCCCAGAACCCCAGTCGGAATGATTCCCACACGGCCCCTGGCTCAGGTTGCAGGATCAACTTTCCTCCCCGTCTCGCCCTGTGTGGAGCCCTGCAAAGGGCCCTTTGTGCAAGGGCCACGATGATATAACGATCTGAGGGACAGTGGCACAAAGGAGAGATGAACCCATCAGCTAGAGAAAGGGCCGATAATTCATAAGCCTGAGAAACAGCCAGGAAGGTAAAACTCTAGGTCTCATTAAAATACCCCAACGCCCCCAGTCATCGAGGCAGCATTGAGAACTGCTTGTCCTAGGAGAGCTCGCCCTGGAAAAAAGGCGGCCTCAGCTGACGCCAAGAGAGGAGCTCATTATGTGTTTTCTCTGGCTGCATTTCTGAGCTGGAAAATGTGCTGCAGAGGAAAGAAATAATGAAGGGGCTGAAATTTCAGACACCACCAGGGAGCCGTGAGACAGGGATTTAGAACAAAGTGGTGTCTGTCAGCTCCCTGTTTCCACCCCCTACGCCACAGTGTCTTGTACCATTAGCCTTCGAGCCCCTTGAAGCCCCAAGCTTGGCAGCCTGGATTGGGATGTTGATAACACCCGCTGGAAGCTCTTGGTGATGGTGGGAGGGCCTCCTTTATCTCAACACACAAAAACACAGCCCTGGGCTCAGGTAGGAGTGAGACCTGGAGGTGTGCCCATCTCTGCTCAGGCCCTGAGGTGTGGGGACCCCAAAGGAGAGGCACCTGGATTGCTGAAGAGAGATTTCTGGGCTTGGCAGTCAGGAGACCCAGTTTCTAATCCTGGCTCTGCCACTTACTGACCTCTGAGCCTCTATTAATTCTGTAAAATGGGGACGATCCATTCAATGCATATAGCAAGGACTGCTTGTGAGCATGTGACCTGGCACATTCCAGGCATTTCTTAAATCTCCCTCTCTCTGTTCACTTACCAGACTCACAGCATTTGTGTGCCAGGCCCTGCTATAAGCACTTTCTACTATTAATTCATTTACTCATACAACCTGACAAGGTAGACAGTACTATCGGCAACTCATTTTATAGATGAGGAAATTGAAGCACAGGGTTAAGTCATTCCACCAAGTCACACAGCCTAATGAATAGCAAAGCCAGAATTGAACCCGGCTAACCCTGCTTCAGAGTCTATGCTCTTTGGCATCACACTGCACCAGGCTTTCTTTCCCCCTGCTGGTAAAAGGCAACAGGTCCAAAACTTCATATGCCGGCTTCACTATCTTCCTCTCTTGGGGAGTAGGGGAGGTGGGGGGAAGTGCAGCGGCAGCAGCTGGAAGGAGGCAGCAGTTGGAGCAGGCAGCAGCCAGGTTACCAGCTTCAGTCAAGAAAACAGGCAATTGCCTGCGGCCTGATTTCTATGAGCCTAAGAACACCCATCAGGATACGCCAGCCTCTTCTTCGCCCGAAGGCTCAGAAAAGTGGGTGACCACGTTGTGCCACACAGCCTAGTGGATGAGTGAGGGGGAGGCAGGAGGTCCGAGGCCCTAGTTCCCCCTCCCCCGGGCTCTGCTTGCTCACCTGGAGCCCGACACTGTCTGCCTGACCGCCTTTGATGAGGTGGGAGATGAAGAGCCCACAGCCAAACTCCAGGCCACCACGCACACTCAGGCCGAGGCCTTCGGGGTGCAGACGGTCCAGACGCACCTCCTTCAGCTTCCTGCCACACAGGAGAGGTCGGTGACAGTGCAGCTGGGCTGCCAGCACTGCCCCGCCCAGGGTGACCTGTCCACCCCCTGCCTCCAGCCTGGTGGCTTCCTCTGCACCTGGAGCGCCGGGGGGTCAGCTGATCATATTCCACCTGGTGCTTCAGTGGGATCAGTGGCCGAATGGCATCAAACAGAGGCAGACGGCTGGGTTCATTGATGACCAGCTTCAGGTCTCCCACGAGCACGGCCACGTCCATGGTCCTGTGGAGATGCCAGGAATGCCTGGAGCCTCACCCCTGGCCATGACCTCAGGGACACAGGGATTCATTCCAAGAAGAAGCCATTTCAGCCAATGGGCCCAGGCTTAGGAATGGAGGAGACCACTCCTGAAAAGCCCAGAGCCCTTCACACCGGGCCAGTGCCTGAGAAGACTTTGTTCTCCCATATAGATATCCCCGGGAAGCCAGTCTACTAGGGATTGTTAACCCATTTTGCAGATGAGATGAAGCCAGGATTTCAAACTCAGTGCTGCCTGTCTCTGACGTCGGGATCTTTCCAGAGGGGAAAGCTCTGTGTGAGATGCTGATGACTCCTCACACACTCATCATCTCCACTCGTATCTGCTGCTAAGCTCTGTCAATTTCACCTCACCACAGTTCACGTGCCTCCTCCCTCATGCTGTTCAGACCTTCAACTCCAGCTGCCTGCCCACGTACTCACTGTCACGTCATCTTTTCTCAGTGTAAGGCACTCCCTGGCTTAAAACCCTTTGATGGCTCCTTACTGCCCAGAGGACAAAGTCCACTCTTCTCGGCAGGTTCAAGGCCCTCCATGACCTGTCCCTGTGGAGCTTCTCCAGCCTTGTGGCTATTTATGATCTCCGTGTCCTCCCAAGTCCTACTCCCCCAGATTACTTATCCCCATTCACACCCTTGCTTTCATGCCTCCACATTTTGGCTGATGCTGATCCCTCACTCTGGAATGCCCTTCCCTGATATGCCACCTACCAAAATCTTTTTCTTTTATTATTATTTTTTGAGACAGGGTCTTGCTGTCTTGCCCAGGCTGGAGTGCAGTGATGCAATCATGGGTTCAGGTGATCTTCCCACCTCAGCCTCCTAAGTAGCTGGGACTACAGGCACATGCCACCATACCTGGCTAATTTTTGTATTTTTTTGTAGAGATGGGATTTCACCATGTTGCCCAGGCTGGTCTCTAACTCTTCGGCTCAAGCAATCCTCCTGCCTCAGCTTCCCAAAATTCTGAGATTACAGGCATGAGCCACCATGCCTGGCCCCAAATCTTTCTTATCCTTCAAAGCCTTGCTCAAGCCTTCCTGGTCCTTCCTCTTCCCTCGCAGTTGGAAAGGAAAACTCCTTTCTTCACATTTCTGCTTTTACCTCTACTTAGCAGTTATTTGATGTAACTTATATTAGAGTTCTTTGTGTTGGCAGTGTATGTTCATCTCCCCTCACCAGACCACAAGTTACTCAAGGAAAGAAAGTGGATCTAATTCATTTCCAGATTCTGCACGGTGCCCAGCAGTGACAGGAGCTTATAAAGTACACAAAATGAATCAAAAAGCAAGTGGGTGATCAGAGACATCTGACGCAAGGGCTGTGGCCAGCTGGCATTTCTTGTTCTGTCCCAACAATCATGCTCTATTGAATCTATCTGGCTACTAGACAGCCTCCTCCATCAGACTGTGAGCAACCTGAGAACAGAGACCAATCTGTCTGGTTCACAACTATACCCCAGCCCCTAGTACAAAGCCAAGTACAAAGTACTTGTGTAAATAGTTGCTGAAATGAGTGAATGGTATGTCCATTTGATTTCCAGGAGCAGTGAGCATCCACCCTCTGAGCTCCTCTGTCTCAGAACAACCCATCCCAGGGCTCCCTGAAGACAAAGGAACCCGAGTGGTCCACAAGAGCTGGACCCAGCACACTTACTGGTGGTACATTCGCAGCACGTCATAGAGATAGTCCTTCTCTGCATCATTTTCAATCAGAAAATCCACCTGGAAAATCCAATAGCAGAATCACAGCTCCAGGCTCAGCACCCCCCATAGCAGACCCCAGGGAGGAGATGTCATCCCCAAGGGCCTCCCCAGCAGCTTTTCAGGGCTGGAGTTGTGAGGAGAGAAGAGAAGCCACAGGCCAGTCTGCCCATCTGACCCCAATGCATCAGACCTATGCAGACCACCCCAACGTGGCCACAGGAGTACTGCTGCCCCTCCAGATGTGGCCAGGCACCCCTCGTCCCCAGGTGGGGCAATATGTGCACACACGGGGACGCACACACATATGTACATATGTGAATCCCCATGTGACAGCGACACGCTGCCATGGCAGTGCTGCTGCTCACCCAGATGGCTGTGTCATCCATGGCCAGAAGAAGCCCACTGTCTTACCTGATGGTGGCTGTAGTGCCGGATAAATGCTTTCAGGAAGGATTTGGGCCACTTGCTCAGATAGCACATGCCACTCGCCAGAAGCCTCTTACCACCGAATTCTTCTGTAACATCAGTGCCAGGGGACCTTCACTCTGTCTTGTCCTGACCTTAGCTGGGTTGCCCTGAGTTCTGTCCACTAGTCAGTTTCATGGCCACTCCTTCCCCCTCCCCAGGCCCCTGCACAAGCCCCGCAGGGGGAGAGTCAGGTTACATCATTTCAATTTTGTTGACGTCAATGGCTGGGACTCTAAGGTTGGGTTCAGGAGTTGTGTCATTAGCACCTCAATCCCAGTGGGAGGCCCTGAATTCCACTCCCTGAGTTACCTCAGTGTGAATCTCTACACTGTATCTTTGGGTCTCTCTTCAGCCCAAGAACGGGTAACAGAGCAAGGTGGAAGCTTGAGGGGTCACTGGGTCCCTCTCTCCTCCAGCCTCCCGGCCCAGGGCCTCAGCCTTTCATAGAGAGGCCGCGGCTGGAAGCTGCATGTTCTCCACTGACTGGTCCTCAGAAGAGGGCCAGAGCAGCGTTACCTCTTTCTGTGGGTATCCCAAGCGTTCTGGAAGACCGGGGCAGTCTGTCTGTCCCACCACAGAGGGGACATGTTGGGCCCAGCCCTTGCGATTTCTGGCCTGAGCAGGGGGTACAGAATGCAGACTTCTGGCTTGGATCTGGCAGTACCTCCTTCCCTATAAAATCAGACTGAGCATTTCATTAAAGGTGAGAATAACTTGGGAGGCTTGACTCATAGCTTGGGCTTTAGTTGCTACAGAAGTTCAGCCCACCTGCTCCAAAAGGGCACCCTTGCTTTCTCCCTACCTCAGTGCAAGGAGTTCCCAGCTAGGGCTGGGTGCGGTGGCTCATGCCACGTTGGGAGGCCGAGGTGGGCAGATCACCTGAGATCAAGAGTTTGAGACCAGCCTGGCTAACATGGCAAAACTCTGTCTCTATTAAAATACAAAAATTAGCTGGGCGTGGTGGTGTGCCCCTGTAATCCCAGCTACTTAGGAGGCTGAGGCAGGAGAATCACTTGAACTCTGGAGGCGGAGGTTGCAGTGAGCCAAGATTGCACCACTGCACTCTAGGCTGGGTGACAGAGTGAGACTCCATCTCAAAAAAAAAAAAAAAAGGAGCTCCCAGATGACAGGAGATGGAAGCATCTGCTTGAGTGGGTGGTACTAAATCTTAGGGTGGGAGGCTGGTCTCTTGTATCCACCACCTCCGAAAGCTCATCTCTCTACATAGCCTGGATTCTCTCACCCACTCTGCTCAGGCCTGTGGGGCGGGGTACCTCCCTGAGACAGGCCTGGGCTGCCCACACTGGGCTGTGATGGAGGAGTATGAACTCTCCTAGCAGCAGGGGCGAGAAATATCTTTATAAATTAGATATGTTGCTTGCTTGCTCAGTAGTTTCCAAACCAAACCGAAATCCAAACTCCTTACTTTGACTTATAAAAGCCCAATCTCCTCTCCCACCAGTCTTTCTGGCTACAAAGGCCTCCTTTCAGTTCTTCCCACAGGCCGAATGCTCTCCAGCCTCAGGGCCTTGGCGTATGCTTGTTCCCTCTGCTTGGATTGCTTCCCCCACTTCCCTGCCTGGCTGCCTCCTTTCCAGAGAGGTCTTCCCTGTTCACCTACCCAGATAGAACCCACTCCTGCACCCCGGAGATGTTTCACTTCCTTCACAGATCAATTACAATTTGTAATTTAAGGTTTGTTTTCTCTGTGAATTGTTTTCTCTGTCTCCTTCGTTGGACAGAAAAATCCCATGAGGGGAAAGATGAGGTCTATTTTGTTCTAAATTCCTCATGCCTAACACATAGTAAGCACTCAATAAAGAAGTATTGAATGAATTTATCTGCCTGCCTCCTGGTATGCCCACATGGTTCAGGTGGGAGGGAGGTAACCATGGGAACAGAAGGGGAAGGGGAATGATGTTGCCTCCATAATGCCCCATGCGGTGGCACCAGGAGCTTTTCATGGGATTTATTCCATTTGTTTATCACATTGGGGCCAATATTCTCACATCATGTTGCAGCTGAGGAAACTGAGGATCAGAGAGGTTAAGTCAACTCACCCAGTGTCCCACAGCTAATAAGCAGAGCTAGGATGTGAACCCAAGTCTGACTCCAAAGCCCATGTTCTTTCTGCTACGCCACGATGACCATTGATTGTGACTCAGGCCTGGCAGGGCAAAATAACTCCCAAGGTCCCTTTAGGCCAAAATTTCAAACCCTTTGCTTTCAAGAACTCCTTTCTTATTTCTAAGCCCCATCTGTCTCCTCTGCACTGTTAAGAAAACACTTTTGGCTTGGTCTATAATGAGTGAGAAAATAGGACATCTTTTGAATGACTCTTTGAACCCAAGTGTTCTACTTTCTAAGGGGAGAATAAAAATCACGTCTGCTTTGGCTGGAGAGAGGACACCCTGACCAAAGACTTCTAACCTAGTTATAACCCTGGGTGGTGACACAAGAAAGAACATGGAAGAGGGAATCTCTTATTGACTGAGGCCTTAGGACTGAAGTTCTCTCTTATCCCTCTTTGCAGAAATGTATCCTGCTGTAGCATTAGATTTCAGTAGTGAGGAACTGTCCTCCTTAGACCATGTTTATTGTGCATTAGGTGGAAAATTGAGGTAGAAGAGTAAGGTAACTTGCAATGTTAGGGTCTAGGGTTCTGTTTTTCTCCCTTCCCTGGGCCAAGCACAGATCACTTGGAGATGGTCTTGGTGGAAAGGAGCCTGTCCCTGCAGGTCCCGGGCTCCTGGCCCTTGTCAGCAGCCCTCCAGCACTGACCACTGCTCCCAGAGGTCTCATCCTACCTGTCCCAACTCAGGCAAATTCAACTTTAGGTGTGCACCCAGCCAAACAGGGAGAAAGAGAGCCAGAACATATTAAATAATGTATGTTGTTCCACTTGATGAAGTCTCTTTGGGCTGTTGTGGGGATTAAATGAGTATATGTAAAGCACGTATGACAATGCCTGGGACATTTCAAGGCCTCCAAAATGTGTGCTAGATCTTTTCCTTTCATGCCTCCAGCCTTCTCCACCCTGCCCTTTGTCCAGGGGGCTTTGCCTGGGCTCCCCTCCCCTCTGGCTTTCTGCTCTGTTCAGCCATCGGGAGGCACAAGCAGGAGACGAGAGGAGTGGGGAGACAGGAATTGAGGCTCTTAGTCCCTGGGGGCTGGCTGCTGGGCCACAGTTAGGCAGGTTCCTCCACCCAAGGCTGCAGCTGCTGTCTGGGCCTCTCTGCAGCCCTGCTTCTCACCTGTTCTGGTAACCTTCCCTGTACTGGCCCCTTCAGGGGTGCTGGCCTCCTGCATCTGGCCCCAGGGCGCAGCTTGTCGGGTCATTTAATCCTGCCCTTTTCTGCAGAACCTCTTCATAAAGCTTTCTTGGCTTCCCCCTTGGACGAGCCACCTGCTCCCTGCTGCCACCCTGGTTAGCCATTAGCAGTGGTGGTACCAGCAGTATTTCCTCTCTGTGGACTCCTCCTCTACCTTTAAGACTCACTTCAAATGTTGCCTCTTCTTGGTCAAGTCTTTCCTTAGGCTCCCCCACAAAGCTGACCACATCTTTCTCTGTGCACACAACAGCACTTTGTCCCCAACTCTGCCATGGGACTCACCAAGCTGTGCTGAACTTTCTCCCTTTACCCTCCTGTCTCCCCACAAGCCTGTGTGTGGCCCAGACACAGGCCTGGGTTGTGAGTGTGGTGGTGGAGCCAAAGAACCCCTTCCCCAACTGGGTCTGCACCTCTCTGTGCCTCAGTTTCGTTATCTGTAAAATGGGGACAAACATCTCTTTTTAAAATGGGATTTAATCACTATGAGAGATTAATCGTTGCTTTTTAATATTAATTTAATGAGTTAATAATTATGAAGAGTTTAGAACAGTGCCTGGCAAGTAGTCAGTCCTGTGTTTGTTACATAAAACTAAGTGAGAATAAGTAGACATAAATCCTATATCCACAGCAGCGGGCAGCAAGTGGCCCTCTGTAGATGTTAGTGGGATGAATAGATCCAGCCACACTTCTTCCCAGGCCTTCAGAGTGTGCATCCCAATGGTACCAGGCTTTATTTGACTCTTGTTTTCTTATCATCCATCTTTTTTCTTTTCTTTTCTTTTCTTTTTCTTTTGCTTTCTTTCTTTCTTGTCTAGGGTTCTTTCTTTCTTGTCTAGGGTTTGTTCTTTCTTTCTTTCTCTCTCTCTCTCTTTTCATTCCTTTTCTGTTACTTTCTTTTTCTTTCTTTCTTTCTTTTTTTTTTTTGAGACCAGGTCTCACTCTGTTATCCAAGCTGGAGTGCAGTGATGTGACCACAGCTCACTGCAGCTTCAACCTCCAGGCTCAATTGATTCTCCTGCCTCAGCCCCTCAAGTAGCTGGGACTACAGGTGCACAACACCACACCTGGCTAATTTTTGTATTTTTTGTAGAGATGGGGTCTCGCTATGTTGTCCAGGCTGGTCTCAAACTCCTAGGCTCAAGTGATCCTCCCACCTCAGCCTCCCAAAATGCTGGGATTTCAGGTGTGAGCTGCCACACCTGACTTCTTTTCTTTTTCTGGAACCACTTTATTGAGGTATGTCTGACAGTAAAATGCTGTATATATTTAGTGTATACAACCTGATGAGTTTGGGGATAAGCGTGCACGTGTGAAAGCATCACCACCATCAAGGATATAGACACTGCCCTTCATCTTTTCAGAGGCTCTTGACATGTCAACTGGTTTGTAGTATTTCACCCCATGCCTGGCACAGCAATCACGCCCTGCTTCTCCTTGTTCTCCTTCCTCACTTGCTGCTCCTTCTCCTCCAAAAGTTGAGGTGCCCCAGGCTCTGTCCTGGGTCTCCTCTCCATCTGCACTGTCTCTCTGAGTGACCTCATTTGTCTCACTTACGCCCCCAAGGACCTACCCAGGCTTATCTCCAGGCCAGACCTACAGCCTTCTCAGTCACCTCTCCACCTGAAGGTCTAGCAGGCATCTCAAACTTACAGCATTCAAAGTGGAATGCTAGGTTTCCACCACTTCCTACTCTGTCCCCACCAACCCCCTCTGTCTCCCCAAAATGTGGATTCACGCTTGATGCCTCTCTTTCTACACTCACAGCCAATCCATCAGCAAAGCCTATCAGTTCTTCCTTTAACATGTATCCTGAATCCGACCCATTCTCACCCAAGTCTGAGCCCCTGCCTCTGGCCTGGGCTCCTGCAGGAGCCTCCTGACTGAGGTCCCCCTTCTACTCTTGGGCCCCTCAGTGGATTCTCTAGAGAGCATCCAGAACAATTCCTGCCCCTCAGTGGATTCTCTACAGAGCAGCCAAAACAATTCCTGCCCCTCAGTGGATTCTCTAGAGAGCATCCAGAGCAATTCCTTTTAAATGTAAATCATTCACACTTACAAGAAAATCCCAACCTGACCATGGCCTACCAGGCCCCTACCACCCCTCTGACCCATTTCTCACCATTCTCCACTCACAATTCTTCTGGGACACGCTGTCCTACTTGCTGTTCCATACAGGCAGGCATGTGCTTGCCTCAGGGCCTTCACACTTGTGGCTTCCACTTTGAGGAATGCTCTTCTACCTGTATCCCCATGGCTCATCTCCTCACTTCTTCTAGGTCCCTGCTCAGACGTTACCTCTTCAGAGAGGCCTTCCTGACTGCCCACCTTGTTACTTACTATCTCTCTCTCCCCATCTTAGTTTATTTTTTCATGGAATTTATCACTCCCTGACATTATACGATACTTTGGTCGATTTCCTTTTAATGATCCGTCTTCCCCACTAGAACATAGTGTCTAAGAGAGCAAGGGCTTTATTTTGTTTTTTGATGCTTAGAGTACTGCCTGGCATATATTAAGAGCTCAGTCAATATTTATTGCCTATCTGAATGAGTGAATGATTAGCAAATTCCTAGAGAGTGGTGGCTCTTTCTGATCTTATTCATCCCACCCGCTTGTCAGATGCCTGGCCTCAGGCAGCGTACACAGCTATGCTCATAAATGCATGATTGCTGAAGAAACAATAAATACTTTTAAGCAAATGAGTAACCAAGTTCCTGCCATGTGCTGGTGCTGCGAACAGAGGAGCAGTCTCCCTTTGAAAGCTGGTTCTCTGAGGGAGAAAACAGTCTCTGACCAAGCCCTGCTCCCCCAAATCCTGGCCCAAGGTTGCTACTAGTTACTGGAAGGGCATGCAAGTGCTCCTGGCGGCCTTGGGGTAACTTCACAAATCAAAAGGAGTCGATGCCTGGAGGCTGTTGGCTCACACTGGACACTGCAGGTATCAGCTGGAAACAGTGTGGTTACTGTGGGCCTGGGGCAGCCAGTACTTTAACTGCTAGTTAGTCTTGACTGTCCTGTGAGGTAAGTACTACAAACTCCATCTCACAGCTGAAGAAGCTAAAACTCAGGGAGACTGGGTGGCTTGGCCAAGGTCTCCCTGACAGTGACAGGGCTAAGATTTGGTCCCACTTCTGCTGACTCCAGATAATAAACAACAGTGGACATTTGTTGAGGGCTCCCTAAATATCAGGGTCTATTTAAGCTCCCCACACACATGTAGGTCTCATTCAGCATTCATGATAACCTTATTAGTTAAATATTGTTATCTCTTTTCACAAATAAGAGCACTGAGGCACAGAGAGATTAAGTAACTTGCTCCAGGTCACACAGCACTTTCCATTATAACACACTACCTTAAATATTGCCTCCAACAACTAAGGATTTAGACCACAAACTATTTCCTCCAAAACACTAGGGAAGGGACCCCTACAAAGCAAACAACAGCAAGCTGTAAATTTCTCCCAGCATGTCTGTATGCCTCCTCTCTATCCTCTGCTGCTTCATCCTCTCTCCCCAGTTCCTGGATGATCCCCAATCTGGGAGGGGAAGGCTGTGGCTGTCTCCAAGGTAGCAGGGCACAAAGTCCAGACTGGGCCTTGCCCAGCACACGGCACCTGCCCTGCCTGCACACAGGGATATTAATAAGTAATGACTGTTGTGATGAGGAAGAGTAGGGCAGAGGAAACGTGGAGGTCTGAGGCCCTTTGGAGCTTGTGGGACCTGGCAAAGAAGAACAGGGCAAACCCAGGGTCTGCATCAGACACCAGGGACCCTCAGATGATTCTCGCAAAAGAGACAGAGTAGGTACCCCACAGAGTGAAGGCAGAAGACCTGATGTTATTTCAGGCCAGGGGCAGGAAAGTGAAATTCAACCCTGAGTCTTGGGTTGGGGGACGGAAGGTTGAGCTCCTTCAAACTGGGTTGCCTGAAATCTACACTCACAAAATGTCTTTAGCGGCTGAAATTTCTTCTGACATGTCTCTTTGCAACAGGATGTACCGGTGAATTCTGTCTCAAGCTCCCCTTGGTATTCACCAGCCCCTAAATTCCTACTGAACTTCCAGCTATCACCCACCCCTGGGAGCAGGACCAGGGATGCCCAAGACCTTTTCAGGAGGCTTCTGCCAGTTTCAGCTCTCCCTTTGTGCCCCTACAAAACCTTGGCCCCAACACGCAGCACCCAGACATGGGTAATTACCAGGGTAGGGTCTGCTTCCCACCTACACCACCAGCAATTTGAGGGCACAGACTGGGTATGGCTGAGAGGATGCTCAAAACATGCTTATTAAATGAATAATTGACCCCGGGCCCTTGGCCCCAAACCCCTGTGGCCCCTACACTGGCTGGCTCCTTAGGCCCCTATGGGCCTCTTTATGGGAAGGAAGGAGTTAAGCATCGTGACCTGCCCTACCTGAGCTCAGCCCTCAGACCAGGAAGAGGTTTGGCTTGGTCTAAACACTGCCCCTGGGGTCTTTGGGAGAGCCTTGGGTCACACAGTTATTAACAGTTACCTGCCCCTCAGGGTGGGCCTGTGGGGAGCTCCCGATACCCCTGGCTTCATCCCCAGACTCAGAGGCATCCTAAGGCCTGGTGGGGAGGTCGGCTGGATCTCTTTGATGGCCCTCTCTGGTCTCAAGGCCTCAGCAGATTCTGCATAGCTTTGTGAATCGTTCTGGAAATGCCCTGTGTGAAACCCGGGGGCTTCCAGAGATGGTACTTGAGGATCCCAGACCACCAGTGAGGCCCCTCACTGGGACACACCAGGATGGACCCGGCTCTGCCTGAAGGATCTGTCCGGCCAGAGCCCAGCTCCCACGCCCCCAGTACCTCCTCCCTTCCTCCCCACCGCACCCGGGTCAGCACCAGCTCCTCAGCTACTTCTCAGGCCCCAAGAAACGCCCTTAGGCAGGCAGAGCTGAAATGCTTCTAACTCATGTTCTGAGGTCAAAAGGCAGAGAGAGACGTCTAGTTTCCCTTATCCCAACCCTCACCTCTCAGATACTGCCCCAGACTCTCTCCACATGCCTCAACAGCCCTGAGCTGGGGGCACTAGGAAGGAGAGGGACTTGCCCACAAAGGGGGCACCTCAGAAAAGCGGCCAAGACTGGAAGGAATTCAAACCCCAGAGACGTCCCCGCCCCTGGAAGGCAAAGGGAGAAAGATTGGCAGAAGATCGATCCGTTTAGCAGTCCCTGAGCCCGGAGTCCCTGCGTTCCCTCCCTCACTTTATGGGGATCCCTGCTGCCAGCCAAACGACCCTCGGGTGTCCCAGCCCACCCAGAGCCATCAGGTGGGGCCGGAAAAGGGAGGGGCAGTGCCGGGGTGTCCACCTCCTACCCACCCCGCCCAGGACTTCGGAGTCTCAGAAGCCTGGGGCGCCCCGCAGCTCTGACCTTATGCCGGAATTCTCGGGCCACTTTTCGGTCCATGGCTGGGCCAGGTCCAGCTGCGTCGTTGCACGACCCGTTTCTTCGGGTACCCGGCTGCCAGGAGCTGCGACCGCGACCCGGCCAGCCGCGCTCGGAGCTGGGGGCGGGGCCTGAGCGCGGAGGGGCGGGGCCAGGCCTCTGTGGGGCGGGGCCGCTGCGAGGCTGGAGTAGCCGGTGCTGAATCGTTGCCTCCTACTGAAGCCTGGGAGCAAATGGGCCCCAGTGTGCATATGGGCCCGAGGTGGCAGTAGCTGGGCTTCAAGCTGGTATTTCTCTTGAAATGGTACCTGAACACATGCATTTGAGGAAGAAGATCGTGGAGACGTAGGGAGGAGGTTTGGGACTTTTTTGTGGGGACCGGAATAGAGAGATCCGGAAACTAGTCACACGGGTGGGCAGGGGGCGGGGCAATCTAGTCCGTTTTCTCTGGATGCTCTTGTCGAGGTTCATGACCCTCCTGGACTGTCAGCTCTTGCTACGCCCTCACCTTCAGTGTACCTTCTGTCCTGGCTTCCTCCTGCACTTTTCCACCAGGGAGAAATCAATTCTTGTTCCGTGAATTCCTTGGGGGCAGGGCTGGGTTTTACTGTGGGCCGCAGGGGTCTGAACCAGTGTGTGTGGGAGTGGCCCCCTCAACTGATTTCCCCTCCCACCTTCCCTAACACCTCCACATCCATCAAAACAAGACAAAATAAAACCCAAACCCAACACACTCACATATCCTGGCAGTGATATTTTGATCTATGGCTGACCTTCACCCAGGGCCCAGACCCTCTGGTTCACTTAATTCAATTTGGTCAACATTTGCTTAACTCCTAGGTCTAGTGCTGGGTGCAAAGACAATGATGAACCAGGCCTGGAAAGGAACGAAAGGAAAGAGGGGCTAGGAGAGGGGTGATAAAAACGTGTAAATCAGAGGCTAAGTATGGGGCTTGTGCCTGAACTTAACCCAGGGAGGCACCTGAGCCCTTTGCGCCCTGTCAAGGGCAGGGGCACGGGCAAGGAGATGGACAGCAGCTTACATCAGGTAACCACTTACAACTGTAACTTTGGGGCACCTAAACACCCCTTTGCATCCCTCTCCCCAATAGCTGAAGTTTTACAAGCACACTATTTTTGTTTGGGCTAAATTATTGCCTAGTTTAAGATGTAAATCCCTCTTGGAGAAGAACCTTAAAATATGATCTGTTTTCTCACCTTAGTATTAACTATTAAGTCAGCGATAAAATGGAAAGACTTGTGGGATTTTTGAATGGTCCGGAAAAGGCCACACAAAATGCATTCCCCTCTGACTTACTTCATTGATTCTCTACATTGGAAAATAATGTCATATGGCTGTCTATTTTGTATTTAGAATCCTGGCAGAGGTGAGTGAATGTCCTTACCCAGGGGAATGCTGTTCACTTGCCACCCCAATCCTTATTTTACATTGGCCATTACCCCCACAGACTCCCTCCACCTTAAAATTCCCACTGCTTTGTTTGGAGAATAGCATTGAGACCTGGTTCTCCTCTCTCATGAATTTTTGTTTCAAGCTTCCTTGGAGACAATCAGCCTTTGTCTGTTCCTTAACCAGTGTTTCTTAAGGCTCCATCCTTAGCTGTTTCCTCTTCATCTTCCTATCTGTGCCCCCAGCTTCCTCCTGTGTGAAGATAGCTATGTTTGCTTTATTTACCACTATAGGCCTAGAACAGTGCATGGCATGGAATCAATGCCAAACAAATTTGTTGAGTGAATGAATGAAGGAATGAATCTCAAATCTCTTCCCTTGCCTAGGAGTCTACTGGGGCCAATACCACCACGACCACCACCGTCACCACCATCATCATCCTATGTAAGGCCTGGCATCTAGTTGGTGTTCCCTAAGTGATGACGAAGTGAATGATGTACAGATTCCCCAGGTGCTCAGTCCCATGTTTTCACCATTTTAAAATTCCTCCTGGGCAGACAGTGGACCTCATTCACATATATAAAGTTGTTTTGTCAAAGTTTGGCCTTGATGGTGGCAATAACATAGGAGTATGAAACACTTTTATTATTCAGTCGTCATTTCCTGAGCTGGGGCAGGAGCTGGTGCTGGGCATTCTGAGGACTAAGGCATGATCCATTCCCTAGAGGTGCTCAGAACTGGTTATAGGATATGGATGTGGAGACCCAGATGGAAGCTGAGGTGGGGCATGGTGGGAACATAGGTTAGGACTCTGCAGGCTCTGCTATTGACCACTGACCCCTGAGTGGCATGTCCCAGGGCCTCAGCATGGCCCTCTGTAAAAGGAGAGGATAGGACCAGACTCATACCCGCATCTTGGGTCTCTGGTATTGGGCTTCCAGGACCCAGGTAAGAGGAGGTGGAGGTTGCATAGGCTGCCGCTATGCTTCCCTAGAAAATTTAGGGCTGAGTAATCTGAATCCAGCCTCCCGTGGGGAGGAGTGGCCACAGGCCAAGAAGAGCAGAGGCTGGGCTATGGACAGGCGCCTAAATTATGGTAATAAGCTGGGTACTCCTGTCACTCTAGTTCGGGGAGGAGCTGAGAGCCTGGGAGGAGGGGCTGAGGGAGCCCTGGGGCATGAGAGCAAGAGGGACCTCGGCTGCAGAGTGGAGGTGTGACCCTGCCTTAGCCTGGGGAGGCAACTCGGGAGGCTGGCCCTGCGCTCAAGTCCTCCGGTCCCCTCGTGTCCCTATGGGAGTCCCGGCGTCCGTGCTCTGCTGGCTGCTTTGTGTCTGGCTGCCCTGGGGTGAGCCAGCAGCTGAGTCCCTGCGGGTGCAGCACCTCGGTGAGAGGGTTGTGGACTCAGGGAGGTCAGGGGCTCGAGGAATGGGAAACGTTAAAGGAATGAGGAACGGCCGGCACAGGTTGGAGAGAGGGAGGAAAGAGAGGTTTGAGGCAGAGCAGAGGGACACCCAGGAGAAGCAGTCAGGGGAGGAGGGACCCCGAAGCCAACAGAGGCAGGCCTGTGACCGCAGGGGAAAGAGTCCAAAGCTAGGCTGGGTGGAAGAGACCCGAGGTGGGGAACTAGAGAGAGCTGGGGGCCAAAGATTGAGAGGAAAGAGGGAGATCCTAGCTGGAGAAGGGTCATCAGGAAGGGAGAGAACGGATTTGAGAAGGCTGCAGGGAGGGAGAATGGGGGAATGCTCAGTGGCATGGGAGAGGCTTTCTAGCAGCGGGGGCCAGGTGGTGGGAGGCCCCAATAAAGAGAAGCACAATTTGAGTGGAGAATAATCCCCCTCCCCAGCTGCAGCACCCACTCTGTGGGGCAGTGCAGAGCCGCAGCCAGAGCCAGCTGGGGAACCCAGGTGAGTAGGTGTGAGCTGTGGCGGCCCCACCCACAGCTCCCATCCGTATTTCTGGCATTGGTGACCCCAGGGCTTTAGCACTTAGGGTGGGATAGGCCAGGGGACTGCGGGGAGGCATAACCCATCCTAGCCCCCCATCCATGCCAGACTCGTTTTTCCTCCAGCAGCAGCCACCAGGAGGCGACCCTTGCCATGGGGGACACGGTTACAGTGGTGGGAGGCCAGGTAAGGGGGGTCTGGGGAGCGGGCTTCATTGAGCAGGAGCTCATGTCTATCTGGATCTGAGGCTGGCAGGGAGCTCTGTAAGTTACAGAAGGGGTCTCTGGAGTTGTTCAGAAGGGAACAAGCAGGTTCCTGGTATGTGTCTGAGGTGTGCAAGTTCATAAAACCCTTCTATTCTTTTTAATCTCCTGGGGGTCTGTAGTCCATTCTTTTTTTTTTTTTTTGGAGAGGTGGGCACCAGGGCTCTTTCAGGAGACAGCTGAGCTCTCCCTTCTGGCAGGTAAAAGTAGAAAGATGAATGTTTAGAAGAATGGAGTTCTCTTTTCCCTGACTGGCCTGCGAAGGCCCTCAACCCTGTCAGAGGCCCCTCTCCATACCCTGAGCAGAGACTCAGGAATGCAGGCAAGACAAAAACTAGGCCACCTGGTGGAAGTTGCAAGGAAGGTTTGGTTGAGAAGCAGAGCCCTGAACTCTTATCCTTTGAGCCTTTTCTTTTCCTTTTTTTTTGAGTTGGGGTCTTGCTCTGTGACACAGGCTGGAGTGCAGTGGCATAATCATAGTTCACTGCAGCCTCGACTTCCTGGGCTCAAGTGATCTTCCTGCCTCAGTTACCCGAGTAGCTAGGACTATAGGTGTGTGCCACCATGTCTGGTTGAATTTCAATTTTTTTGGTAGAGGCAGAGTCTCACTATGTTGCCCAGGCTGGTCTTGAACTCCTGGCCTCAAGTGATCCTTCTGTGTCAGCCTCCCAAAGTGCTGGGATTAGGCATGAACCACTGAGCCTGGCCTCTATCCTTTGAGTCTTGACCATTCCATTGTCCATCTTCCCAGGGTCCTCTGTGTTTGTGGAGAGGCGGCAGTTTTGTTTTCTCCCTTTGCCAAACTGCTTTGGTCTCTGGATCAGGTGACTCAGGTCTACTTTCTAAGCCTGGCCCGCATTTGTCTCCCTCTTTCTATAACAACAGATGAGCTATAAATTCCACCCACCTGCAGCTAGGTCCCCCAAAGCAGCTAAGCCTCAGCTCAAGTGCCCCAGCCCCAGCGGTCAGCTCTGGGGAGCCCCTGAGCCGGCAGGTTGGGGAGAATTGTTTATAACAGCAGTGAGTCCCAACTCCTGCTCTTTGGAAATAGACATGAAGACCCCAAGGTGGAGTGAGGGGGGATGGTGTGGGCGTGCTTCTTCTCTGATGTGGATTTCCTGAGTCTTTTACTTCTTTGCCCACTCTTCCAGGCCCTAAGATTTAGGATCACAGTCAAATACTGTTTGAGTTGGAAGGTAATGGAGTCATTTTTTTGTAGATAGGGAAATCGAGGTGGGTGGATGACTTGCGGGGGCCCCCGCAATGAGCAGGTGGAGCAAAGTCTCCTGGCAGAGCCAGGCCGTGCACACAGGACTTCAGGAATCCCCATGATTTAGTGGGGGAGATGACCCTTCTCCAAACACTTCATTTCCCTGTGGGTATCCTCCCATGCTGGTTTCCGGGGTAGGCATCCCCCCTTTTCTTTGGGGAAGGGTCGTAAGTGAGTGGACCAGGCAACCCGGGGAGGTTTCTCACACTGCTCCTTAGAGCAACAAGGAATTAGAATGGCCTCCCTCTAAGGTGACAGGAGTTGGGGGGTGGGGGACTGAGGCCCATGTACCAGGGATACTTCAAGGGCTCCTGTTTGGAATGCCCTCTTCATGAAGTGGGGGTGGGCCCAGACCAGTAGGTAACCAGTCTTCATTTCAATGCTGTCCCACTTCTACGGAGCTCAACCATTTTCTAGAGAACTGTGGTAGACAGGGGTCCACGAACTTGGATGGGGGAAAATAAAACCACATTGTTATTTACAGAAACCTCAATCCAACTAAAATTTGCATCCCTTTCAATTATTATTATAGTCTACAAACCACAAGAGGATTTGCAGTGTTTTTGACTGTGACCAATAGACATCACAGATATTTTCCTACCACTTATAGATGTTGCTGCCTCAAGATATCATTTATGTTCATCACTACTTCAAAATTTTGGCAGTGATAAGGCCCACTGCTAGATCTTTTATTTAATGAGCTATTAAAGAAGCACAAATATTACTAAATTACATATTTTTATAAAATATTTTCATAAAATGATATTGCGATATAAGTGATTTCCTTTGTAACCTTATCCTTTATTTTGTGTTTTTAAAAATATTATTCTGAGACGGTATCCACATAGGGTCACTAGATTATCTAAGGGGTTTATGGCATAAAAGTGATTAACAGCGTCTGATTGAATAGCCCCTGAAGACTAATCATTTGGACAGGATTTAAGGAATCCTTTAGAAAATTGCTTTGACTCTTTGCATCGTGGATTGTCTCATCCTCATGACTCATTTATCTCCGAGGCCACATCCGAAGTAGGAGTGAAGAGTGAAGACACGAAGACTGAGTTTAGTTACGGCTCTCTGGTGGCTACAGGACACGGGTTGTTTCCTGTGACCCTGCCCTCTCCTATTTCCTGTGGTCTCTGAGGACCCCATAAGATGGATTATCACCTGGGTGGGAAACCTGACTCCTGGGGCTGGGTCTGGGTCAGCTGGGTAAGGATTGCTAGGGAGAACCCAGGAACCAGGGGCCAAAGTAGTTGAGGACACCAAAATCTGGCTAAGATGTTAGGAAGACCATGAAGATGAAAGGTGTGAGCGTCAGGACGAGGTGGCCAGGCTGTGCCTGCCAGGGCAGGGCCAAGAGCTGGGGTTGGCTCCAGGGACCAAGGGCCTGAATATTTCCTATGTTCAAGTCCTTTGCTGGATGACAACGAGGGAGGATGACATTTGAGGTAAATACCCACAGTGCGATTTGTGGCTTGTTGGCCCTGTGAACAAGCACATAAGCTCCACGAGGGCAGGGACTCTGCCCTGTTCACTGCACCCAGCACAGTGCTTGGACAGGGTTCTGAGGATGTTGTACAAATGAGGAGGCTGAACCTGTAAGGGAGGAGGAGCCAGCTGTGCCCAGGATGCCGGTACCAGGTGACATTAGACGTCTCGGACTGGAGTTCTGAGAGGGCCGGTGTCTAAGTCATCTAGTCCTGTGGTGACTGAACACCCATGTTGTTAGACAGTCCTGATTTCAGGTGGTTTATGTCTGGAGAGACCATGCTGTGGGCGTTCTGTCTGGAAAATAGGGTTTCTTAGCCACACTTGGCCTGTCTCCTCCTTAGACCTGAGGTATCAGGGCAGGAGTCCTGACTGGGAGCTGAGTTGTGAGGACAGTGGGTGTTGATCTGTGGGCTGCTGGTTTTCCTGTTCTTGGAAGAGCCCCAAAGGAAGGTTGGGGTGGGGGTGGCTGTGGGGGTGAGATGTTCGCCTGACCTGGCGTGAGGGGCTGCCTTTGTTCCTTAGCTCTGCCTCATGCTCGTTATCCAGACAAGGGGACTGTGTGTAAGGCTGTGGAGGACACGAGGGTTTGCTGGGAGAAAGGGAAGAAGAGGAGGCTGGCAGGTATTGGGCATGGAGGGGAGGGGATGTGTTCTGGCCATGGGCCTCATGGTCTGCCACAGAGATGCCACTTGGGAAGGTAAGAGTTAGGCCTTTGCTCCTCTGAGCCCAGGGCAGGCCTAAACATTCTCCTCTGCCTCTCGAGGGGGCCAGGCGAGGAGGAGTGGCTGGGGCACTGAGGAGCAGGAGGTCCTCCCTCTAGGAGATGACCTAGGAGGGCTGTGGCCACCAGGAAGCCTGCCCAGGAACCCGTCCTGAGGTCAGCCCTCGATGTGTTCTCTTCCTCCTGTCTTCACAAGCAGGCTGAAGCCCCAGACTCTGTGGCCATGTCTTCCTGGGAAAGGCGTCTCCATCGGGCCAAGTGTGCACCATCCTGTAAGTGGCACCTTCACTGTGGCCCATGGGTTGTGCGTGGGAGAGCCCTGGCAGAGGCCTGAAAGGGCAGAGGCAGGTGGGTCTTCCCTCAGGCCTCCATGACCCCTTTTTCCTGCTTGGCGTCTCCTTCCACCTGCCCCGGCCCCAGCCACCATGCCATTCTGCATTCTCCTCCCTGCCTGAGGAGAGCGTCCTCTCCAGACTCCTGTTCCTATGACCACGGCCCGGGACTCCCCCATCACAGGCTGACTCCAGTGAGACTGTGCTGTGTTATTTAGTGGTCATTTCCCCCTCCATGGCTTCTGGTTTCCCCCTCCTGGTTCTGTGGCTTCTTTCTACTTTCTGTGGCATTGCCCTTCATCTTGTGTTTTCTGTAGCCCCCACTGCCTGTCCTGTGTCCATGGACCCCCTCACCTGTCCTAGGTCTGTGGCCTCTCCTCCCACCTGTCCTGTGTCTGTTCCTACCTCCCCCACCTGTCCTGTGTCCCCCACCTGTCCTGTGTCCCTCACCTGTCCTGTGTCCCCCACCTGTCCTGTGTCCCTCACCTGTCCTGTGTCCCTCACCTGTCCTGTGTCCCTCACCTGTCCTGTGTCCCCCACCTGTCCTGTGTCCCTCACCTGTCCTGTGTCCCCCACCTGTCCTGTGTCCCCCACCTGTCCTGTGTCCCTCACCTGTCCTGTGTCCCCCACCTGCCTTGTGTCCCTCACCTGTCCCATGTCCCTCACCTGTCCTGTGTCCCCCACCTGTCCTGTGTCCCTCACCTGTCCTGTGTCCCCCACCTGTCCTGTGTCCCTCACCTGTCCTGTGTCCCCCACCTGTCCTGTGTCCCCCACCTGTCCTGTGTCCCTCACCTGTCCTGTGTCCCCCACCTGCCTTGTGTCCCTCACCTGTCCCATGTCCCTCACCTGTCCTGTGTCTCCCACCTGTCCTCTCACATTGTGGCTCCTTCCCTTGCCGCCCTCTGCTCTGCTTTGTCTTCTCTTCATCTACGGTTGTTCTTGCTACAGGCCTCTCCTCCATCGCCTCGTTATCCCCGTGGCCTCTTCGCTGAGTGTGTGGAGCAGTGAGGAGGAGCAGTAGCTGCAGATCTCTGGGCAGTCCCCCTGCTCACCCCACATGCTCCCCATTCTCAGTTCAACCTGCCTTGCTTGCTAGCCAGGAACAGCTCTAGGAACTAAAGGCCCAGGTGGGGCTGGCCTGGGGGCCACCTGATGCACATCGAAGGCAGATGCCCTGCAACCCCACCCCACCTGCCTCAGGGAGGCGGCAGGGCTGTGGTCTGAGGCACCAACTTGTGCTAGCTGCTGAGGAATGTTGGGGCTGTGGCTGCCTATCACGGGGGTCTGGGTCCTGTGAAGCATGAGAGGGCTGCCTCCCTGGGTTCTGCCAGTCTCAGCTTGATGGGGCAATGACTCTGTGTCTCCCATGCAGACTTGTTCTCCTGCTTCAATGGAGGCGAGTGTGTGCACCCAGCCTTCTGTGACTGCAGACGCTTCAATGCCACTGGACCGCGCTGCCAGATGGGTGGGTCTGGGCTCCACCTCACCCCTGGGAAGGGACCTGGGTGCAGGGAAAGGGAGCAGCACTTCCAGGGCTGGAACCCACCAGCCTCTGGCTTGGTGCCCACTGTAGCTACACAGAGAGGTTCTCTTTTCTCTCCCTCAGTGTACAATGCTGGCCCTGAGAGGGACAGCATTTGCCGGGCATGGGGGCAGCACCACGTGGAGACATTTGATGGGCTCTACTACTACCTCTCCGGGAAGGGCAGCTACACGCTGGTGGGGCGCCATGAGCCCGAGGGACAGAGCTTCTCCATCCAGGTGAGGCCTCCCCTGCCTTGCCTGTCCAGGAATGCTTCTCTAGGCCCTGGAGGCTGCACTGACCTGGGCTCTACTTGTCATAGTTAAAGAGACTGGCACCTTTCTCCTTGCATCGCCCCCCAGCTCCCACCCAGGCAGTCTGCAGCTGGAAGGAGCTGGGGGCTCCACAGCTCTCGCTCACCCACTCACCGTGGCCATTCGTTCATTGAGCCACTCATTCATCAAGTATTCACTAAGTGCATACTGTACTCTTTTCTGGCATAAGGTCGGGTGGCGGGAGGCCCTGTAGACAACAACACAGATATAGTCTTTGTCCTCACAGAACTTATAGTCTAATGAAGAGGGACATCAAATCAGATGACTCATTTCAAGTGCAACTGAGTGCTATGGAGGAGAAATGCCAAATGCTAAACGAACATGTCCTGTAAACCTAACCTTGTTTACTGGGAAGGGTGGTGACCTGGGAAAGCTTCCCAGAGAAAGTGACATTTAAGTTGAGATTTAAGGAATAAATTGGAGTTAGCCAAGTGAAGAGTAGGAGAGTGTGGGCAGACTTGAGAACATTCTGGGGAAAAAGATCATTGGGTGCTAAGAAAGAGAATAGGGCCTCAGAGAAATGACGAAGGTCCTGGATGACTCAGTTTAGAGTCACCTCCTCTAAGAAGCCATCCTGGATCTCTTGACCTTCAAAGCTGGCTGAAGAGCTCCTCACTGGGTAACTCAAAGTTCCACATTATGACCCTGTCATTGTATTTCTCTTACAAAGGTCTGGTTTTGGGTTGGTTTTCTCTACCAGCTGTGAGCTTCCTAGGCCAGGGACCGTGTCTTTCTCTTTGACAGTGCCTGGATTGGTGTTCAGTAAATGTTTGTGAAATATAGGAACTCATGTGTGAAAGCCACTGTCATGCAGGCCTGATTTTCATGCCGAGCCTGTGTGCCGAACTGGGAGTCACCTTCAGCCACAGCTCAATACCCCTCCACCTGGAGGAAAGTCTCTTTGGAGAACCAGCTCTGTTGGAGGGCACCTTGGTCAGTACTGAGTTAGGGTCAAGGGTTTAGGGGTGTGGGGACACCCCAGTGTTCAGTGTCTCCCCTCTGCTAGCCATTTGTGATCCTTCTGTCTCAGTCATGGACCTATGAGCCTGCTCTAGGGGCCATGCCCTGGATGGGCGGGGAACTGCGACCAATTTTCCTCTCTCTGCCTCAGCCTATCACATAGCAGAGATTTTCATGACCTATCATTTCATGATGGATATGTTACAGTTACTTAGACTAATGGATTGCCATACATTCGTGGGTTATAAAATCAACTTAACGAATCACAGCCATCATTATAAAATGAGACAAATAAAATAGAAAATATTGTAAGAGTATATTACACATGATAAAGTATTATTTTGTAAAATTTTTAGTTATATATATTTCTTATTGTAGGTCATGGTCACAAAAGCTTGAAAACCCTTTAGTTAGACCATGGGGTAGCTTTCGCAGTTCCCACTTGTAGCTGAAGTGGCTCCAGCCTGCTTAATCACATTGAACAGTAATCTGATGGAAGGTGCCTTCCTGGGAAGGGTTTTCACACTTGGCAGGGATAAGCTCTGGGAAGCTCTCCCCTCTACCCCACCCCATCCTTCGGGTCTATGGCCTTTGAAGTCTGGGTTCTGTCTGAACGGGGGGCAGAGGAGATGTGTGTATGTGTGTATGTGTGTGTGTGTGTGTGTGTGTGTGTGACAGCAGCACAGGAGTGAGATGTGTGCCAATGGGTGTAGGGGAAAGCTACAATCTGTACCTGCCAGGGGCATGGGGGAAGGGGAGTGTGTGTATAGTGCGTGCACTGAGAGTGTCATGGGAGAAATTTATGGGGTATGTATAGATGTGTGTGTTTGTGTTCTGTATGAGTGTGAGATGGTGGAGAATGTCTGTTGGCCTTCAGTCTGATGGTATTTCCTGGGTAGGATAAACAGAAAAGTTCAGAAATACGGAGATGGTATGATTGACTGGGAAGAGCCCTGGAATCTGAGCCATCCAGACCCGGGCTAGAATCCCAGCTCTGGGATTTCCTAGTTTTCTGTGTGTGTGGCCTTAGTCACTTCACCTCTCTGTGAATCCATTGCCTCCCCTCTGTGTTGTATGGGGACTGAGCGAGATCACAGAGGAAAGGCAGTTGGTATGCAGGGGACAGCCATCAGCATTAGTGAAAACTCAATAAGGTGCGAAGCTTATTGAGGTCAGGCCTGTGGCAGGAGCCTGCAAACCGGCCTCTGAACTCCCTACTCAGGTACACAATGACCCGCAGTGCGGCTCTTCACCCTACACCTGCTCCAGGGCTGTCAGCCTCTTCTTTGCGGGTGAGCAGGAGATCCATCTGGCCAAGGAGGTCACCCATGGAGGCGTGAGGTAACTCTAACACCTTCCACATCGAGCTGTCCTATCCCTGACACTGGTGGTGGTGGATGGGTGAGCATCCGCTCTTCTCAAGCCCAAAGGAAATTGTTTTCTGGGGACAAACAGCAATTTCCACTATCTGGGTGGAAGCATACTGGCAGGTCACTGGGTTTCTTGCCAGGGGGGTTTGCAGAATGATTTTTTTTTTCCTGGAACTCTCAGATCTTGCAGATTTCCAGACAGCAGGCTTTCAGGAAAATAGAGTTTTCCAGCGAGTTGAGAGTTTATCATGATAAGCACGCTTACTTTTCCCTCCCCAAATCTTCCCAAATGGATCACACACAGTTTCTACCTCCTCTCAGCAGATTCTGAGTACACTTCCATTTCTGATGACACAGGGTCATTGTGAATGTCAGTTATCTTGCTGGGCCATCAGGGATGCCTGGGGGACCACCAGAGGAGTGGGGACCCCTTGCTCCTGCACTAAAATGCCCCAGATTGTGGTCCTTTGTGAAATCTTTCTTGCATCTCTTCCTCACTGTTCTTTCCTTTCCTTGCTGTCCACTGTCACTTCTTGTTGCTCTCATGGGGTATTCCTGTAATGACACTTCTCTCTGTCCTCATCTCCTGCTTCAGATCTGGAAACTGGGTGACCAACCAATTGTTCTGGGGCTGAGTGTAAAATTGATGGCCTATAGGTTTCTCCTGTGAATGAAGAGCTGGTAAATGGGTCTTGTGGCTAGTTAGACAGTACTTTTGTTTCCCTTTCCTGAAATTTTGCTGGGTTGAAGGTTGCCAAATTCCAGGTTGGCTAGGGGTCCCCATACCAGGAAAACTGGGAAAGTGGTCAAGGCTGCTGGAGCCCGCCATCTTTTCTTGCACTCCCAGTTTTCCTCCTCTCTTGGCTTCTGTTTCTACTTGGTTCCTGCTCCCCACCAAAAAAATAAAGTAGATGTTTGCTTATATTCTATCCTGTCTGAGAGAAAGGAACTTGGAGTCACTCACTCTAAGATTTATTCCTGCCTGGGAAATTGCCATTTTAAAAAACCTCTAAAGACAAAAGAATCCATCTCTAATGGTATACTTCCAGGCACCTGGGAATTCTGGGAATTCATGGGGAGGGGAAGTGGGGGATTTGGATCATGGGGTAGGGACTGGCTGTTCCTTCGGTGAAGAGACTGGGCTAGTGGAGGTGTTGTGGATACCCTGAAGCTCTGGGATGTGCCCTGCAGGGTCCAACTGCCGCATGTAATGGGGAGCGTGCGTCTGCAGCGGCTTGCCAGCTATGTCATCGTGCGGCATCAGTCAGCCTTCACACTGGCCTGGGATGGTGCCTCGGCTGTCTACATCAAGATGAGTCCAGAGCTTCTGGGCTGGACCCATGGGCTGTGTGGGAACAACAATGCTGACCCCCAGGATGATCTGGTGACCAGCTCTGGTGAGGTGCAGACAGGTGGCCTCTGAGAGGTGTTGGTGGGGATGGGGGACAGGTCAGGCTGGGAGGGGTCGGAGGAGACTTGGAACAGTGCCCTGGGGTCATGGTCATGGTATTAAAGACCCAGTGGAAGGCCAAGGGCCCCTTCCTAACAAATGTGTGTCCTTGGGCATGTTCTTAAACTACTGTCAACCTCAGGTTCCCAATCTGCAAAAATAGTCATGATGAGAATTCCCACTAGGGTTGTGTGGGGATCTAATGGACACTTTGCAGGTGCGATTGACCCTGCAAAGTAGAGGATAGGGTAGGCAGGGAGCAGAGGGCTAGAGACAGCGAGGAAGAGAACTGGCCCAGCTAAAGACACCTATGGAGGAGTGGTAGGAAGTGAGTGAAGCATTCAGGGCCAAATCATGGTGGCTCTGGCCAGAAGAGTCGTGACCCCTTTTGAGCACCTACACCATACTAAACACTTTACATGCATCATCTCAAGTAATCCTTGCAACAATCTCACTGGGAGATTATGTTCTCTATGGCAAATATGGGGAAACTGAGGCTCAGAGAGACACAGGAACTTGTTCAGGCTCACACACCAGTTCTCTTTCCAGTGCATGGTGCTGCCTCCCCTGACTTTGGAGCCATAGGGAGCTACTACAGGTTCTTGAGCATTCTTGGCTATTACTACCAAACAGCTTTTTCAGGAGAATGGCTCAGTTGGGAAACCCTGACTGGGATGGGAGTTCAGGAGACCGGATTCTTCAAAACTCCTTACCCATCCCTTGGGATCCGCTTTCCCTCAGAGCCTTCTGTCCCTCCCGTCCACCCGACCCCATCGCTGCCCCATCATGATGTCAGTTCCCTCCTCCAGGAAAGCTGACTGACGACGTGGTTGAGTTTGTGCACAGCTGGCAGGAGCAGGCCCCTAACCAGCCTCCAGGGCCCACAATTTCCTCCCTTCCTCACCCACCGTGCCTGCAGCAGAACCCAGGAACCATGCAGGTCTGGAGCTTGGGGAGAAACTCTGCTACCCTACAGCCTGACTTGCTATACAACTCTTCGAAAGCCACTGGCTGCGGGACCCCAGAGTGTCTGGTGCCCTTGGCCCCATCCCTCTCTTCTCTAGCTTCCTCTCCCTTTCCCTCCAGCTCAAGTTGGGGTTCTGTGTGGGGCTGTGTGTGGCTTTGCCAGCCCCCAGCCCTGGTTCCTGGTCCATTGCTCTAGGGTGTGTACGAGCAGTGTGAGGCTCTACTGCGGCCCCCCTTTGATGCCTGCCACGCCTACGTCAGTCCTCTGCCCTTCACAGCCAGTTGTACCAGTGATCTCTGCCAGTGAGTAGGGGTGGTGTGGGCTATGGGGAACCCTCTAGTACTGGGGTGAGTGCTCAGCATATGGGCCACCAAGCTGGGTGATCCCAGGCACTGCCAGATCTGCTTCCCAAGGCTCTGAAATTCTTATCTGCCTAGGTGGGACAGAGCTGCCCCATTCAACTGAGGCTTGGAAATGGGGCCGGACCCCGTTAGGGTCACATAACAAGTTAGTGGCAATGCTGGGACTAGAATCCAGGATTTGTAGCTGAAGTCTAGGGATCTGTTCACCTAGATGCCTTCCTGGGCAGCCTTTCCCAGCTGGGTGGACAGGAGAGGTGCCCTGAAGCCCTGGCAGTCTCTATGGGATGCTGGTGGGCTGGTGGCATTTTGGGTTTTGTTCCAGTGTGACCCTTGGTTTCTCTGCACAGATCAATGGGCGATGTAGCCACCTGGTGCCGGGCACTGGCGGAGTATGCCCGGGCATGTGCCCAGGCAGGGCGGCCCTTGCAAGGCTGGAGGACCCAGCTCCGGCAATGCAGTAGGTGCAGCCCAGTAGTGGGGCAGGGAGGGCTTCAGGCTGTGGGTGGCATTCTCAGGCCTCAGCTCAATGTCTTGTCCTGCTCAGAATCACAGTTATCAGAACTCTCAGCCCCAAGGTTTTATCACCATGTGACAGACGAAGAAACTGAGGCTCAGAGTGGGAGGAACTAGCCTGGGTGATTCTCAGAGCCTCCCCTTGCAATTCCTTCTCCTTGTCAATTTCCTGGGCACCCAATGCTCCCTCTGGGACTAGGAAATCATGCAAATCAAAGCCCTCCCTCCCATCCCCACTCCACGGCCTGGGGTAGGAGCTGGGTCCTGGCAGAGCTGGGGCCAGTAGCTAAGAGACCATGGACTCCCTCCTTCCCAAGCTGTGCACTGCAAGGAGAAGGCCTTTACCTACAATGAGTGCATCGTCTGCTGCCCTGCCTCCTGCCAGCCCCGGGCATCCTGTGTGGACAGTGAGATTGCCTGTGTGGACGGCTGCTATTGCCCCAATGGTATGCTAGGGGCAGACGTAGGCACCTGGCACCATCTTCCTGGCCTGGCACAGATGGGCACGAAACAGGAGTTCAGAAGATGCCTGTTTGTGGAAGGAAGGAAGAAAGGAAAGGAGGGAGGGAGGGAGGAAGGAAAAGAAGGAAGAAAGGAAAGAAGGAAGGGAGGAAGAAAAGGAAGGAAGGAAGGGAGGGAAGGAGAGAGGGAAGGAAGGAAGGAGCAAACAATTAACAAATGAATACATGGTTTAAGGGAAGTGAGGGTGAGGACAGAACTGCAGCCTCTCGAGAGATTCATCAGGATATTTGATTTCATGGGGATATTTAAATTAATCAGGACTCTGCTTCTTAAGGTGTGTATGAGAACAGATCATTGGTTTATATATACACATACATTTGTTTAAGCATTGGTCCATGTATGGGGACTGTTTTTCAGTGTATAAATTTGCAGCACATCTATAGTGTGCTTGGCTAGGAGGATGGTTGAGATAAAAAATATAAAAATAAAGCCATTGACTTTGGGAATCAGAATGTGATTTCAGAGATAATGACACTCATATGACCAGTCTAAGGTATGATGCAGTGAAGGCCAGCTCAGGGTGGTTCAGACAAGAAAAAATATAGGAATTCAGAATGGGGAGAGGTTGTCAGGGAAGTCATTCCTGGAGGAGGTGGTGCCTGGCACCTAAGCTGTTTTCGATGTGGTGACGGGCTTTTGAGAGGTGCTGAGGAGAAGCTCGTGTGCAGGTTGGGGATGGGGTTGTGGGCAGTTCTCTGAGCAAAGGTCTAGAGGTCTAGAGGTGGGATTCTTTCATCAGAAGGTGTTCACTTCTGGCCTGAGCCAAGGATTTATAGAGGAGAAAGTTTGGAAGTAGGTTCAGAGATGAAAGAAGTTAGATAAGGGGATGTTTATCACAGGCCCTGGGGAGCCACGAATGGTTTGTGAACAGGGGCAAAGGTGAGTTAATTGGCCCTTTGCTGTCACTCTAGGGCTCATCTTCGAGGATGGGGGCTGCGTGGCACCAGCTGAGTGTCCCTGTGAGTTTCACGGGACTCTGTACCCACCTGGCTCTGTGGTGAAGGAAGACTGCAATGTTTGGTCTGTGTCTGCTGCCGGGAAGCAGGGTGTGGGACATGGCCGCTGAGGCTTTCCATGAGGGCTGCCCATCTGGGAGCACTAATGGCTGGTGTCAGGGCACTCACTCAGTACCTTTGAGTCCCAGGGGAATCTCATTAGATCCAACCCATGGGGGAAACCTCTACCACCCATTTTAGAGATGGGAAGACTGAGGGCTGTGGGCCCTGCAGTTTCCCAGCATCTAGCTCAGGCCTGGAGGGGTGACCTCTTGCCTCCTTGGTCTCTGTGTTTTAGCACATGCACCGCAGGCAAGTGGGAGTGCAGCACAGCTGTCTGCCCAGGTATGTCTGACCCCCACCTTACACTAGACTCCCTTCTACCAGTCTGATAGGTTTTGGGGCAAGGAATCTCTGGGGGCCAGGCTTGCTGCGGGTGGGGATGTCACTCAGTTCCATTGGCTAAGCTCGGACCCCTGTTTCCTCAGAATCACTTTGCCTGATTGAAGTCTAGCTCCAGCCCCTGCCAGGAAGGGTTTTCCATGAGGAGAAGGGGTTTCCATGGGTTCTGTATATCTAAGGACCTTCCTGAGCTAGGGGTACTTGGCCTGAGGCTGGTCCTCAAGGCCAGGCCCTGGTCTCCCCTCCAAGGGAGATCCCCAGGGCAGGGCTGTACCTCTCTTCAGAGAGTTCTCTGGGGACGAGTCTATGTCTCCCACTGCCCAGGGCTCTCAGAGGCAAGGCCTCATTCCTTACACTGCTCTTATTCCGAAGGGAAGGCTGCTGTGTCCTCCTCACACTTGGAGCTTGCAGGGCAGAGTTCCCCTGGGGTGGCTCCCATGGGTCAGTGGCCTTTTTCTACCTCTCAGCTGAGTGCTCAGTGACTGGTGACATTCACTTCACAACCTTTGACGGCCGCCGGTACACGTTCCCTGCCACATGTCAGTACATCTTGGCCAAGAGCCGCTCTTCAGGCACCTTCACCGTGACATTGCAGAACGCCCCATGTGGCCTGGTAAGAGCTGGGGATCCCCAGGACCGATTCACCCAGCTACTCCTGCCTACTGCCCCCGAGAGAAACTGGGACTTAGGACAGGGCTCACGGCCCCCACCTGCTGCCTCTTCTCTCTGGGGAGAAGACTGGGCTCCAGCCCAAGCACCTCTGCTGACTAAGTCACTTCCCTTTCCTGGACCTCAGTGGGTTTTTGGTTTTAGGATTTTACTACCTAATGTATATATATATATATATATATATGAAAGTGTAACACTGGCACCTACTTTTAAATCAATTAATTTATGAAACAAATCTCTTGTAGAATACATACTGGCACTGAAACAGTAGGCAGAGCTTGCAGTGAGCCGAGATCGCTCGCCACTGCACTCCAGCCGGGGCGACAGAGCGAGACTCCGTCTCAAAAAAAAAAAAAGAAAAGAAATGTAATGGCTATCTACAAAAAGTTAGTTTTGATTGTTGGTTTCCTCCCATACTTTATGTGTCTTCACACATAAAGAAAATTAAAATTTTCAAACAAACATTTTATATTCCACAATTTAAAAAAAAGTACACCATTTTCCACTGGTCTTCGTAAAGGACATGACTTAAAATTTCAAATGAAAAAGAATAAAGTTTCCAGGATAACTCTGTGTCTTTTAAGAGCATCTTTATACAGAACAATTTGAACTGGCATTCAGGCAACTTCTTTTGTTGTTGCACACCTGTATTAGGAAAATTACACCCATTTTACAAAAAAAAATCCCAAAATATTTATTGAAATAAGCTCAAAACAATGTTAGAAAGACCAGCATGAATGGCACATAAAAATCACTTCCTTATAAATTATTAACTGGAATTCCTGATCATGGAGTGGGCCTCGGTGTTTTAAAAAAAAGTCTCTAAAATTGGTTTAATTCAACTTTATCTTCCCTGCTTCATTGGATTGTGCCTTCAACATTCGTCCCTCTCTTCCTTCCTTCCATCCTTTTGTCCTTCCTTCTGCAAACATTGAATACCTATTTGCGCCAGAAGCTGAGCTGGATCTTAGAGACTGGGATGAATTAGACATGGCTCCACCTCCCTGAGCTCGGTAGTTTGGTGGGTGAGGCAGGCAAGTGAACTGTTGTAACTGAGCTACAGCAGCTGTGAGAACATGTAGGGCACAGGGTGGATCTCCACGGGGGAACTTCTTGTTGTTGTTGTTTTACTTGGGCGCTGGGTGACAGAGGTGTGAAGTGGATCAGGAAGGGCTTCCTGGAGGACATGACCCTTGAGCTGTGTCAATCACCTGTGAACATAACTGAGAAAATGGCCAACGTGTAAGTCTGGGGTAGATGGGGGTTGGTTTGTCTCTCAGCGGAGACTCTGTTGTCCCTGGGCTCATCATGCTCAGCCAACCCTGGAAGCCCCAGTCTGGGCTGTGCCCAAGCTCCTCCTTATGCATCAGAGCAGGAGCTCGCACCCACAGCCAGGGCAGCTGCCCCACAGTCCTGCTTCCCTGCTGGCCTTGCTCCAGCCCCCAGCACTGAGGGCCCCGAATGTGAGTAGGCATCAGCTGAAGGTGTCACTCCGTGGCCCTGGGGACACAGGCTGAACTGTGGATGAGGCAGAGGACTGGGCTTTCGTCTCCTTTTGGCCTGAGGGTCCCAGGGTCCCCCTCCCTTCTTTCTGCTAGAGAATGGCCTGGCCATTCTCTGAGTCAGAAGACTGCTCTTCCTCAAAAGTGGGGTTGTTCCCATCACATCCTGAGGGTGGCATAAGACAGACAGGACACACAGGCACAGCCCAGCTGCTCCTTCCCACTCACAGAATCCTGGGGGCTATTGGGTCTCAGGGTCCCTTACTCAGTATCCGCCCCCCCCTTCTTTTTTTGGAGACAGGATCTCACTCTGTTACCCAGGCTGGAGTGCAGTGGCGCAGTCTCAGCTCACTGCAGCCTCAACCTCCCAGGCTCAGTCACTCTTCCCACCTCAGCCTCCCAAGTAGTTGGTACCACAGGCACATGCCACCGCTCCTGGCTAGTTTTTTTTTTTTTTTTTTTTGGTAGAGTTGGGGCTTCATGATGTGGCCCAGACCGGTCTTGAACTCCTGGGCTCATGTGATTTACTCACTTCAGCCTCCTAGTGTTGGGGTTATAGGTGTGAGCCACCATGCCTGGCCATCAGCCCTTCTCTCTACCATGTCTCTGATAGGCTGTGGGCCAGCCTTGGCCTGAGGCAACCCTCTTCTTTGTGGGACAGTGCCTCTTGACAGCAGGTTCTTTTTACCTTGGGCCAGCTCTCCTCCTTGTGACTTCACCCACATGATGGACCCATGGAGGGCCAGCCCTGTGCCAGCTCTGTGCTGGGCATGGTGAGGTTACACAGAGTAATCAGACCCTGATCCTATCTTCAGGCTTTTGTGGCCTGTAGGGAGGTCAGCGTGTCCTCAGACAGCTTCCATACAAGCTACAACATGATCAGTGCCGTCACAGGGGAGTTCTGTGGACGAAATAGTCCTACAGGTCAGAAAAAAGGATCAGGGAAAACCTCATGACAGAAGTGGCATTTGGGCTGAGTGACCTAAAAAGTGAGCCTAAAAATATTCATAGAAATCAGTATGCCTGGGTAAGGAGAGGGAGGGAGGGCACTCCAAGGGTTGATTAGATTATATGAGGAAAACAACGAGGTTGGAATATTCCAGGATCCATTAAAGCAGATGCAGAAGGACTTGGCAACTGACTGACTGTGTCTGGTGAAGTGGGGAGTGTGTGGGAGAGAAGTCAAAGATGAAGCTGCGACTGCAGTCCTGGGTGACCAGCAATGGAGTGGCATGGGGACATTCATAGAGAGGATGATAATGACAATGATAAAATATTTGCACAGTGCCTTGAACTTTGACTAATTACTTTGCAAAAAACATGTAATTTAAGTCTTAACATACATACCCCATGTGGTAGTTATCATTCTCACCATTTCAAATATGATGAGACAGGCCTACAGAGGGTTGGGGCATTTCTGAGAATCCACAGCCAGCAGGAGGCAGAGCTGAGCCCGACCTAGGGTTGGATGTTATCAGAGCATCTTAACACATCCACCCCAGAATCTGTGCAGTGTTTGCAGCCCTCAAAGTGTTTTTTTAAAGTAGACTTTATGTTTTAGGACATCTTTAGCTTTACAGAAATATTGCAAAGATAGTACCTAGAGTTCCTGTGTATCCTACGCCCAGTTTCCCTTAACATCTTACATTAGTAGGGTACATTTGTTAAAAATAATGAACCAATGTTAATAGATTGTCACTAGCCAAAGTGTATACCTTATTTAGATTTCTATAGTTTTTTTACCTAATGTCATTTTCTGATCCAGGGTGCCAGATTACATATAGTCATCATGTCTCCTTAGGCCCTTCATGGATGTTACAGTTCCTCAGATTTCCCTTGTTTATGATAATCTTCAAAGTTTCAAGAGTGCTGGTCAGCTGTTTTGGATAATGCCCCTCTATTGGAATCTGTCTGATTTTTTTTCTCATGGTTAGACTGGGGTTATGGTTTTTTTGGGAGGAAGATCACAGAGGTAAAGTGCCATGTTCATCACATCTTATCCGTGGTATATACTATCAACATTGTTTATCACTGTTGATTATGACCTTGATCATCTGGTGGAGGTAGTGTTTTTAAGGTTTCTCCACTGTAAACTTACTCCTTTTTCCCTCTTTCCATACTGTTTTTTTGGAAGGAAGTCACTATGAGCAACCCACACTTACAGAGTGGGAAGTTATGCTCCCCCTCCTTGGAGGCAGAGAATCTACATGCATTATTTAGAACTTTTCTGCCAGGGAGATTTGTCTCTTTTCTCCCATTTACTTATTTATATCAGCATAGACTCATGGCTGTTTATTTTATACTTTGAGTTGTAATCCACTACACCTTTATGTTCTTACTTGAATTGTTCCAGCTTTGGGCACTGGGAGATCATACAGTTGACTCCTGTGTCCCTTTGACATACCTTCATTATTGCGTGTGTATATGCTAGTGGTGGTGGGGCTTGAGAGTGTGTGTGTGCGTTCATGTCTTTACTTTCTGGGCCTATTAGATGCACCAGGCTTATCTTGTATAGTTCCTGTCCCAGTGCTAGTATCATTCATTTCTCCAAAAATATTACCAGGCTCTCCTGGTTCCTTTTATTGGACAATGGTATTAGAATCAAGATCAGGGGATGAGGTGTGCTCATTGCTACTGGGGTATGACTTCTTTTAGGCCTTCTCAACTGACAGAGAAAGGAAATACCCTCATTATCTGTGGGGTATTTCCACAGATAATGCGGTATTATCTGTGTTCCAGCACCCCACTCCCCACAGATACCAAAATCTGCAGATGCTCAAATTCCTTATGTAACGTGGTACATAGTATTTGCATATAACCTATGCTTATCCTCCTGTGTACCTTAAATCCTTGCTAGATTACTTATAATACCTAATACAATGTAAATGCTAATATAAATAGTTGCTATGCTATATTGCTTAGGGAATAATGGTAAGAAAAGTCAGTACATGTTCAGTACAGACGCAAGCATCCATATTTTTTTCCCAAATATTTTCAATCCATGGTTGGTTGAATCCATGGATGCAGAACCCCTGGATATGGAGAGCTGACTGTAAATGCATACCCATGTTTATCTTTGTATATACACATAAGTATAAATATTTCTCTATAAAACCATCTGTATCTACATGTGCTAAACATGACTTCATACTGATGGTCCAATTCTAATCCATTCCACATGGATCATTGTAACTTCCTCCTCTTGCTTATCTGTGAACACTCACTCTAACAGTAAGAAACCTGGCCTTCGCCATACACCATCCATTTACCTAATTGTTCAATTCCAATATACATGTATATTCCTATTGTTAACACATACCTCTATAGGAAATAACTTTATCAACTAAAGTACAGTTTTTGTGCACAGTTTCTTTTGCCTTTAGTCTTATAAATTCCACTTATTTACAAAGTCACTTATGTCAACACCTTTCCTCCCACTCTCTTCACAGAGATTGTTTCATACATTTGTAATGCAGTTAGATTCCTTTGTTATCGTCTACATTTCATGCTGGGATCCCCTCCTACATGATTTTTAGAATTTGCCTACATCAAGTTTCACTCTTAGTGAGTTCTGTGGGCTTTTGGAGGTAAATGCAACCTCCAAAATATTTTATGCACATTTAAAAATCTGTATTCAACTGGGTAGAATTGGGTACAACCAAGTGTTGTTGTATCTCTGTTTTGCAGAGGAGAGAACTGAGATCTGGAGAATTTAAGTGACTTCTTTAAGGTCTCATAGCTTTCAGTTACATTAGGATTTGAACCTGAGACTTTTGACTGAAGGGTGTGGACTTTATTCCCACACAGGTGACACGTCCAGAGGGGACGAGAGTATGAGTGGGTTGAACAAAGAAGATGATGTTTTAGATACAATGATTTTTGAGCTGTTTCAGGGATTTTCTGTACCCCTGGGCAGGAACTCAGAAGGATGGTTGTGGCTTGTTGCGCATGTATTTCTTTAAAGTTTCAAGCCCTGATCGTTCTGTCACTTCACTGTGTCACTCTCCTGGTTCACTTTCTCTGGTTGGCTGTTGGACTTAGATAAAGTCTAAAAATATTTTAAGGCTCTGCATAAGCTGGCCTTTACCTACATCTTCAACCTTTTAAAAATTATTTTTATTTTTTATTTTTGTAGAGACCGGGTCTCTCTATGTTGAGCAGGCTGGTCTTGAACTCCTAGGCTCAAGCGATCCTCCCGCCTCAGCCTTCAAAGGGCTAGAGTTACAGGGGTGAGCCACTGTGCCCAGCCTTGAACCTTATCTTAAACCACTTTGCCTGATGGGTTCTGGTCCCTCTGGTCTTCTTTATGCCATTGAATTCATTAAAGGACTTCCCGTATCAGAGCTTTTGTACAAGTTGTTCCTTTTGCCTGGATGTCTCCTTCTTCCTCTTCTCTTTGCCCAGCTAGCTTCCATGCATCCTTCGGATTTCAACTCAAATGTCACCGTTTTGTGAGCCTTGGTTTTCTAATCTGCAAAATGGGGATGTTAGTAATACTTTCTTAATCAGATTGCTATGAGAGTTAGGCAAGTGAATATATATAAACACATTTGAACAGCACCTGAACATACTAATTCCATATGAAAGTTAGTTGTTGGTTGTAATATCATAATAATATTGTGGTATTATTATGGCTTTTATTATTATGATAATTTTATGTTATTATCATTCCCTAGGAAGGCCTTTCCTACCTCTGCAGACTAAGTCTGGTTCAGTCATATGCTTTTCTAACACTCTACACCTGCTTACAGCACTGATCACAATTATAATTGAATAATCAACTTTATAATTACTTATTTAATGTCTGTGTCCCACACAAGTATGTAATTTCCATGAGGACAGAAACTTTGTCTTATCACTGAATCCATAAAGTCTGATACAGTATGCCTTGCACATAGTTGATGTTAAGTGTTTAAATGAATGACTGTGTGGATGTTTTCCTGTGGCGGTATAAAAGGGGCCCAATGTGTGACCATTTTACAGATAGAGAACCTGAGGCCCAGAGAATATTACCTAATTTCCAGCCTGCCTGTCAGTGGAGTGCAGGATGTGACGCATGAAATGAATTGTAAAAACACCCACAAAGGGATGAAATTAAAGTTCTGGGTTGTGATGAGGTGGGGGAGGCCAGTGTTTCTCAGGCTGGACTCTGGGCCATCTGGGTTCCATCTCTGCTCCGTGTCTTTAGATAACCTGAGAGTTGACTATCATTTTTATTAGTGTTATCCCATTCTGCTACTAACCTTCTCCAACCTGAGCCTCTGCCTGCTCATTCCCAGACGAGGGCATTTGGTTGGATGATCCCTGGTATCTTTGGGGCTCTGTCTGTCATTCTAAGGAAACTATCTCTCAAGCTGGGCTGGGGTCTCTGTCCCTAGCGGGCTCTGTTGTATCCAGCAGGATGGTCAGACCAACACTGCCCCATTGACCTTTCTATCTCTCCAGAACCAAGATGGAGCCTGTGTCCAGTCAGTGTCAGTGATTCTGCACCAGGACCCTCGGAGGCAGGTGACCCTGACCCAGGCAGGGGATGTCCTTCTGTTTGACCAGTACAAGATCATTCCACCATACACAGATGGTACGGTTTGGTTTGGGGTGAACAACAGACCTAGTTGGGAACTGAGGGTTTGGACCTCTCTTCCCAGGCTCCTCTGGCTAAAAGCACTGCTACACTGGCAAAAACTCATATTCTAGTACTTGGTAGGTCAGGATAGAGGACACTTTGGTTGCAAAAATGTGGACTCCAAAAATGTGTCTTTGTCCCACCTCAGTAGGACAGTGGGCTTCCTAGCAGTATGATGGCTTCTCCTAACATGAGCATATGCATGGGTGATTCCCATCCTGACTCTCATAACTTGTTTATTAGCTACTTGTTATACTGTCTGATTCCACAAGGAGCTCATGTGTAGCTCATAAGAAACACATGTAACAAAAATGGCAAAACGATTAAGAAATAAAAACCTAGCACCAGAA